>NC_050573.1:78082496-78392496 GCF_011100635.1 Trichosurus vulpecula
ACCACAAGTCTGTGTCAGAGGGAAGGCATTCCCAATGGAAAGCTTTTGAGCTCTTGCTAAGATTCAGGGAATCTTATTCTCATACCCTCATCACCCCCTCCCACACACACACACACATACACACACACACATACATTAGGGGCTCAGTGTCTGGGAGCTGGAAGAGGCTGGGATATCCAGATCGGGTCACATGTCCCCTTTTATCTTCTATAGGAGGGCCCTGATGGGAAGGGGAGAAAAGGGAATGGGAGAATACTAGAGAGGGTCTCTGTGTGGCAAGGGGAGGAAGGATGCCTGAACCTAGGGAAGGGCAGCTGAAGTTTTCTCTCATGAAGGAGGGAAAAGAGATATGGGAGTTATGGAGATTAATGAATATTTTAACAAGAAAACTTTAATTAGCAAAAAAGCCCTTGAAAGAATTTTTTAATGCCCTTAATAAATTAAAAGGCTAATTGTTTGAGGTGCGAGAAGGGAGCTCTCCAGCCTCTGAGAGCTCTGGGTATTTACTTCCCTAATTGCCAACACCAACTCAGCTAATGAGAAAAACCTCAGCTGATCTGCATATGCCATGCCATAATTAATTACTACACATATGGATCAGGAGAGCAATTACCAAACCGGCTGCTCCAGGCCACTCAGGGAGGGGGCTGCAGGATCAGCCCAGGAGGCTGAGGAAGGGCCTGGCTCAGCATAGACACAACACACTCACATCCAGTGTCTCCCTGTGCACTGCTAAGCAGACATTTATTTCTATTATGCTTCTCTCACTCACAGAGATTCAGATGCAGACACTGATGCAGAGCCAGTGTTGCAAAAATACCCGCCTCCCAATCTGGGTGTCACAAACACTCACAGCTAGTCAGGCATATCTGATGTCGTACACCCATATTCCAACACCTATTCAGGGACATGAACCGCCCCCCCCCACAGATATTCGAACACATATCCATCATGTTGTCGCAAATGTATGTGGTTATACAGACACAGGTACATCCAATGTCATGAACATTCAGATATTTGGATACATGTACACGCAGACACAGACTCACACCCACGCATGCATGAGCACATACACATACACATACAATTACCCTTGAACTTCTGGGCTCCTTGACAAGGGTGGAAGGAGCCCTGGGGGGAAAGGGAAAGGAAAAGGGGGAGGAGTATGAGCAGACAGATGGCAGCTAGGATCCAGGCCTCTGTTGATCACAAAGTCTCCATGTCAGCACTTGGAAGGTCACTCTGTCCCCCCGACCCTAAGTGGAGTTATTTTCACTCTCACAAGATTCAGGGCTCATCATAAACTGGAAAGTCAGATGCTGTCCAGGCCCTGGTGCGACCCAACCCAGCCTTGTCAGCCCACATCCTGTCTCTGTCCCTAGGCTCCCATGCCCTTAATGAAAACCACATGTCTTTGGCCTTGTTGGAGTCTCTGAGTCCACAGTGTCCTGTCTATGCTGCCCCCCTCCCCCCCACCACAACTTCCGTTCTCACAAAGTTATTCCCAGACTCCTTTGGTCTCCATGTGTATATACATGTACACAAGGGCGTGTATATGTGAGTACGTGTGACTGTGTATACTGAGTCTGCCTTTCCATATGACTACATATATTGAATATGTCTGTATTTGTAGGTGGAGGGGGGATAGCATATAGGTATATCATACATATCTATGTGAGGTGCATAGTGGAAGGCACTGAAAAAAAATAGAAATAGTCCTGAGCTCCCATTGAAAGACCTGGGTTCGAGATTTGGCTCTGTTACATCTGCTGTGTGCAACCTTGGGAAATTCACTTAAACCCTCACAGCCTTAGTTTCCTCATTTGTAAAACAGACGTAACATTTGCACTCTCTGTCTCACCAGATTATTGTGAGGATCAAACGAAACATGGACATAAAATACTTTGTAAGCTTTAAAGTAGTGGAGCTAACTGTTAGCACTTATATAGCGCTTTAAGGTTTGTGAAGCACTTTCAAAACAACCCTGGGAAGTAGATGCTATTATTATCTCCATTTTACAGATGAGGAAACTGAGACAGGCAGAAGTTCAGTGACTTGCCCAAGGAAACACAGCTAGTAACTGTCTGAAGCTAGGTGAACTCGGGTCTTCCTGATTGCAGGCTCAGCGCACTATGTACTGCAATGTCGAGCTCTATCCATATAATAAAAATAATATATACCCATACAATAAAAATAACAAAAATAAAAGCTCTATCCATATAATAAAAATAATATATACCCATACAATAAAAATAACAAAAATAAAAGCTCTATCCATATAATAAAAATAATATATATCCATATAATAACAATAATATATATCCATATAATGGCTATAAGCTATTATTGTATTAATATGAGATATTATTATGGTGTGTGCGTAGAGAATTGGAGTGAAAGGGCACCATGATATAAAAGAAAGAATATTGAACTAAGAATTAAAAGACCCGGGTTCAAATTCCAGCTCTGCCATTAATCCATTGAGAGGCCTTGGGAAATTCCCTTTCCCCACCCTACCCCCCACAGGCTCAGTTTCCTCTCGTGCAAAATGGGAGTATTATTTCTACTGCCTCATAGGACTCTTATAAGGATCAATGAAATAAGGGATGGAAGTAACATGTTCTGCATACATATGATCTGCTCTTGGTGATATTCACAAATACATATGCAGGGAAGTTACCAGCAGGATTTCCATGAAATGGAAGTGTAGAGTTCTAGTCTTTTTTTTGTAAATAAAATTTTATTGACATTTTTATTTGTACACTGACATTTCCCCTGTACCTTTCCCCCGTTATATTCTAGCATATCCTGTTCTACTCTACAAACACCTATTAAGTACCTGCTGTGTTTACAACCCTGTGCTCAAAGCTGAGGAAAAAGAAGGTAGCAAGCATTTATTAAGTGCCTACTGTACACTAAGTGCTTTACAAATAGTATCTCATTTGATCCTTACAAAAGTCTCAGAAGGTCAGTGGTATTATCATTCCCATCTTACAGTTGAAGAAATTGAAGCAGAGATCAAGTGACTTGCCCAGGGTTCACACAAGTGGTAAGTGCCTGAAGCTCGATTTGATTTCAGGTCTTCCTTACTCCAGGTCCTGAGCTCACTCGCTCTGTCTATCTACCTGTCTATCTACTATACCACCTAGAAAGAAAAGAAAGGCACAAAGAAAAGTAGAGAATCCAATACCATTCCAAGTTAATATAATACCACTCTCCTAGTTCATTTCCTTTGCCTCCTGCCACCTGATTTCTTTGGTTCCTGAAGCTGGGGATTGGGAGGGCAGAGAAAGACAGAGTCAGTATGATACAATGGGGTCACTATAAAGATGACAGCCCCTGTTCTTGGAGGAGGAGGGTATTTTCTACTGAAACTCAAAGGAAGGAGAGGCACTAATAATGACCTCCCTGAAGTGATTTTCTTCCTTCACTCCAGATCCTTGTGGGGTCCCTGAACCAGATTGATACTAAGATTGTGTTGTATTCTATGTGTGATAGAGAGGGACTCCAAAGCAGAGATCACCCCCTTATGGTCTCATCCTTGGGCTACCCTGTAGGGGATATGGTATGAGGAAAAGACCCTGGTAGAGAAATCAAAGAAGTTTCAGCCAGGATGAAACTGAAGTCTCCCAGTCCAGTCATCCTGACATCTACTACTCATATCCAATTTTCAAAATGCAATTTATTAAACATCTGCTGTGTACAAGGTCTTGTGCTCAGCACTGGGAATATAAATAGGAAAAGTAATAACTTTCACCCTAAAACACTGATGTCTTTTAATGGGGATGACAAGTGCATCAATAAATATCATACAAAGTAGAGAGTAATGGGGAAAGGAGAGATCCAGTTGGGCTCTAGGGAAATTTACAAAGAGGCAGAAAGCACTTTCAGGTGAGGGAATCAGAGAAGGCTTCATGGAGAAGGTGACATGAGCTTAGCCTTGAAGGAAGAGGATTTTTGTTGGGTAGAAATAAAGAGAGTGTGGGTTCTGAATGCAAGAGATGACCTGAACAAATATAAAAAGGTTGGAGATGCACAAGTTTTGAAAAATAGTAATCATACTTGGTTAGAATGTAACTGTGTGAAGGAAAGTAATATGAAATATGAATGACAAAGTAGGTTGAAAAGAGATTGTGGGGAGGTCTTGAGTGGCAGACTAAGAAGGAAAGAAACCCCTCATCTTGGGTGTGCTGAGAGGCTGTGTCTCAGGAACAAAGCAATAAATGAGTAAGTCATTTCTTATGAGACAGCACATTATAGTAGATAGAGAACTAGATTTGAGTGAGGAAGACCCAGGTTTAAATCCTACCTCAGATATTTACTAGCTGTGGCAAATAGCCCAACTCCTTTAGGCCTCAGTTTCCTTCTCTATAATATGAAGGGGATGGACTGAATGACCTCTAAAATCCCTTCCAACTCTAAGATCCTATGATTCAATAGCTCTGTTTCCTGCCAATGTCCATCCTTAAGCTCCAGTAGTTGGACCCCAGAAGGGAAAGAGTCTCCAGGGCACATTTAAGGAAAACAGGAGGTTGTGGAAAATAATTTCAGCCTGGATAGGGAGACCGTCTGTCTGGAAACAGGTCATGATGGATGCACATGAGGGCTGCTCAGGCCCTATGCTCCTGCCTGGGACAGAGGGATTCCTTGGACCTGAATGAAAAGGCAGCTACAGGGGCAGGGGTCCAAGATACTCCAACATGATTCACCCACAGCAGCTAATGACTTTGACCTAACAGACTCTCTGGATTCTGAGGGAGCCTCCAGCCTCAGTGATTACAGAGCCCCAGCTGTTCTTTCTTGGCCAGGTGGGTAGGCTGTGTGGGTCTGTGTGTATGTGTGTGTGTGTGTGTATGTGTGTGTGATATGTATATGTATGTGTATATTATACACACACACACACACACACACACATATAATTTGTGCCACTAGGTTCCCTCCCACAGGAAAATCCTACTTTGAACTCACATGGGGTCCAGATTCATGGGGAACTGAGTATATGGTGGGGGCAGTGGAGGAAAGCTGAACTTAAGAAAGGAGTCAGACTTTTCCTCCCACTCTTTGACTCATTATGCCCCCACCCCAGAGTAGAACTCTGGGGAAAATCTCCAAACAAATCTTAGGTATGGCTCATATCTGGGATCTCCCCAAAAGAGATTAACAAGATCTCTTCTAGAAAAGCCATTCTATGTACAAAACAGGAATAGGACAGCTATTTAATTCCTTCCACTAGAAAAAAAATGCTTAAAATGCAAAAGAATAAGTACTTACTAACAAATACTTGAAACATAAAACCCATCATCATCATTATAATCTTCTTGACAGTTAAAGGTACTATGTGGACCTGCTGAATAGATATTTCACTTTCTTCTTAAACCAGCACCATCCAAGCAACCCACAAAGTCCAGATCCCCTGTCATTGAGTTGAGCCCTTTAGCTGCAGAATCCTCCTAGAACTGGTGTCGTCCTTTCCAAGAAGCTGTTGTGGAGATCACCTACTTCTGGACAACCTGTGTTTCACTCAGGAACTTTCAATTTCTTGGATTCATGAGGTCACTACTAAGGCTGGAAGCCTGAATTTATCAAGATTGCTATTCAATGACCTACTTAGGAAAGGAAACACAAAGAAAGATTCAGCCGTTGGGTTGAGGTCTAACCTTATGCTCACCTAGGCAAATGCATGTTCTCCTTGCCATGTACTTAAGCTGAGGTGTTTCATTGCTTCTGGGAAGAAAGGGAAAGGAATTCTTCCTCTTTCTTCTTCTAGTAGTAGTAGTAGTAGTAGTAGTAGTAGTAGTAGGAGAGAGAGAGAGAGAGAGAGAGAGAGAGAGAGAGAGAGAGACAGACAGACAGACAGAGAGACAGAGAGAGACAGAGAGAGCTGGTGAAGGGATTAAATCTTTCTCCTTGATCTTTTTATAAACTACCAAGTGGGTGGCTCTTCTTGGCTCTGTCATCCATCACATTCCACACTGAATACACACAAACCCCAGTCAGAGGAACCAGAGGACCACTCAGGACACATCCTTTCACAAGGAACCAGAGTATACATCCCATAGAAAAGGTCCATAGGGCATGCTCAGCTCCATGAGAAGTATTCCAGTTTTCCCCACCCCCACCACTACATTTTTATAGCCTGATGCTGTCCTGAAATCCCCCACACACACACTCCTTGCCACACACCCTCTCTTGTAACATAGGAAAAAATAGTAAAGTATAACCAACCAATACAATGACTACATCTGGCTGCACATCCAACATTATCCTTTCTTAGTTTCCTACCTTTCTACCAAAAGGAGAGAAATCTGTTTTACCGTATGTTCTCTGGGACCAAGATCACTCATTGTGGTTTATCTCTCTGCAACTTTCTCACTAAGCTTCACAGAGGTTTCCCCTTGTTACAGCCACTGTGAGCCAAAGTCTATGCCTCATTCTGCCAAATGCAGAATATCTAGTGTGATTTCACCTTGCCTACCTGACCACCCAGTGATAGTGGGCTATCTTGTCAGATTGAGTCATCCCTTCTATCAGACCCAAGGACAGAATAAAACTCCCTGAGTCAAAGAGAAGGAGGAGGCTAAAGAGGATTCTATCCCAAAGCAGCCTACATCCCTCTCTAGCATCCTAAACCCCTCAGCAATGCCTCATGGAGATGTGGCCAAGATAGCATTCTGCATATATTCATTGAAGGGACTAGGCCAATTTATTCCAGGAAAGAGAAGTCTTAGCTACCTTCAAGTACTTGAAGAGATGTCTTATGAAAAAGAGATTACTCAAACACTCAAAGGGATCCATGATTTCATTGATTTGGGAGTTCCTGACAATAATATAAATCATAACTAACCCATCCATCCCTGCCTAGCCTTCTCTATTTACTCCCATAAATTCACCACTGGGGGATCTACCCAATGTGCCGGAGGCCTTCTTCACTTTCTGCTCACATCACAGGGATACCAGTGGAGCCTCTGGCTGTCCAACTGTCATTCTTTGCCTTTGCTATGTGGCCAGTCCATCTCCTCTTCCTATCATACATACCTCCAATTACATCTTTAACTTTTGTTCATTTTTTTGGGAGTTCCTCACCAGCCATACATAGCAGCCTGCTCACAACTACCATGTACCTTTCTATTTCCTTCTGTATGACACTCACTTGTAAATCTTTGGTGACTACTGTATTCTATGTCTCACTACCATACAGAAACACTGGTAGAATGTTTGTATTTTTTAAAAAATCAGCTGTTGTTTCCATAAGAAGCTTGGGGACATTGAGAATGTTGAAATATCTTGAAGACAATCCAGCCCTCTGTGGTCCTCCTGTTCAATTCTGGGCCCAACTCTGTACTATATGATAAATTAGCTCTATAGGTTGCCCATTCAATTCTTTATCATAATCTGGACAGCAGACATTTTTCATGCACTTAATCTTTCCTGTGTGGATCATTAAACCAAATTCTTTGAGAACTTCCAGATCTCTTTCAATAGATTCTTCAGTGTTCTTTGGCTTCATGCAACCTGTATAATGTTATCCACAAACAGAAACATCCAGAGGACTCCACTATCCACAGAGTCTATTTTCAACTTGAAATCTGTGTTGGATCCATAATAACAATGAATACATTTGGCAAGTATATATCTTCCTGTTTTATTCCCCATTTGATGTTTGTTATCTGAAGATCATTAAACAAGTTATTTCTGTTATGTCTTTCAAGAAATCTTGCATGTTTTGATGTATGAATGGGATATCCAGTCACAGGAGCACTCTTGACATGAGTGACTCCATCTTGAATTTGTAATGAACATGAACATTCTAAGCATATAGGAACATAAACATTTTGATTGTATAGGTCAATAACCAAATGCTTGTGATGAGCACAAATGATTGTTTATACTGGTCAGAACGCTGGTCAGTTTATACTGGTCATCAAGATTTGTTTAACATAAGCTATTTACCAAATCCTTCATAATCACCTCGATATATGACATAAAAAATGACACAACAATCTTGGCCATCATTTAAACCCTCTAAAAATTGATTGGGCAAGTTTTTCTTCAAAGTGGAACACACTGAATTCAGGCTGCTACTTCTAATCTCTACTTAATGTCTTGGTGCTGATGCTGAGGTGGAGAATGCAGAACCAGGAAAGCCCTCATTGGTAATGACTTGATATTTAAGAAGAAACCACACCATAAGCCTCTGGCTTTCTGGAGCTTAGTAGTACCTGATTGTAGCCACATCAGAGACTAAACAGGATCCATCTCCCAGGCATCACTGCCTTTATCCATTAGATCTGTCTGCTCACATCTCACTCCCCCAGTCCTTCAGTTACCAGATAGCTAGGTGGCAAAGTGGATAGAACATGTTTCCCAGAGTCAGGAAGAATTGTGTTCAAATCTGACCTCAAATACATATTAGCTGTGTGACCCTTTGTCTGCCTCAGTTTCCCCAACAGTATTCCCAATGAAAGATAGCAATAGAACTTACGTCCCAGGGTTATTGTAAAGATCATATGAAAAGATATGTATAACACACTTAGCACGGTTCCTGGCACATAGTAGGTACTTAATAAATGTTTGTTTCCTTCCCAGATGTCCAATCCTCCATCATTGTTGCTGCTGTCCTAGAGGTGGTAAGAGTGTATTGGGTAGTTTAAATGAGATGTTGAAGGTATTCTTTATTATATACCTTAAGGAATTTACACAATTCTATTGTGTGGTGTAGGAATCAGAGAGGGCTTTTCCTCTCTATTAAATAAGTGAGTAATTCAGTAAATTGAATGAAGTAACTAAGAGTGTATATATTGATTGAAATAAATAAAAGCAATTTGTTATATTAAACCATTGAGCATCTTGCCTTCCCTTAGTTTTGACTGCTCTTTTTCATATAATACCTTGATTACTTGCAGAAGTCAATAAAGGGGCTCCATATAATCTCACCAGAGATAGACAGCTTGTCAGAAAAGATCTTTTAAGGTGGCATTTTGTTCTACTCAATCAAAAAAAATTCCTAAACAAGAGATAATAGGCACAATGGGGTCTTATGTTCTTCATATCTTTCAGTCACTTGTGAAATGGTATAGACATGTTCTGCTGTTGAATGGCCCCGGTGAAAGCCTGCTTAATTTCTACCGTCCTCTACTACCATCTTAATTCTTAATTCTGATATACACAATGGAAGATGTTGATACTTTCTCAGTTCCCTTCTCTCTCTCTCTCTCTCTCTCTCTCTCTCTCTTTCTGTCTCTCCTATCTCTGTCTCTGTGTCTGTCTCTGTCTCTGTCTGTCTGTCTACTTTAACAAAGTCCAAGACTTTTCTCAGTCTTCTGGTTTCTTCCCCTTCTTTGGGCACCTTGAATATCAATTTCTCAGTTCCTCCATGATTGAGTCTCCTCCAACATGGATCTCTTCTCCGCAGAAAAGAGGTTAGGTTTGTCTTATTTGACACCAGAGAGCAGAATTGGAAGCAGCATGTAGAAGTTAGGCAAGGTGAAATGACCCAAGGCAGATTTCAGTTCAATCTAAGGAAAAACTTGCTAGCAATTAGAGTTATTTCAAAGTGGAAAGGCAGAGGCAGCAGATTCCCTATTACAACCAGCTCTGGGAGATATTTTAGAAAGAGATTCCTACTTTGGTAAGGGCTGGGCTGCACTAGATGACCTCTGAAATACCTTCCCACTCTGGGATTCTTGGATTGTCTGAAGTCTTTAAGGCCAGATGATTTATAAGAGAGAACTTACAGATATGGTTGCAGAATTACTGTTGATTTTTTGAGAAATCTTGGGAAATAGGAGAGATGTGAGATTACTACTACAGCTAGTAAATATCCTGATTTTCAAAAAAGGAGAAAAAGTACATTTTAGTATATGGTATTACCCCTTTCATATGTAAAAATTTGGGTTTCTAAAAGGGACAGAAAAAGAACATTTGTGAAAGGGCAAAATTATAAAATCCATTTGTGGAGAAATAAATTCTCTCAGATAAAATGTGGAAAAAGAGAGACACACACTGTTCCAAGAAGCAGAGAGATGAAAGTAAGTATGAAAGGACCCATGAAGGCAGAACAATGACTAGTCACACCTCCTCAGTAGCCCCTGCCCCTGGAGTCCCTTTGTCTGATTGGACAGGGTGAAAGGTGGACATCAGAAAGCTTCTCCAGATCCTATATTTAGGGAGGATGCACAGGGTGACCATTTCTTATCATTTCCCACCCACCTGTCTCCTCTGGACCTCATTATGTGCCCCCTATACCAGGTACCTTGCCTCATCTTCTCCTCCTCCTTTGCCAGCTTCTTTGTATGTGGTGTCTTCCCCCAATAGACTGTGAGTTCCTTGAGAGCAGTGACTATCTTTTAATTTTTTTAATATCCCCAATGCTTAGCACAGTGCTTGGCACAGAGTAGGTACTTAATAAATATTTATTGACTAACTAAATTAAGAATGACAGCAGGACATTGTGGTCCATCATCTCATTTGCATATGATTTTTTTTTTAAGTTTTGAAGTTTATAACTGACAAAATTATAAATAAAATAACTGTTTGGGGACTATGAAAAGATTATATAAGGACCATTGGGTTTATACCTGATAAAAGATGGCTATATTGAGCTTTACCTCTGTAGCCCACGACTCAAAACCTATTTGCATAAGACTCTCTTCATTGGTGGAGATAGATTACTCAGTGCTCTAATCAGAGTTGAAAAGAGCTTGGAAGAAGATAGATCTTGTTCTGGCTTTCAACTTTGAGAGAGAAGATATGTGGTTCCAGATTCTTTGCAGACTATGAGGGAAGAGAAAAACTCTGAGAAGACTCCATTGAGCTGAAATATCTTGTTCCTAATGGAAGAGATCTTTCACTCTGTGTGTTGTGTGGTATATTCTCACCTGTGTGCCATTTCTAATTTCTGTTTGCTTTTTGCTTGAATACATGGACTACATGTGTCCTTTGTGAAACTGGCATTTGGGAAGGGAAGGGAGTCAGCATTTATGTAGCACCTACCAGGTACTGTCTTAAGCACTTTTTACAAATATCTCATTTGATCCTCACAACAATCTTGTGAAGCTGGGATTCTTGGATTGTTACACCCATTAATAATTAAGGAAACTAAGGGAAACAGAGTTTAAATGACTTTCTTAGGGTGACACAGCTAATAAGTATCTGAGGCCAGACTTTAACTCAGATCTTCCTGTCTTCCTACCTAGCACTCTAAACACATTTGGTGAGAAGAGAATCAAACTTTGGATATGTAGCTTGGGGTACTCCTTCCCCATTAAGCAATAACAATCAGGAATTCAGCTTGAACCTAGAAATTACTTCCCTAGACTAACAATATGGGGAAGGGGATAGATATCATTCTAGCCCAGCACCTTCTCTTCCAGGAGAGCAAAGTGGCCAGCCTCTGACCCCACTGTCCTGGTCCTCCTCCTGGCAGAAATCAATTAATAAAGGCAAGTGGAAGACACTCTAGAGGAGTCTCTTTATGAGTCTCCCTATGAGCCACATCTAGACAGACCAATGTGGACACACATAACCCTACATAGGCAAAAAACAGCAATACTCCCTACATAAAGGTGAATCACTGGAAGTCTTTAATTTGAGGTATTAGAATTAAGAAGCTAGAAGGAAGAGACTCTTTAAGAATAAGCTATAGAAGAAAAAACATTTCCAATTGATTTAGTTAACACCTTCACAAGTTTTATTGGGAACTTGCTGACTTTAGAAGTAGAAATTGCTTTACTGATTGGATGGAGCAAAGTTTGAGCAGCTACAAGAAGTTCATTGGCTTTTTAATTTTATATAATCAAAATTGTCTATTTTATATTTTGTAACACTCTCTATATCTTCTTTGGTCCTAAATTTTTCCCTTATCCACAAATCTGACAGATAAACTATTCCTTACTCGCTTAATTTGCTTATGGTATTACCCTTTAGGTGTAAACCATGTAACCATTTTGACCTTATTTTGGTATATGGTGTGAGATGTTGGTTCATACCTAGTCCTTCTGCCGTACTGCTTTCCAGTTTTCCCAGAAGTTTTTGTCAAATACCAACTTTTTGCTCCGAAAGCTTGGATCTTTGGGTTTATTGTGTACTAGATCACTATCATCATTTACAATAATGTAACTTGTACTTAATCTATTCCACTTATCTACCACTCTTTTTCTTTTTCGGGGGGGGGGGGCAGGGCAATTGGGGTTAAGTGACTTGCCCAAGGTCACACAGCTAGTACATGTGTCAAGTGTCTGAGGCCGTATTTGAACTCAGCTCCTCCTGACTCCAGGGCCAGTGCTCTACTCACTGTACCACCAAGCTGCCCCTACCATTCTTTTTCTTAGCCAGTACCAGATTGTTTTTACAATTACTACTTTATAATCTAATTTGAGATCTGGTATAGCTAGACCACCTTCTTTCACATTTTTTTGCATTGATTCCCTTAATATCCTTGAGCTTTTGTTCTTCCAGATGAATTTTGTTATTATTTTTTCTAGCTCTATAAAATAATTCTTGATATTTTGATTGGTATGTCACTGAATAAGTAGATTAATTTAGGTAGAATTGTCATTTTTATTATATTGGCTCAGCCCACCCATGAGCAATCAATATCTTTCCAATTGTTTAATCTGACTTTATTTACATGGAAAGTGTTTTATAGTTGCGTTCATATAGTTCGTGGGTTTGTATTGGCAGGTTGATTCCCAAGTATTTTATATTGTCTACAGTTACTTTAAATGGAATTTCTCTCTCTCTCTTGCTGCTGGACTTTGTTGGTAATATATAGAAATGCTAACAATTTATGTGGGTTTATTTTGCAACATGGCTAAAGTTGTTAATAATTTCAAGTAGTTATTTAGTTGATTCTCTAGGATTTTCTAAGTATAACATCTGCACAAACAAAACCAATACAAACAAAATTATAGGGAAAGCAGAAAAATGGGGGGAAAATTTTGCAACAAGTATCTCTGATAAAGGCCTTGTTTCTCAAATATATAGAGAACTGAGTCAAATTTACAAAAATACAAGTCAATTCCCCCAAAATGGTCAAAGGATATGAACAGACAGTTTTCAGACAAAGAAATCAAAGCTATCTATAGTCATACAAAAATGCTCTAAATCACTATTGATCAAAGAAATGAAAATTAAAGCAACTCTGTGATACCACTTCACACCTACTGGAGTAGCTAATATGACAAAAAAGGAAAATGTTGGATGTTGGAGAGGATGTGGGAAAACTGGGACACTAATACATTGTGGAGTTGTGTACTGATCTAGTCATTCTGGAGAGCAATTGGGAATTATGCCCAAAAGGCTATAAAACTTTGCATACCCTTTGATACAGAAGTACCACTGCTAGGTCTATATCCAAAGACATCACAAAACAGGTAAAAGGACCTACTCTTACAAAAATATTGATAGCAGTTCTTTTTGTGGTGGCTAAGAAATGGAAATCAAAGGGATACCCAACAATTGGGGAATGGCTAAACAAGTTGTGGCATATGATTGTAATGGAATATTATTATGCTATAAGAAATGACAAACAGATGATTTCAGAAAAAACCTGAAAAGACCTACATGAACTGATGCATAGTGAAGTGAACAGAACCAGGAGAACATTGTACATGGTAACAGCAATATTGCTCAATGAAGAACTGTGAGTGACTTAGCTGTTCTCAGTAATACAATGATCTAAGAGAATCCCAAAGGAGAAAGGATGAAGCATACTATCCGCTTCCAGAGAAAGAACTGATATTGATTAAATACAGACTGAAGCATGCTATTTTTCAGTTTCTTTTATTTTTTTCTTTTATTCAAGTCTTCATGTACAAAAATGACTAATATGGGAATGTTTTACATAATTAAAAAAAAGAAGAAAAGGGGGGAAAAGCACTTCATTGTCTGAGAGTGGAATCCTGCAGCTGTGGGAAGAGCTATTGGGGTTATTGCTCCCTAGTGCCATCTACAGATGAAAGAGAAGAAACCTCTCAGAGTTTCCTGTTTTGTCCTCCACTGTTCTCTCTGGTTTAAGAGTAAGAAATATAGGTGGGACAGATAGACTTCGCACCTGTTGTGCTAGAAACTTGGCTTTTTTGGGATAAGAGGCTTGGAGATTACTGAAAAAAAAGCCAAGTTTATACTATCTTCAGCCACTTGGTAGTTCTCTAGCTTAAGGGAACTGCTTGTCGCTGTAAGAGGTCAACACTTTTCCCAGCGCCCTGTGGAGGGTGACTGTGAGTTAAAAGAGCTTGTCACTGCTTCATTGGTTCAAGAGTAGAAGAAAAGCAGCTTTACTCAGCAGGAGAGCAGTAAGGACCAGAAGGGAAAGAGTTAGCAGTACCTTTATGTGGTGTAGATTGTCCCTGAAGGGACCAAGGATATCATATCCTGCATTGTGAGTGGCTCAAGGCATATGGGTCTCCCCATTCATGCTGGGTTTATATGTATATGGATGTAAGTGTATATGGATGCTACCCCACAGATTCTGCATATTGATGGAAGAGTATGACCCATGTTTGTGGGTGGACTACTATATTACAGTTATTCTTGCTCAGGCCTTCTATTGAGTAAATGTTATAATTATTGCTGCTTTTATATTCTATTAAATAAGTGTTATATTTGTTCCTGCTTTTGTCCACTGATGAGTAAGTGGTTATTCCTGCTTTTGTCTTTTATAAAGTAACTGTTATGATTATTCCTGCTTTAGCCTACTGATAGGTAATTTTTTAAAATCTTATTGTTGAGTAAATGTTTTGTGTTTGAGTTAATGGTGTTATGGTGACTGATTTTGAATAAATGGGAAATACAGTGATGGGGCCTCAGACTTATAGTGGCAAGTAATAGGAATATTTTCCCCCACACAACAAGGTTATCCCTAGAGCCTTGAGGGAGAAAGTTTGGGTTGTAGCAAAATGCTTATTCCTGGGCACCCCAGCCTCGCCAATGGGAATGAAGGTTGGGATGAGTGAAGTAGTTTAGAGTGAGAATGGGTGGCTATGGGCAGAGCCAAGATGGTGGTTGGAAAGCAGGGACTCGCCTAAAGTTCCCCCCCAGGTCCCTCCAAATACCTATAAAAATGGCTCTGAATAAATTCTAGAACTGCAGAACCCATGAAATAGCAGAGGGAAGCAGGGCTCCAGCCCAGGACAGCCTGGATGGTCATGGGGTAAGGTCTATCCCACGGAGCTGGGAGCAGAGTGGAGCAGAGCCCAGCATAAGCTGCGCCTGGACCAACCAGACTAGGAGCTGGCAGAACAGGCCCTAGCGCCCTGAATCAGTGAGCTGTGGCAGTTACCAGATTTCTCAACCCACAAACACCAAAGACAACAAACAAGGTTAGTGGGAAAAGCTTCTGGGACAGAGTGAAAGGAGTTGGTGGTTCAGCCACCACCCCAGGGGCAGCAGCAGTGGTGCAGCTCTGAGGACTACAGCTGCAGTTGCTTCCGGCCCCAGGTCCACCTGGTGGGAGGAATTAAGTGGCAGATCTGAGTGGGAGTGCAGAGCCAGCTTAGATCTGAGTCCAGTCCAGGTTGGTGGTTCTTGGGGGAGGAGGAGCGCTGGTATGGCAGAGCTTGCTGTGTAGAAATAGCTCTGAAAACAACAGTGCAGCCCCTCAAGCTTGGGACAAAGTACTCTCTACTCTACAAGCAGTCATACCCCCACGAAAAACTCAAGGCTCAAGTAAGTTGGCTGGAAACATGACCAGGAAGTGAAAATGGACTCAGATTCAGACTCAGACTTTGGAATCTTTCTTTGGTGACAAAGAAGACCAAAACATACAGCCAGAAGAAGTCAACAAAGTCAAAGAGCCTACATCAAAAGCCTCCAAGAAAACGTGAACTGGTCTCAGGCCATGGAAGAGCTCAAAAAGGATTTGGAAAAGCAAGTTAGAGAAGTAGAGGAAAAATTGGGAAGAGAAATGAGAAGGATGCGAGAAAACCATGAAAAACAAGTCAATGACTGGCTAAAGGAGACCCAAAAAAATACTGAAGAAAATAACACCTTAAAAAATAGACTAACTCAAATGGCAAAAGAGCTCCAAGAAGCCAATGAGGAGAAGAATGCCTTGAAAGGCAGAATTAGCCAAATGGAAAAGGAGGTCCAAAAGATCACTGAAGAAAATACTACCTTAAAAATTAGATTGGAGCAAGTGGAAGCTAGTGACTTCACGAGAAATCAAGATATTATAAAACAGAACCAAAGGAGTGAGAAAATGGAAGACAATATGAAATATCTCATTGGAGAATGGGTGGCTATGCCACATACAGCTTATATTAGAAATCATATTATAATCTTGATGTCTATCCTTGGAAAAATTTTTAAATGAAGCAGCTGGTTTAAAGCACTTAGAAGATAATGCCATGATTACTACCCAGCCAAAAGAGGTCCAAAAAGTTATATCAAACTGACCTCTTTGACTTCTGTGATGGCATAATTAGACCAAGTTGGTGAAGAAATGTCATGGACATGGCACTGAACATCTGAATTTCAACAAAGCATTTGACACATTCTCTTGATATTTCCTTTAAATTGATTTTTTCCAGTTCTGCATCTAGAGAAAGAACTGATAAACAGAAGTATGTATAAAAGGATTTTACACACATACACATATATATGTATATACATATTTGTGTCCAATGGTAGCCATCTCTAGGACAGGACAGGGGGAGGGAAGAAAAAAAAGAAATTTACATGATAAATTTGTTATAGATTTACAAGGAATAACAAGTTTTACATAATAAATTTGCAGTTTCATGAAATATACTATGTTATGGAAATGCTTGTTTTGTTCTATAAATTAAAAATAAAAATAAATAATATTTTAAAAGAAAGTAGGTAGCTTTCTTTGTCCTCAGTTCTCCAGAATCAGAGTCTATCATTGTTGATCTTGCTATCCTTTTGACAACAGCAGAAATGTAGACTGGATGATAGTACTTCTGTACAGATTTAGGGCCAATTTAATAATGTTATCCCCAAAAAAGTGTCAAGCAGTGGAGAGTTGGTGCACGATTTTTTTGTTCACAGGTGATTGTGCACTCAATGCAGCCTCTGAGGCCAAGATGAAACAAAGTATGGATTGATTCTCTGCCGGTTCTGCTCATTTTGGCCTAACAATTAACACCAAGAAAACACAGGTTCTCCACCAGCCAGCACCCTACCGTCCACATGTGGAACCATAGGTTACAGCAAATGGAGAAATATTGAATGCGGTGGATAAGTTCACTTATCTTAGCAGTATACCTTCCAGGGCTGTCCACATAGATGATGAGGTTGACACACACATTGCCAGAGTTAGGTCAGTTTTTGGGAGGCTGCAAAGGGAAGTGTGGGAGAGAAGAGGTATTAAACCACCTACCAAACTGAAGGTCTACAAAACTACTGTGCTGACCTCATTGTTGTATACCTGTGCAACCTGGACAGTCTACCAGTGCCATGTCAGGAAACCGCGTCTCTTCCATTTGAATTGTCTTAGGAAGATGCTGAAGATCACCTGGCAGGATAAAGCATAGGACACTGAGGTCCTGTCAAGAGCCAAACTGCCAACCATTCAAACTCTACTGCAGAGAGTGAAACTCTGATGGGCTAGCCACATTGTTCAAATGCCAAATGTACCTTTGCCTAAAAGACTATTTTACAGAGAACTCACACAAGGAAGGTGCTCACATAGTGGTCAGAAGAAGATTGCTTCAAGGTCTCTCTGAAGAACCTTGGAATCAATTATGACATGGGAGATGCTGGCAAAGGACCTCCCAGCATGGTGTGCCTGCATCAAAGAAGGTGCTGCGCTCTATGAACAAAGCAGAATTGCAATAGCTCAAAAGATACATGAGATTCACAAATTTAGAAACATCTCCACTCCAAATGTTCACATAGCCTATTTGTGCCTGACCTGTGGTAGAGCCTTCTGAGCTCATATTAGTCTCATCAGCCACAGTTGGACACACTGTACCTTGACTCCAACATAGTAATGTCATTTTGGTCCTCTTCGAGAATGAAGGACAACAACCAAACCCTTCTCCCCCCAAAAAAATGTCAGTTAGAGACCCTTCATAAATCTATTTAGACGCTTTTAGCTGTGGCCCACAAGGCCTCTTATCTGTTGCTTTGCCCTATTCAAGGTTTTTATCACCAACTTCTATGAAGATGGGGAAGACAATCTTATCAAATCTGAATAATTGCTAGCATCCATATAATGCTTTGAAGTATGCAAAGCACTTTACAGATATTATCTCAGTTTATCTTCAAAACAACCCTGGGAAATAGGTACTATTAATTTGTCCATTTTACAGGTGAGGAAACTGAGATAGACAGAGATTAAGTGACATGGTCAGGGTCACATAGCCATTAAGTATCTGGGGCCAGATTTGAACTCCTCTTCTTAACTCTAGTCTAGTGTTATCCATGGTGCTACCCAGCTGAACACCATGAAGTTAAGAGGGTTGGATAGCATGCTGGATAACAAAATCAGGTTTGGGGCAAGCTTGCCAATGTCTACTAAAAATGTCATTGACTCATAATTAGTAGAAATAAAATCAATCTGAGTTCAGAGTCACTGGAAGCCAGTGGGAGAATAATAGTGAAAATAGTGATGTTTATATATCGCTTTATAAAGCATTTTACAACATAATCTGATTTGTTCCTCAGAATAGCCCTGGGAGGGTAAGTCCTATAGTTACCATTATGCCCATTTTACAGATAAGGAAATCGAGATCTTTTAACCCCATCTTTTAAACCCCCAAACATGCTTGTTTGCTTGTCTTTTATACCATACCGGTGTTGTCAAACTTATATAGAAATGGAGGCCACATACAGAAGGCCATACAGAAGGATCCTGGCTAGCATATTGACTTGGCTTTAAAATGTAATGTCATCTGTTTTATTATGCCTTTATTTATTTTGTTAAATATTTCCCAATTACATTTTCATCTGTGTCACTGCGCATCACTGACAGCTGACAGCATGTTTGACACCTCTGGTTTACACCATACCACAGGCACAGTGAAAGCTGGTAGGAGTTGGACCAGAAGTTCTTCTCTCGGTCATAATGCTAGCAGTGAAGTGTTAATATCTCTGAAGAAGGAAGTGGTGAACAGGCGCCATCACAGGTTCCTCTCAGGGGAGACTTGACTGAAGTGGCTAAGCCTGGTCACTGACACTCAAAGTACTTTGGACTTCTCCCTTCCCTTCCTTTACAATGCACGAGAGTGAAAATGACAGATATTCCATATTCATTGAGGACCAGGATTAGGTCAGCCCAACTCCTGTTTAACTTGAGAATGAAGAGCAACCCAAGGGATCTGAGAAAGTCCCTTTGAGTGCTGACACTCCATGACTATATGAAAAGTAGTACTACCCCTCCCCCCACTTAGACCGAAGAAGAGTGGTTTTCTGACGGGGGGGGGGGGGGGGAAGTGATAGTGGAAAGGATACCGTAATCACATCAGGACATCTTTGTTCTAGTGCTAGCTCGTCTATGTGACCTTAGGCAACTCATTTTTCCCTCTCTGGGTCTCAGTCTTTTCTCTGTAAGAGGAGAGGGGCTAGGTGAGCTCAAAGGTCCCTCCCTGGGCTCTCATAAGCCCATCAACTTCCATGGGCATGCATTCATGCCCCCTTCTGGCCATGGTGGGTATGGATCAGGCACTGAAAGGACAGGGTGCCTGGGATTAAAAAAAAAAGCAGAATCTCAAAGCTCACAGCAACTATTCCAGCCTGTACTAGAGGGCCTTCTACAGAACCCCTGATTTTGAATTCCTCCAATCTCTGACTGAAGACCCTCATTACCTCCCCATTCCACTTTTAGATGGCTATAATAAGAAAATTTTCCTCATATAGAGCTTGTCATATAGAATGACTTCCTACTTAGGGTAGGGCCGAGGTAATAGAAGACAAGAGTGTACGGTGGTTAGAAGTAAGTTTACAAAGACACGACAACTGTTATTCACTCTGGACTCCTTCAGATCATAAGACTTAATGCTAGAAAAGATCATAGAGCCCAGTCAGTTCCAATATTAAAAACCACTGCTGGGCCCAAGGAGCTAGGCAGGCACACACCCCCTTACCCTAAAGTGCCCCGCTTAACTCTAGATCAGTGCATCTGATCTAGATTGAGTTCAATACTGGCGGAGCCCAGCCTACAATGAGAATTGTTAGATAACTATTCACTTTCCCCAATGCCCCAAGGGAAAAATTCTTAAAGGTTGGGTTCCAACCTTTGGGTTCTCCAGAAAAGGGAGGAGTAGAATGGTACTCTGTATGATGTGGACTGGGAAAGGTGCAGGTGTGTTTCTGATACACAAAATAAATGCTAAAAGACACAAAACACAGTATAAATTGTCAGAATGACTTAAAACAGGATTCAGTAACTTATGACTACTGTTATACTCTCCTGAGAGGCTGAATTTTAACCCTTATAGGAGCATAAACCAATTTGCGGGGCTACAGAATAAGTGTTCCATGCTTCACCTCAGCTCTGCACTGTCCAAACAACTTCTGACTGACTTGCAACAAATAAGTCATCTTCTTTGATGGAGAAATTTTCCTTGCCACCAGTTAGCTCTACGTGATAGACAGACCCTGGATCTCTCCAACTCACAGTTACTTCCTTGTCCATATCTCATCTACATCACGCTCGGCTTCAGTTGTATTTACATCTCAAAAAATGATGTTCATTTAACTCCTCAGGAAAAGAAACATGAAGCAGAAAAGGCAGTCAGGGACCCAGATTCAGGCTCACCTATATGAGTCCATGCTCCACATGGGAGCAGCCGTAGGACAGTGTCCCCCATCCCACAGGGGTCCACCCTTACCAGTCCAGGACTGCCTCAGCACAATAGCAAGATTATGGCAGGATGGGTCAGTCCCAGAGCCTGGGGCTAGGTCCAGGTGCCTGTCCCAGAAGCTAGCAGGTGATGAAGGAAGCAATTGATGGCTCTGGACTGGATTGGGCTGGGGGCTCTGGACTGTCACAGTCAGGAACGCTATAATAAGCATAATGTCTGTTCCCTGCTATGTCCCATGTTCTCTGTCCTTTGTCATTACCCCAATTCTACAGCTCCTGTGTGTCACCTCCACCCCCATTCCAGCTCCTTGGAGTTGGGCTGGGACCCTGAGGACAGAGATGTGGAAGAAACAACGGGAGGGAAAAGGCCAGGAACAGGTAGAAGCAAATGACAGAGGAAGGAGGACTGGGGACACACTTTACATGTAAATGGAGCAATTTCTGAAGAAAACATTTTTAATATTTGATTTTCTGAGGGAATCTGGGCTTTAATCTTGGTTCATGGAAACAGAAATGAAAGAGCTGACTGAGGGGCAGGCCTGGGCTAAGGATGTGAGGGACCACTCCCTCCACTCAGGGCCCTGGTGGAGGAAGGAACCAAAGTCTGAGGCAACAATGCCCCCTCCCTTTTCCCATCCCTCCCTCCTCCACGTTCCTCCCTTCTCCCCCACCCTCACTTTTTCACTAGGGGAGCGGCCCAAGGAGTCCTAGTAACCAAGGGATAGCTACCTCTCAGGGCTGCTCCCGGATCTGACTGAAGGCCTAAAGACTGTTCCCCCTTTCCCCAAGGCAGTCCTATACAGTGGTGCATTCAACGGGGGTGGGGGGGAGGAAAAAAAAAAACAACTAGCAAACCACGTGACCAGAGACCCTCCCCCTCTTTGTCGTTCTTACGACGCCCCCAGGCCCCTCATTCTGGGAGCAGGGCTCCCATTAGTGACCCCCGTCCCCATATCTTCAGAGAATAAAAGAGTGGGGAATCAGAAGACTTTGGCAAGCGCTCCACCCCAAAGGACAGGCGGGTGCCCCCTCCCAGTTCCTCCCCTATCTCTGTTCTCCGCCCCGACCCCGCGGCTCCGGGGAGATGGGGGCGGGGCGGGGGGGCGGAGCCGGTAACAAAGAGAGAGACAGAGACCGAGGGAGAGAGACACAAAGAGGGGGAGATAAAGACAGACAGAGACAGGAACACAAATTGGGTGGGGGTGCAGGCGTGGGACGGGAATCCCGGCCCCGAGGAGGCCCCCGGAGGTGAGGGAAGCAGAGGTGGCCCCAGCCTAGCCCGGACCGCCCGGGGTGATGGTCTCTGGGTCCGAAAGGAGGCGCCACTAGCGTGGGGCTAGGGGGGGCGGGGCCGGAATCAGCCGCGGGCGGGGCTGGGGGACTAGGGGCACCGGGGGCTGGACACCTGGCCATGCTGCTGCTCGCGGCGGCGCCGCCGCTGCTGCTGATCCTGCTTCTGTGCCGAGGCCGCGCCGGACAGGTAAGGGGGGACCCCTGGAAGCGGCCCAGGGGCGTAGGGTCCCGGGGACGCTGTGCTTTCCGTCCAGATTGGGGTGGGGGGACGCCGTGGGGCGTGAAGCTTCCGGCCTCGCCTGTCCCCAGTCCCCCATACACACACTCCATTGCCCCCATCCCTCCAAGCAAGGTGTGACCTGAAGGCCAGAATCTGGGGGGAAACTTTAGGGTGACCAGGGATAGGGGACAATGACTGGAGGGTCTCTTCTCCAGCGCCCCCCACCCCAGGGCCCGGACTCTGGAAAAGGGGCGGGGGCTCACGTGTCAGCGTGAGTGACTGTGACTGTGCGTGGGTGAGTGTGTGAGAGAGGCTGTCAGCTGTGTCTCCATGCCTGCCTGCCTGCCTGCGCTCACACCCCTCCGGCTCACACACAGACATGCAAACACTTGCGTACCGGCCTAAACTCCAGCACCCTCTGAAGACGGACACACTCACAGGCCTCACGGAAGCAATACCCTCGCATGTACACAAAAGTAACCACTCGAATTTCGATAGACTTTAAGGCTTCCAAAGGGCTTTCTCTACATTCTCTCTTTTGAGTTTCATAACAACCCTCCGAGGTAGGTATTACTAACCCCATTTTACCAGTGAGCAAACTGAGGGTCTTCGAACTGCAAGTGCCCATAGTCACAAGGATAATAAGTAATAGAGGCACTCCTGAATTCAAGTCCGGCTTTCACACCATAGTCATCAAGTCTGTGTTAATCACCTAATTTGTGCATCACACTCTGTTAGGACTGGGAAAGATAGAAAGTTTAGGTGCAAGACCCTTCCCTGATCGGTAAGCTCACAGTCTAATAGAGGTAAGACACTGGCAGGGATCACCAAAATGCATAGTAATTGATGATAAGTGCAGAGAAAGAGGTCCACAGGATTACCTGGGGGCTAAGGGGCTATGGTCATTAGTGACAGGCAATATCTGGAAGGACTTCCTGGAAGAAGTGGCATTTGAGCCAGACTTTGAAGCCTGGGTAGGAAGGAAAGGGCATTCCAAGTATAGGGATGATGAAATGTGTAAGGATCAGACCGTGGTCCTGTTTGGCTGGAGCAGAGTACAGTGCTTGGAAGAGAATCAAATGAAATAAGGCTGGAAAGGAAAGGTAGATGCTATGTTAGAGAGTTTGAGCTTTGCTCAGGAGGTAATCGGGAGCAGAGCTATGACCAGAGAATGAGACATTAAGATATAAGAGACATTGGACCGTTAGTCTTACAAATATGTGAAAGATGGAACGGAATAGAGAGTCAGGAAAACCTGTTTGGATGCTGTTGCAGTTGTCCAGGTGAGCAGAAATGAGGGCCCGCATTAGGATGGCTGCAGTGGGAACGGGAGAGGAGAGAGAGAAAAGATATTATGAAAGTGGAATCACCCAGACTTAGCAACTGATTGGATTTGAAAGGTAAAGGAGAAGGAAGAGTAAAGGTAACTTCAAGGTTAGGTAAATGAGAGCCCAGATGAATGTTGATATCTAGGACAAATAGTGAGGGCAAGAGGTGGGGAGAGGGGCTTTGGGGGAAAGGACCTCCTTTTGGGGGTCAGTTTAAGACACTTTGAGCTTGAAGTGCTGGTGGAACAAGCAAGTGGAGATGCCCTTTTGTAGATAGTTGCAGATGTGGGTCTGGAGTTCAAAAGAGAAATCAGGGCTGGGGATGAATGAATTTGAATCATCTTTATAGAAGTGCTAGTTGAAGTGGTGGGAATGAATGGATGGGATTCTGAAGGGGAAAAGCAGGGCAGGGTAAGGCCAGGCAGTGGGATAGAGGGGGAAGGGATGGATTTAAAAGAGAGAGTCCTGAGTCTGAGGGTACCCACCTTAAGAGAGTAGACAGAGCATGGGGAGCTTTTTCAGCACAAATTTACTCCCACACACATTCCCACCATTACACATCCATCTATCCATACTCAGACACCTTCCTACACACACTCACACTTGCTGTACACATATGCAGGAGCCCAATCTTAGGTAGATGCAAATTTCCCATTCCTGGTCCCACTGTGTCTCAGGTGGGGAATGAAGAAGGGGGAAGAGGATTCTTTTGGGGGGATGTGTTGCCTGACTTCGTGAGTCAGCATTCTGGATCATAGGTTCATAAATTTAGAACTGGAAAAGATATTAAAGATCATCTGATTCAACCCCATCATTTTATAGATGGAAAAACTGAGATCAGAAAAGGTTAAATGACTTGTCAAGGGTAGTGTGCTACAGAATCAGGAGTCAAACCTAGCTCATTTCACCAAGTTTTGGGGGTGCTTCCCTAAGTTTCACCAATGGACCCCTCAGGTACCTCTCAGTCTCCCAGAGCTCTTGGATTCAGAGACAGGTAATGGAGGGTCCTTAGGATTTCATCTTCATGATCAGAAATAAGTGAATGTTAAATTCCACAACTTCTGGAAAACTCCATCTTCCTGCCTGTATTGATGGTGCCATTTTCCTGAAAGTAAATATGTTGCTTTCTTTCCTTAGGGCTCTGCTCACCCCTGCTAGTTTGTATGGCCTTGGGGTCCCCGTAGAGCCCCATAGAATGGGATTTGGCAGAGAGAATCCCAAAGTGGTAGCCATCCCTTTTGATGATATGGGGGGAAGAAGGAAGAGACTAGAAAGAAATTGACAGAGAAAAACAGTAACAAAGACTACCCTAAATGAAGACAGGAGCCAAGTTGAGGCCACCAGTCTGAGTTCCTAGGTACCTTGCTGCCCCTCCCAAATCCCATCTCAGGCTTTCATGCCCACAAATGAAGGAAACACCTCCTCTAGACTTCTGGGTATGGCCCCTGATCTCTTGTTTGATCTTCCTCCTACTCCAGGTCTGCTGAATCCCCAGAGGGACAACACAGACTGATTCCTCACTGGTTTGTGAGATGGAGGGAGTACATTTTGAGGCAGGGGAGCAGGCTTTACTTGGGACTCAGAGAGAGGGAGAAGGTCAGTGGAGGAGGGCAGGGGCCAATTTGGGTGGACATGGGGTCATTGAGGGAGAGGACAAGGGTCAATGGTAGCCAACACAAGGACAGTAAGCAGCGAGCTATTAAATGTACCTAGAGGATGTATTTATGGCAACAGCCACAAGATGTCGCTCCCAAACTACAGAAGATCTTCCCCTCCCTTTCCCAATATCAATTCTCTGTCTCTGTAGTCCCATTCAGCAAAGTTCTGGCCTTAGGCTTCAAGGTCACCAGCCCCCAACTCAGGGTCTTTCATACTGAAATGTGGCCTGAGCCCTTGTGGCAACCTGTAGTCTCAATGGGTAGGGAAAGAACAGGGTTTGTGCTGAAAAAGGGTTTGGAGGCATTCCCTATCTCCACCATCCCTTTGTTCTTCTTTCTTCCACGTGCAGTTGGTATTCCTTGGTGGAACTCCCTTGGAAAGGAGGGAAGAATCACTGGCTAAGTGTGTGTGTATGTGTGTGTGCGTGTGTGTGTGTGTGTGTGTGTGTGTGTGTGTTTATTATCAGAAATAGACTATAAGTAGTAGGTCAGAGTGGTAAGCCTTTTATACAGGGTCAGGTCATAAGCCTGGTTATTATAAAGGCATTTTCTTCTGTACTGAATGACCCAGCACCCCCTTCCTCTTATCCCTTCCCTATTTTCCTCATATAGGGACAGAGATCTTAAGTTAAAGTTTGATTTAGTTTTGTGTGGTAAACGATGTGTGTGACCCTGGAGGAGTCCCTAAAAATGAGATATTTGAGAAAGGAGACACTTCCATTTGAGGATAAGTTCAGAAAAGACTTCATGGAGCAGTTGGTACCTGAATTAGATATTTTAGAAAGAAAATAATCTCCACAGGTGGAGAGGTTGGGAGAGACCATTCAAGGCATGGTGCAACAATATGAGAAAAGTCATTGAGGCAGGAAAAAATAAGACAAGGTCTGGCAGAATAGAATAGAACAAAATCAGGGATTAGCAAGGGGTCCTCTTTGGCTGGAATACAGAATATGTTGGACTTCAGGGAGTGCTTCAACTAGCTGGGTGGCTCATCCAGACTAGGCTAGCCATATTCAAGGTCAGGTAGCAACATGATACAATGGAAAGAGCTTTGGGGAACCAGAGGACCCGGCTTAAAGTCCCACCTCTGATAATTATTGCCTGTGTGACTTTGGATAAATCCCTGGATTGCGCTGGGACTCAGTTTCTTCATCTAGGAAATGAGAGAGTTAGATTAGATGGCCTCTGAGGATCCTTCTGGCTCCAGAGCTGTGGGTCCTTTTTCACTAAAAATCATAGTTAATGAGTCTCCACTCATGTGTTTACCTTTAATAGTTAGCTAGAGAACACAATTACTTCAAAGCAAAGAAGGAACAACAGAACATGTAGTTCTGTAAACATGAGCTGCGTTCACAAATACACATAGGCTACACATGTGGTGGGGCACACACAAGTAGGGAATACGTATGATCAGAAAATGAATGAAACACACACGTAGGTAATAGGTATGGCCAGGGTATATGCATGGAGGGGCAAGTCATGCCTCTGAGAGTATGTCTGCTAACGTCTTCTGATGATATCATTACACTGCTTCTGAGTAAGTCTCACTCGCTTCTGGTTTCTGGTGAATGTTTATCCTTTTCTAGAAGCATTGTCTCTACCAGATGCTGCTCTGCAGGACATATTCTCTGCTACTTGCTGCTCTGCTTGTCCCATGGTTTCTGCTAACTACTGGCAAGCACAACTGATTTGAGCTCCTTACTTCAACTAAAGTCTTTGACTCTAGTGCTTTCTCTTCCTCATAAGAAGAGTGGGCTCTGCTATGCTCTTTTAATTGAAAGCCCCAAGGCTTTGAACAGCTCTTTTGGAAAAATAGCAAATACCATACACTGTCACAGGGTCAGCAAAATCAGTGAGTGCAAGAATTTTCCTGTCTAGAAGGTCTTGCATTTCCAACAAAGATTCTTTGCTGCAGGTGCCAAGTTTTTTAGATCACACATCAGAGGAATTCCTGGCTATCTTACAAGTGCCCTCCAAAATAATGTTTTCTTTGAACTGAACTTTCTAACTCTCTGGCTTGCCTCTAGGGCCAGAGCTTTCCCTTACTGATGAGTGGGCTGGGACCTAGGCAAAGAGACAAAGCCAAACCCAGGGGGCAAAATAACTATCTCTGCCACCTAGCCTTGCTTTTTCCTTTATTGTATGTGTATAACCATCAAAGCAGTTTCAGGTTTGAAGTCTTCCCTTCTATCCTTCCTCAGTGAAAATTTTGCAAATCATATAGGAATACTGAGATGTTTTTAATACAAGACAACACACACAGAAGTTAGCATGTTACATAGTATATGTACCATATATACACTATGTATCATATATACATACATGTATATATACATATATGTGTTGATATATATCATATATATGATACATATATCATACATATGGTAGTCCTAGTATGTACCAGGGGTCCTCCCCTCTCCCCATGTCTCAGCAGTGATTAGTTTTCCCTAAAATATGGCAATATGTTTCTAGGACTTGATTAGCCTCTGTCTCCCTTTACACAGCTTTCTGACCAGCTAAAGTATAAAAAGCTCCATCCTAGTGGAGCCAGGGCGCCTCTGACTTGGTGGATGTCCTAAGACCACATGAGTCACCACACACTGCCCTGCTAGCCAACAAATTTCAATATGGAGATGGTGGGGGCACTTCTACAGACATTAAATGCTACTGAAGCCTTGTTGCGTGTCTTTACTATGTTAGGGATAAGTAAACCTCCTTTTGTTAACTGTTAGATGATTTATGAGTACCTCATTTCATCCCAGAATCAAAACTAAATTAACAAAAGTGCCACTGTCGGGCCTACCCCTAACAATATAGTAACCAAATATAGGTTACATGCAGAAACAGCATATACTTATTAGCAATACAGCATGCTACAATAGAACACTACATACTAGAATACATATTAAAAACATTTCAACAGTACATGAAAAAATATTATAGATCAGTATCACACTAGACTATATCATATATATATATATATATATATATATATATATATATATATCTCATATCTATATAAACAGACCATTGTGTAACAAAATATGTCTTGTACGATACATAAGAATATAGATTGCAGTATAAAAGGTAGAGAATGGACTCATGATTTTGTTGGTATAAGGAACTTCCAGGTAAAGAAATTTCCTCTACAGGTCAACACATTGTCTGCAAATTATAGTCTAGGAGAGCTACTTAGAACACTGAGGGAATAAATGACTTCCCCAGGGTCACACAGCCAGTATGTAGCAGAAGCAAGTCTTGAACCCAGATTTTCCTGGCTTTGAGGCCAACTCTCAGTCCCTATACCACTCTGCTTCTTAGTTACATACAAAGCATGCATCATATACACTCTATCAGTGAGCTTTGTCTGGCTACATAAGTAATTGCTTCTCCCATTTCTCTGAAGCATCATAATTAGGTTTGGTCACTGGCCAAATAGGTCTGGCACTTTTCCTGTGATGTCCTGAGGTTTTAGATGGCCCAGAGTAGCTATAAGCACCCAGAGACCTGTTGGTCTTCAGTCCCAGTCCTACATTAGAGGATGGTTGAAAGGTACTACGTCTAGATTCAGCCCAACCTGTTCTCTAAAGAGAAGACCCCCATGGAGCCAAGATAAACTTAGCCAGGGTTCCTTGACTCTCTGGTGGGTACAAAGGCATAATTCCTTCCTGTCTAAAACATCTTCTGTGCTATTATCTAGCTCTATCTATTATCAGTCTTTAATTGGTAAGCAGACTTTTCTCAGAATCCTCTTATCTGTCCATTAATTCTTTTCACTTGTTCCCCAGGAAGTCAACTAATTGTCCAATAGGCAATAGATGGTTGCAGTACATTGTATTGTAGGACCCCCACCATTCTCAGGTGTTGTTCTATAAAGAGGAAAGTTGCCCATTCTCTCAACTATGGTATGGTATGATGACTTTCCGCCAGTCCAACATCTTGTGTACTACCGACACACCAAGGTTTCTTAGTGGAACCCTCTTGAAGGCCTTCGAAGTGAACTTTGAAGAACTTGACCACTAGGCAACGTTGTGTTTCCATCTAAGATTTTCTGAGCTAAGCTCATAGATAAGTGGTAGGGGCCTCTTTTAGCTGATCTCTCAGTCAAGAAATGTGCTACTTAAGAGTCTTTGCATTCTTTCCATCTACTGAGACTCCAGAGCACGCACACATGCATACACATGCACACGCACACGCACACACACACTCTAAAAATCCATGTATTGTCTCCACCAAGATGTTTTTTTAGGACTCAGAGTCCCTAATGTATTCAGCAGTGTGCAGCTAAAACACTTGGGCTATGGGTCTCCTTGGGGATGGAAAGGTATAGTTATAGATTTCTTAATTCCTGCCCCCAATCAACATTTCCTTGAGTAATTTGCTGGCAAAGTTTCTTCTTTGGTCAGAGTGGATCTTGCAGTGGAATCCATATGTAGGCGTAAGGCTTTAAGCAAATATAGAAACTTTCTGGTACCTGGAAGGTTATGCTGGTGAAATGGTCAGTCAATACTAAAGATGCGGTTTATGTTTTCACCTTCTGCTCCTAGTGATTTTTTTAAAGTGTGCACAAGTTGCAATGGCTCACTAGCATTTATAGTCTCAATTTGTGATTGGTAGCACTTTTCTTTGGTAGAGCGGTTTTTTTGAACATAATGAACACAGGTCTTAAATTTCTTAGTGGTATCTACTCCCATCTTGGGTTAGTAAATTAAGCTCTTAGGTTTTCCCTTGCCTCATATGCCCAAAGTCATCATGTAATATCTTCATGGCCATAGATCAAAATGATTGGGTGGTACCAGTCGCTTCCTGGTACCATGTCTGGATCAGTTATTGTCTAATTCAGCATTCCATTGCATAACTCTAACTTCTGCCCTTTGAATCAATCCTTAAAGGGACTGAGTCTTGGATTCCTTAAGTTCATTGCCTTACTTCTTGACTTAAATAATTTCTTGAAGTCCTTTGCTATGGTCACAAAGAGGAAGAGAGGATTGGCTCGATGATACAAGGTTCACATGCACTTATGGTACCTTCTCTGATGGAAGTCCTCCAAACCCTTAGGCACACTTCTGTTTAACTGCAGCCTAGATCCCTGGACATCATAGATAGCCTATATCCCTTCTACAGTGTTCAATGGCCATCATTTCAGAGCAGGTGTATGTACCTCAGTCTTCCCTAGCAAATATATTCAACTAATAGCTGGCTAATGATGCTACCTATATCTCACAGGCAGTTTCCAATTTAGCACTACTCAAAATGTAGATCTATGAATTTATTGTCCATCCACTCTTGAACTTTAACACCATATAGGTGGTCTTTGAATTTCTCAGTGACAGCCCACTTCAGAGCTGAGAATCCCAATTTGTGTATGGGATGACAAGTCTCATTGTCACTATGTCCTCTGCTGGCAAATGCCATTGGTTTCTGATAGCAGTCACTCTCTTGGTTTAGAACTGTTCCCAATTCTGCCAGTCTTGCAACTAGATGCTGGACAAAGAGCTTTTGTGGATCTGCACAGGTTAATGGTGATGCATATGTGAGGCAGCAAGCCATATCTTTAAAAATTTATACATATTTGACAATCTAACAATCTCAGAAGGATTTCAAAGGGTTCAAAAGAAACTGACCTTCCATGCCCTTCTGCTAATAGTTCTCTTCAATCACATAATCACAACTGAGATCATTGAATGGCAATGGCAGAATAGTGCTTTATAAATTTGTAATAACAGGCACCAAATCTTAGAAAAGCCCTTAAGTCTCAAAGATTCTTTGTGTGGCCAATTGAGGATCACTTCTATCTTCTCTAGCCGAGTGCTGATTCCTTGCTGAGACACTGTGACCCACATACTTGACTAAGGCTCAGCAACAGTGTTATCTGGCAATGCTAGTAGCAAGTAGAAAGTAATTAGGATAGAAAAGGGGGAGGGGGGTACCTGATTGTTATGGTTTGAAAAGTTACAATAGTGATAGGAAGACATAGGAGAGTAGAATGGCATACCCTTGCCAGTAGCTATGATAAAATTAATTTGAATTGGGATGGGAAGCAGAAGGTATACATTGGGTTGTAAGGTGATTGGTAAGAAAATGACCAGGGAGTATAATGAAGTCAGCTTGATACAGTAGGCCAGACCCAGCACCATCTGTGGGTACACCACACACTCTGTTGAGCATTTCAGCTCATTCAATGACAAACTTCCTCTTCCCATTATGATTTCAGACTATCTAAGCCAATCTTTCTATTTCGAAACACAGCAGCAATCTATTTACAGGCTTTCTGTGGTTGATCAGGAACTTTTGAATGATTGACAGTTTGGGACAATTTACAGGAAAAAAAAAAGATTGAGTAGGGTCTCCCCAATTGCATCTGTGAGTAGTCACTTCGTATTTCCCCAAATCTTTTATACCTCCTTCGATGTTTATTTAATGTCCTTATTTCTCTACTTAGAGTCAACTCCTCAAATCAGAAGTCTTCACATTTCTAAGTCCATTATTTCACCATGCTTTTCTTAAGTTTTGGCTTCCATTTTTCCAAATCTTGGTTAAAGTTTTATTCATCAAATAAATAATGTGAATTGCAAGCATACAAGTGTACAGTGCCATGTAATAATAAAAGTGGTAAAACCAATAACCAAATGCAAACATGATGCCAAGTAACAGTAACAACTGAAAAGGGCACACCAACAATTCAAATATGAAAAAGCAGAGAATATCAATTAATTCAATGCCAAATACAATTAAGCAGCAATGTAATCAATATCTTGATGCTACTGTTAACTTCAAGCACTAGTCATTAACAGAAGTGCAATACTACTATAGGCAAGATGCATAATGCCTTGATAGTCAATGGCATTCAAAAACACAATGTTTTGGGAATTCCATGGCATACAGTGGGCCAGTCATGAGAAAGGAAAGTCCCAGGGGAGGATATAAAAATCTAGACCTGAAAGAAACAATTCCAGTGAAGAGACAAAAAAAGTTTCAAAATGGGACTTAGAGGAGAAAATATTTTTAGCAAAAACAAAAAGCAACCTTACTATTATTTAGCTGAAAGAAAAATAACTTTCAACTACAAAACTCAGAAATATTGAAAAAAACACACATTGAGCATCCTCACATGAAGCCCCTGGGGGCATCTCCCCAATTCATAAGGCTACCCCAGGTTTGGGGTCCTCTGTAGGTCCTCGTCCATTCAAAACCAGGGTTCATAAGCCCCACTGGTGTGTTTACCTTTAATAATTACACAGAAGACACAATTAATTCAAGACAAAGATTTAATGAGATAACACAGTAAAAAAAAGTTAACAATAATACTGAAACATTTCCCCCTTAAATTTGGAAAACATTTCCCTGCAAAAACACACTATCAGTGGAAAGAGTAGATACACATGCGACATGCAGATAGATGGGCACACATGTAAGGATCACGTGTTGCTAGGTTATACTGTAGAAGGGCACACAAGTATGGAAGATGTGTGGCCAGGGTCCATATGTGGAGAAGAAATTCATTCTTTTGATACCGCAGGCCTTCTGTTTACCGGTGATATCATCATGATTCTCCTTCTGGTCTCTGATGGATGCATAGTTTCTTCCAGAATTATTGTCAGCAACAGATGCTATTCCCACGAACATTGCTAGCACAACATGATTGTGCACTTGGTTGTGAAACCTCTCTTCTTTCAGCTCCTGGCTTCAGCCAAAATCCTTGGCTAAACACTTTCTCTTCCTCAAGAGAAGAGTGGGCTCTGCCATACTCTCTTTGGTTGAAAACTCCAAGGCTTTCTGTGGCTCTTTAAAAGAAAAACAGCAGTCCTTACACTTAGCCATGGGATCAGCAAACTGATGGAGGGAGCAGGGAGGGACAACTGAGAATGTTCTGTCTTGTTCCTTTCAGAGTTTTAATCCCAAGATCATCCATCTCCAGCAAGAGAGATTTGTTGCCTCAGAGGCTCTTTAGAATACAGGGTACCGGCACCCCTACTTATTTAGGTAGTACCCTCAGACTTAATCTTTTTTTTAAAACTTAATTTACTGTTTGTTTGACTTATCTATCTGTTGAAGATCTCGCTAACGGAGAGGGTGCATTCTAGGTGTCTGCCAGCATGAATCTCTGCTAAACAGCAGACTACACTTAGTCATCATCCTTATAGAGGCTACTCTCCCACAAAACTTTCTAGGGCTATGGGGTTCAAGTTCTCCTTGTTTTTCAATTCTAAAACTTCTTCTGCTTTGTGATACAGATGACCTGAATGGGACAAAGACAGAGACAAAACTATACCTAGAGGGCAAATCCATGGGGGCATAGGAACATTACTGCCTTTATTATGTATGTGGTAGGGCCAGGCTGATACCTAGATTCCTGATCAATTTATTCCCCTCTCTTCCCAAGCCCAACTGATGAAATTATGGAATGAAAGGGATGATTTAAAGAAAAAGGCAGCCAGGCTTTAAGGTTTTAAATGAAGTGCAAAGAAATATCTATATTATACTGGCCCTTTATGAGGTGCAATGAAGTTCTTCAATCAGGCTTGATGGATTAAGAGGGAAGAGAGCCATCAAATAGCCAAAGGATCTGCCATGACCTTAGTTGCCCTTTACCAAGTAAAACATATAAGGAGTCATTTCAGGCAGAAGACAATTCTAAGGGGTGCGACCTCTGGAAATGAAGAAGAGAATCAACTATGGAGCTTTGGAAGAAGAACTTCACCCTTGAGAGAGAATCATTCTTCATCTGGGGAGTTACAGCTTTTTGAAGTGGCACTATTCACCCATTAGGTATAGAGAGGGCACTCAGCATGATACTAGTCTAGTCAGTTGAGGCAGGAGACAGCTCCAAGGAATGTGAGTTTGGGCCATTGAGAAGAAAGTCAGATTTTTCTCTGGAGGAAAAGGTATTACCCTTCTTTCTCACCACCATTGTTCCATATGACATTTTGTAGTAGAACTTTTTACCTGACAGGAGATGACAAACCCAGCAGGGAATATGCCCAGTCAAGGCCCAAGACCAGAGAAGCTTTGAGAGTCAAGAGAGTTAGTATTGGCTGTCTGGAGTTGAGTTTCAGAGTGGGACAGGTCCCAGGCACCCCAGCTGAGTGAGCTACCCAGCAAAGACCTGCAGTCAGGGAGAGCTATGTACAAAAACACAAGAGAAAAGATAGTTTGTAAAAGGACAGTTATTTGTGGAGCCAGAGTGGGGAAGGCCTTTATTGACAGGTCAAGGGACTTATATTTTATCCTGTATACAATGAAGTGCCACTTAAAATTTCTGAGCCAGGAAATGACATAATTAAAATTGTGCATTTAGAAGATTATTTTGATAGCATGAGAAAGAAAAATTAAAGAAGGCCCAGATACCAGTTAGGAGGTTACTACAATAGTCCAGGCCAGAAGTGATGAGGGCCTGAACTAGCTTAGTGGCAATGTGCTTAAAGGAAGATTAGACAGATGCAGGAGATATTATATAGGCAGAATCAATAGGATTTGTTGATTAATTGGATGTGGGATTGAAGGAGACGAATGAATAAAAAACAACCGAAGCATAGGGCCTGGGTGACAGGGAAGATACTAGTTGCATCAACAGAAACAGGGAAGATAAGCAGAAAGGCTAATTTAATGGAAAAGATGGTAAATTCCACTTTAAACACTAGGAAAACTAGAGAAAGAGAGAACTAGCACTTTCTCCTTTTCTCTACCTGGTTGTAGGTGGGACAGGATGGGGGGAGGGCAGGGTATGAATGAGGAGCGAGTGCAAAGGAAAGTTTGAGGCCCTGGCTGGATATCCAAGAGACATTAGGCAACTGGAAATTCAGAATGGCTGTTCAGGAGCATGATCAGGGCTGGAAATATTTACTTACGTACACAGCTTATGAGTGAATGGATGGATGGACATTTATTAAGCACTTACCATGTGTCAGGCATTGAGTAGACAACTTTCTAAGACTGTAAGTTGCAAAGAAGGTATTGGCCTGTTTTGGAAGAGGGAGTTTCCTCATTTGGGAGTCCCCTATATCAGTCAAATCACTGGCCATTTCCTTCCTTTTTCTCTCACTCCAAGCTTTTTCTGTGGCTGTCTCCTATGCTTGGAATGCTCTCGCTCCTAAGCTCCACCTAATGGTGTCCCTGGCTTCCTTTAAATCCCAACTACAATCCTTTTTTTCACAGGAAGCCTTTTCTAACCCCTCTTAATTCTAGTGCCTTCCCACTCTTACTTATTTCTTATTTACCCTGTATATATATTTTTGTTTGTTGTCTCTCCCTGTTAGATTGTGGGCTCCTTGAGGGCAGGGACTGTCTTCTGCTCTTTTTGTATCTGCAGCACTTAACTTACTTGTTCCTGGCACATACTAGGTCCTTAATAAATGTTTGTTGTTTATTGACACTGTGGTAAGCTCTGAGGATCCAAATTTCAAAAGTAAGGCAGTCCCTGCCCTCAAGTAACATACAGTCTAATAGGGAAAGACAACACATATAGGAAAGTGGTGGACAGGAAAGGAGTTTTGGTCTGTGGAGTGGTGGGATGGTGAGTTGGTCCATAGGGCAGGGATTGATATTGCCTTTCCAGAAGCAGTGGTGTATTTGAAATTATTATTATGCCTAGAGGAAGAGATGGAAAGAGAAGTGGGATGAGTAGTGGAGGGAAAGGGGGATGGCAAGGTAACCTGGGTATCAGATGGCTAGATGTGATATGGAATCAAAGCCTGTTCTGATCTCTGAGATTAGCTAGAGTGGGCCAGGAAAGTTTTTACTCACAAATCAAGATGGCAGGGCTTCAGGGAGGGAGTTCAAAAAAATGAATGAATTCTTTGAAGGTGTGGAATTAGGTGATCTTTCTGAGGGAGAGGGTTTGTAGAGAAAAAAGGGCTGATGACAGAGCCTTGAGGGGATTCACACATTTAAAGAGTAAAGGAAAGGGATTAAATTTATTCTCCTTGGCCCCAAAGACCAGAACATGGAGAACGCAAGAGAACGCAAGACATGAATTTCAGTTTGATAGAATGGAAAGCTTCCTAAGAATTAGAGCCATCCAAAAATAGAATGGGCTGCCTCTAGATCCCAGTTCCCCCTCCTTGGAAGTTTTTTAGAAGAAGCTGTATGACCACTTGGCAGAGATGCTACATATGGAGGGTACTCCGACCTACACCTGTTAAATGGACCACCTCAGATCCCTTCCAAGTCTAAGATTCAGGGACAGAAAAGGAATAAATGATCAGGACAATAGACAAAGAACCATGAAAGAGCAAAGGCACATGAGAGGCAAGGGTAAAAAGAAGCAAAGGGTGGTCAATTGTGTCAGATGCCACAGAGAAGGAAAAGAGAAAGAGGTCTTTTAAAAGGGGCATTATATGGGAGGTTGCAGGTGACATTGGAGAGCTGTTTCATTAGATTGGTGGTAATAAAAGCCAGAATTCAAGAGGTTGAGAAGTGTGTGGGTGGTGTGGCAGCAAAGAGATAAAATAATAGCTTGAGGAGCCACAAGGGTCAAAGGAAGTGTAGGAGAGAGCTGAGCATGTTTTTAGGCAGTAAGGAAGGAACCAGTAGAAAGGCAGGAATTGAAAATTCGTGGGAGAGGGCAGATAACTGCAGAAATAAGGTGTTGAAGAAAGTGAGAGAAGTTGGGATCAAGAGCATATGGGCAGAGCTTAGCTTTCACAAGTGGGAGGTTCACTTAATCCTTCTGACCTGGTAGGAAGGAGAGGATGGGAGAGGTTATGGAGAGAGTAGAAATGAGAGGTCCCTTCCAGCTCTAACTTATGGTTCTAAAGAGCTTCATGTACTGCCTGCAGCCTTGCCAAGGTTGGGGGCAGGGGGTGGGGATGGGATTAGGAAAATGACACAGAAAGAAGAGACAGATTGTTTGCCCTTGGGAGCCCCAGTCTGAGGGAGGACACAGAACAAACAAAATGAACAGAAATTTGTTTATAAAATCACACTTACTCATTTTGGGGGTGGGACAGAACTGGAATGGATCTATTTTTGTCACTCCCTGTGGCTTCCTCTCCCTGCATTTCATTTTTCAGATCTTATTTAAACTGGAATTGGGTTTGTCTTGCATACTGTGTATGTCTTGCACCTTATACAGGTGGGTGTTTCCATACTCCTTTCTCTGTATCTTCGGTATATTGCACTCACTCTATATAATGCCCTCCCTCCCTCTAAAGCTCTTTTGCAGTCTATACTGAATTTGGACCAGGAAGGCTCATGCCCTCTCTCCCCACCCCTAAGGAAGGCTGGAGAAGCTCTGAGCTAGCCCTTATACCCTCCAGTCATCTCCCTCCCTCGGGCCAGTGTGCTCCGGGGTCAGGGACGGACCTCTGGGTCTTTTGAAGCTTGATCCCTACTTTAGTGGCCTCGGGAAATGCTCTCCTGACCTTTCCAGCCACTGCGGTTGAAGTTAGGGAACCTGAGGCCACCCGCTTTGACCGCTGGGCGGGTCCTCCCTTAGGACTTGGAGGCGTGGCCTCTGAGGTCCCTGGAATATCCCAGGCTGAGGTTCCCTCCCTCTGCCTCAGGTCACTCGAGAGGAAAGCCTGGGGTCCCCCTAGCGGGGGCGGGGGCAGAAGTGGGCGTGACCTTTCGTTGCGTCACAACGGGGCGTGGCCCGGGTGGAGAGTCCCGCGGGGGCGGAGCCCAGGAGCAGTGACGTCAGGCCGGTTGGAAGTGCCGGCTGAGGCGCTCCAAGGAGGGGGGCGGGTGTAGCGGGGTTTATAAGCGAAGCGGGAGAGCCAGAGCTGAGAGCCGCAGCCGAAGGTGCTCGAGCGTCCCCATACGCCTTCCTTGGGCCTGCAGTCCGCGAGACCGCCGGGCAGGCAGGGGCAGGCAGGGACAGACGCGGGGGCGGGCAGGCAGGGGCCGCGGGGACCCAGGGGTGGCGGGGGCCAAGCCGGCCCCGGCAGGGGATGCGGCCACGGCCACGGCCGCGGAGCCATGTCGGTACCGCTGTTGAAGATCGGGGCTGTGCTCAGCACCATGGCCATGGTCACCAACTGGATGTCGCAGACGCTGCCCTCGCTCGTGGGGCTCAACGGGACCGTGTCCCGCGCGGGCACCTCCGAGAGGATCGTGAGTGACTGCGGGGCGGGGGGCGTGGTGGGTTCCAGGGCCCGGCTGGGCTCTGGGTGTCGAACTTTGGCGGCGCCCCGCAGCCTGGCTTCTCTGGGAAAACCCTGTTTCTTATCTCTAGCGTAGACGCCAGTGGCAGATTTATCTGTCTGCTGTCTGAAAGGCAGTATAACCTCACATTGTGCATCCCCCCTCCTTCCACTCCTCCCCCGCCTTCGGGCACCGGCTCTTCCACCCTGCCTCCCAACCCCAGGCGGGAAAACTGATGTCCTCTTGAGGACTGGCTGGGTGGAGGGGTTGGCGACTACCCACCGCCACCGAGTTATCATTTGAATGTTTAAGCCTCAAATTGAGTGTGCTAGGCAGCCCGAGACCCTTAAGGGAACCGGGTAAGCTGCGGATACAGAAATTTACAAGCTTCAAGCTTTGGTGTCTATGCTGCTGGGTGTCTCTCAGTGTGTCATTGCTGGGTCTATTACTGTGTCTGGTTGTTGCTGTATGTCTCATGTGCAAGCCTGTGTTTATTCCTTTGTGGCCCCCTGTTCCTGTGTTACCATGCGACTCTCTGCGAGGCTGCCTGCCTTTTACTTTGTCCTGGGTGTTGCTGTGTCCACTTTACAGTCTGGGTATTGCCGTGCATGTCTGAGGGTGTAGCTTTCTGGGTTTCTGTCTTTGCACACCTTCCTCCCCCCACCCCCCAATCTCTTCCCCTTCATTAACTATCTCACTATGTGCTGAATATTTATTCCCATAACAAATTGGCCCAGAGAGGGAGCTGCACTGGGGCTGGGCATGATGCCACCTCCAGAGGTGACGGGGATGGCCTCCCCCCACTTTGCTGGCAAAGCATCAAGACTGCCCATAGCTCCAGAGGAAATGAAGTCAAAAATGAGATTAATGGTGACAGAACCAACCAACCCTCTCTGACCCCAACCCCAGCCAAAAGTGCGAGACAGTGCTTCCCGATGGAAAGCATGACAGTGATGAGCCTGTTGAGTATCACAGATTCACACCCCTACTCCCCAAAAGTGCGTTCTTTCCTTGTGTCTCTGCTTCTCCCCCTCTTTCCTCAATAAACTGCTCTGTAACTCTCCCCACACCCACCTCCAGCCCCTGCCCCTGTCTTTTCAGGGTTTGGGGAAAAGAAAATGTGTCCTAGCTTATGCTACTTAGACAGAAACTGCCCCCCCCCATCCCGTAATTCCTTGCTTTATGAGTACCACACTTCCTTAAAATGGAAGGAGGAGGAGGGAACATAATCAACATATGGGGTATTTTGAGAGCTCTTCCTAAGTCTGATTGAGGGCTTGCCTGTAGCACATGGCAGATTTGGAACCAAAGTCCAGGCCTTCATACATCTCCAAGTGAAAATATGCTTAACTCAAGGAGGGAGACAGGGAAGGGAAGGAATTCTAAGAAGACATGATGTCTTATTGCAACCAGAAATCATGCCTCAGATTTATAGACCATCAGAAATGGAAGAGGCTTTAAAAATGGGGAAACTGAGGGGCTCAACAAGGGAAAGGGGTTTACCCAAGATCACACAGTGACACCACATGCCTAATTTTTTCCCCATTGCTCAGAGCCCTTTGGTGGTTCCCCATTGCCTACAGAATAAAATACAAACTACATAGCCTGACAATGAAAAGCTTCCACAACCTGTCTTTCTACCCTTAATTCATACCAGACAGGAACTATATTAAAAAAAAAAAAAACATTTCCCCAGCATTGAACACAGGGTCCTGCACATAGTAGGTGCTTAATCATGTTTGCCGGGTTGGACTTGAAGGCTAACAAGGCTTACTTCAAAGTAGAGTCTACCCCAGGGGTGGGGAACCCACAGACTCGAGGCCACATGTGGCCCTTTGACTGAGTCCAAGTTTTACAGAACAAATCCTTTTCTTAAGGGTATTTGTTCTCTGAAGTTTGAATTCAGTCAAAGGGTTGCACTTGAGGACCTAGAAGGCCACATGTTGCCTGGAGCCCACAGGTTCTCTACGCCCGGTCTACCCCTTTCTACAGGGAGCCCTTTGATCTTCCTGAGATTTATTAGTTTGGGACCTTTGCAAGGCCCAAAGTGTGGACAAAGGATGACTAGAATGATAAAATAACATTATAGGAGGTATTTGACAAGCTGGAGCCTATGCATCCAGGTAGCCAATATTTTAAGGGGAGTCAAGATCATTTTATACACAGAGCCATTGAAGGAACTAAGGGAGAGATAAGACTGATGAGGGTGGGGGTTAGATATGATTACTGCCTTCAAATATCTAAAGAGCTGTGAAAGATGGATTAGCTTTATTCTATCTCTATCCCTCCCCCTCCTCCCTCCCCCTTACTCCAATGAAGAACTAAGCTCCTTAAGGACAGAATCTCTTGTTTCTTCTTTGTGTCCATGGTGCCTAATACTGTGCATTACACATAGAGTAAGTACATAAAAAATAGTTGACTTGAATAATGAGTTATGGAAAGTTAGACTTCGTTTCAATAGAATGAAGAGTTTTCTAATAATTAGAGCTGTCCAAACAGCAATAAAACTGATTGTCCCTATCCATCAAAGGCAAAGTGAATATTTGTCAGGGAAATTGTAGAAAAGTATATGAGGCAGCCTGGAGTCAGGAAGACTTAAGTTCAAATCTGGCTGTGTGACCCTAGGCAAGTCACTTAACCTCTACTGGAGAAGGAAGTAGCAAACCATTCCAATATATTTGCCAAGAAAACCTTGTGGACAGTATTGGTGGTGCTGTGGTCATGAAGAGTTGGATACAACTAAGCAAAAAAAAAAAATGAAAACAACAGTTCATTCTTCTAGTAGCTGTAGGAGTTGAGTGACTTCTGAAGTCCCTTTATATCTAGGATTCAGTATGGTTCTATACTTCTTCTGAGTACTAGACATCTACTGATGTAGTCTAAGATGACATTACCTACATCACACTATTAGATACTGCCCACACACACCACCAACTTTTGCCCACAGAGATAATAGTTGCCCATCCCAGGCCTCTCCCAACCCCACCTGCCCTTACTCACACTTGAATGATGGTCCAATGCATAGTAAACTCTGGAATGTTAAGGCTAAAGGTAATGCTGCCCCCACAAACTTCCAGGGACCGTTAAGCACCATGGCCAGTGACCAAAGGGACCTCACTGCTCCCTGGAAAGCTCCTGAGTCCAGTTCTATCAGCTGATATGAATAAAATCACTGATGGTTTCTGTTCTCATCACTTTCAACTCAGTTGCTATGGTCTGTTTGAGATACCAAAGCACTTCAGAATTTCTAGGCTTCAGGGGGGAAAAGCAAAGAGGTGGGTTTTGGGAAGACCAAGAGACAAGATCTGGAAAAGAAAAAAGAAACTATCAGCCAGGTTAGGCATCTGAGAAAATAGCTTGAAAAGTTAGTTTCCCACTCTGATTACATCAGTGTACTTGAACTCCATTTGTCAAAAGCTTTTTTTACAGATCTTGTGTGGATTTACAGCTACCTTTAGTGCCATGAGAATGTTGGCTTGAAATAAATTGGGTCCTCATGAGAGACTCCTTGACTCCTTCCCCTGTGACTCCTGCCCAGCAGTACTCTAGCTGTATCTGTCCTTCTCTTATATTTGTATTTCTGTGCATGCTAGTATCTCTCCATATCCATTTCTTTATCAGCATGTCTTCCAGTGGCTGTCTTTTTCTATGTATCTTTCTGTGTCCCTGTATTTATCTCTATCTTTATCTGTTTATGTCTACCTCTCTGTATTCCCTTGCTTTCTCTGTATCTGTGCATAAGAGACTCAGTGTAATATAACATGCTGAGCCTGGAGTCAGAAAGAAATGTTTGAATACTGCCTTCTACGCTTACTACCATGGGCAAGTTATTTATCAATTTCTTCATCTGTAAAACAGGGATACCTGTAGTAGTAATTGCCTCACAGGTTTGTTATGAAATTTAAATAAGTTTATGCTCATAAAGTACTTTGTGGACCTTAAAGTACTCTATAAATTTGAGCTATTATTCCCTGTAGCTATGTATCTCCCTTTCCATCTCTGTGTATCAGACTCTGTTTCTGTGTGAGTGCTGCTGTATGTCATTGTGTATCTGTTGCTAGAGCTTATCTATGTGTATTGGTTTTTCTCCTTATATCTGTTTGTGTGTCTAGCTCTCTAGCTCTCTGTCTGTGGATTCTGTGTCTCTTTCTCTGTATGTCTCACCATATGTCAGTGCCTCTGCCTCTGTTTCTTTTTATCTGTATCTCCCTCCATCCAAAAGAATGCAGGCTTGAAGGATAGCACTGCTGCCCACTTGCTCTCAGGGACCCTCAGGTAACACAAAGTTAAAAAATAAAGGGGAAAAAATCTAGTGTTTGCTGGTAGCAGTATCTATATCACAGTAACTACATCATGTGTATTTGTGTCGATCTTGCTGTCTGTCTTTGTCTTTCTGAGTGTGTTTCTCTTCCCATGTCTCCCCTTTCCATCTTTCCTCTATATCCCCATTTCCATCGCTGTTATATTTGTCTTCTTCTTTCTCTCTCCACCTCCCCTCTTTCCTTCTCTTTTGCTCTTTCCCTGTCTTTTTCCTCCTAACTCTCTCACTCTTGTATCTTTTTCTCTTTCTCTGGCTCTCTGCTTCTCTCTTTGCCCCTTCTGCCTCTCCTTTTCATTCTTTATCCTCTCTTCTCTCTGTTTCTGTCATTCATTGACTCATTCTCCAGTTTCCTCCTTCTCTCTGTATCTTTCTCCCAGATTTTCTCTTTCTGTCTCTCCTCTGCCTCTCTTTAACTACCTTCTCCTTCCTGTTTCTGTTCTCTCTCTGCCTCTACATTCTCCCTATTTCCATATCTCCCCTCCACCTTTCTCCCTCTTTGACCCTCTGCTTGTCTCTGTTCTCACTCTAATTCTCTCCCTGCCTCTTTACTTCTCTCTCTCTCTCTCCTCCTACGTCCCTCCTTGTTTTTCCTTTTGTCTTTTTCTCTGCCTGTCTCTAGCTATCCTCATCAGACTCTCATTTGCTTCTCTCTTCTTTCAACTTCTCTATCTTTCTGTGTTTTCTCTGTATATACCTCTCTATTTCTTTTTCTTTCTGTCTCTCCCTTTCTTTTTTTACCCTCTCCCTCTCTGACTCTCTTCTGTGCCTCAGCTTCTATCTTCCTCTCTAAGTCTCTATCTACCTCTCTGGCTCTTCTCCTTCCCTCTCTCTGCCTTTCCCTGTCCTTTCCATTCTCTGCCTCTTCCTCTATCTCTTTCTCTTTCTTTGTCCCCTGCCTCTCTGCTTCTTTCTCACTCCATATATTTCTGCTTTTCTCTCCCTCTCATTCTTTCTCTCTTTGCCTTCCTTTCTGTATCTCTGTCGCTCTATATTTCTCTGTATCTGTGGGTGTTTCACTATTTCTAGGCATTTTTTCTGTGTGTGGTATATGTGCACACATGTGTGTACTTCTGTACGAATCTGCATATTTGTATTGTGTAGTTCTATTTGTGTTGGTATGTATGTCTCGAGGTGTGCATATATCTCTATTTGTGTTATTTATCTTATTCATAAAATATTTATTAAGTGCCTCTTGTGTGCAGAGCACTGTACTAGATATTGGAGAAAATATGAAATTTAGCTAAGACATGGTCACTGCCCTCATGGAGTTTCTACCCCCATGACTAGAATGTTCTTCCTCCTCACCTCCACCTCTGAGATCCCCTGGCTTTCTTCAGGACTGAGCTCAAATGCTACCTTCTGCAGGAAATCTTTCCCAGGTTCTCCCCTCACCCATTGCTAGTGCTTTTCCTCTGAGATTACCTTCTATCTATTCATATATATCCTATACGTACATAGTTATTTACATGTTGCCTCCCTCGTCAGAATATAAGTTCCTTGAGGGCAGGGGCTCTTTCAGAAATTTCTTTGTATCCCTAGCACTAAACCTAGTGCCTGGCACATAATAGATACTTAACCAATTCTTGTTGACTTACTCTGATGCACAGCATTATATGATACTGAATGCTAAGCACATCAGAGATGGTCAAACCAAGTGCCATGTGAGATGTAAGAGGCACATCTTTAGTGACTGGAAAGATCAGAAAAAAGTTTGGAGTAGCTAACATTCAAATTGTATTTTAAAGGATGAATAGGAATTCAATAGGTGAAGAGGGAGAGGGAAAGGAAACTGCCAATATAGGGGACACTCACTCAGTCAATCAATAGGCCTTTATTAAATGCCTGCTATATGCCAGCCACTGTGCTAAGCTCTGGGGATACAGAGAGGCAAAGGCACAGGCAGGAGGGGACATCACATTTTCAGGCAGCAGAAAGTTGGCCAGTTTTTCTGGAGCATAGAGTATGTAGAAAAGAATAATATGAGATAGGACTAGAAAATTAATATGGAACCCTATTGTAGGGGAATGGGAATACCACACAAAAGAGTTTGATCTATGCATAAGAAAGACTATTATGAGAATGTTGTGAAGGACAGATTAGAGGTGCCAGAGTAGAGGCAGGAAGACCTTTTATGAAGCTCTTTTAATAATCTAAGCATGTGGTATACGAGGGCCCGTACTAACATGGTGGCAGTGGGAACTGAGAGGAGGAGAGGGACTCAAGAGATGTGATAGAGATAGGGTCTGGCAATTGATTGGATGAGAGATAAGAGGGAGAAAAGAGTCAAAGATGGTCCAAAGTTTAGTTGTTTGTTTGTTTTTTACAGGGTAGGAGGAATTCAGGATTGGTTTTTAGCATGGGAAATTAGGTGATAGTGATTTCACCATCAAAAATACTAACACCAAAAAGAGCACCAAATTTGGAGGTAAAACCTGTTGAGTTTGAAGTGCCAGTGGGACATTCTGATGGAGTGTACTGAGATGAAGCTCAGAAGGGAGCGAGGAGCCAGAAATATGAGATTGTCCCTCACCATGCTGCCTATACTTCAGCCGTTATCTTCATCTCTTCTCTACCTCTCCTCTTCCCGGCACACCCTATTACTACAGCCATGGGTCTCCTGGTTCTCATAGGCAAGCTTTCACATTATGTTCCTTGGAACTAGGCCTTGATACCGCTTCCCAACCGTTTGCACACCATGCTACTTCACAAGTAACTACTGGCTTTCCAGATTCACTTGATGTGTTTACCTCCATTAGAATATAAGTTCCTTGAGGGCAAGAACTATCTTGCTTACTTGTATTTGTATCCCCAACACTCAACACAGTGCCTGGCACATAGAACTGCTTAAAAATGTTTTATCTCTTTATTAAGGGAAATTATACAGAAGGCCAAGGACCGAACCTTGAGAAATTTGCATTTGTCTATCTCTCTTTCTTTCTCTGAATTTGTCTGTCTTGAACCTTTCTGTTTTTCTTTCTGTCTTTCTGATTCTACCTCTTCTTGCATCTGTAAGTTTTGTGACCCTTTCTTTCTGTGCCTACGTCTAGCTGAGTCTGAGTCCTTGTCTCCATGATTTGATTTTGTCTCTGGGTCTGTCTATCTATCTGTTTCTGTTCCTCTTTGTCATTTGCTTTCCCCCTCTGTCTCTTTATCTCTTTTTCTCCATACCCTCTCTCTCTCTTTTTTCCTAATGCATTTATCAATGGCTTGGATGGAAGTGTAAATGACATGCTAATAACACTTGCAGGCGATCCAAATCCCAGAGAGATTTCTAGCATGTTGAACTATGTAATTGGAATCCAAAAGAACATGGTGGGCTGGATTGAAGAAGACGAAATGCGATAGACATAAATGCAAAATCTCATACTTGGCTTCAGAAAGCCAACTGCACAAGTACAGGGGTGGAGAGACATGGCAAGACACCATTTGGTGTGAAAAAGACCTGGGAATTTTAATAGACTACAAGTTCAGTATGAGCCAACATTGTGGTATGGCAGCAAAAAAGCTATTTCAATCTTAGGCTGTATTCAGTTCTCTGCATTTCTAGATGCCTAGTGTCCTGAATGATGACAGTAAGAGCCTCATTGTCCTCTGCCCTGCTCAGAATGCATCAGGAATGTTGTATTCTGTTCTGGGTACCACATTTTAGTAAGAATATCAATGATTTAGAGAGCATCAAGAGGTGGGCAGCCAAGACGCTAAGGGGACTGGAGCCCGTGCCATAAGAGGTTGAAGGAACTAGAGATGTTTAGCTTAGAAAAGAGAAGACTCAGGGGAGGGCACTATACTTGTCTTCACATGTGGCATTAGTCTTGTTCTGCTTGATCCCCAAGGGCAAAACTAGGAACAATGGATTGAAGTTTCAAGGAGTTAAATTCCTCTTCCACATAGAAAGACACTTCCCATTAGAGCTATTCAGTAATGAAACCAGCCCATGAAGGGAACACCCTGAAGTTGAAGGAAGCATCTAGTCAGAGTCTGGATTATCTCCAGGGACAGGCTGGTTATAGAGGAGATTCCATACTCCTGCCTTGGATGGACCAGCTAACTTCTTTGGTCCCTTCCGTCTTAGAGAATCTAAGTCTTTGGCTCTTTCTCCATGCAGATTGTATTGGGTCAACTTAGTATCCTAGATAGTGTCCTAGATTCTATACTCCTGCTTTAGATGGACCAGCTAACTTCTTGAGTCCCTTCCATCTTAGAGAATCTAGGTCTCTGTCTCTTTCTCCATGAAGGTTGTATTGAGTCAACTTAGTGTCCTAGATAGAGCAGTGGACTTGGAGTTATGAAGAGCTGGGTTCAAATCCCACCTCAGCATTTACTGCTGTATAACCCTAGGCAAGTCACTTGAATTCTCTCAGCCTCAGTTTCCTCAAAAATAAATCATCTACCTTACACAGTTGTTGTAAGGATTAAATGGGATACTGTCTGTAAAACACTTTTTGAACTTTAAAGCACTATATAAATATAGGTTGTTGTTTTAACCCAGGACATGGTCCTGGATTACACAGAGGATAGGAGGGATGTCAGGAGAAAGACTTCGGCCTGTTATAGGTGGTGGGGGTGGAGCTGCAAATGCCTGTAGCTTGGGCAGGATGAGGAGAGGTGGGATGTGCTGCTTCCAGTTCCCACAATCCTGCTTTTTCTTTTCCTGCCCTTTCAGGTGTCCCTCTAGGACCCAGCAGGCCAAGCTCTAGCTCCAAGATGGGAACATCTGGTGAGGCTGCAGCTGGGCAAGCTCATCCTGAATAAGGGAGCTGATTGCAGGGGGAGGGGAGTGCAGCAAGAAAAGAATAGGCTGAGGGAGGCTCAGTCAGGCCACGTGCTGATGCTGCTGACCCTCAGAGTCTAGTTTGGCCTGAGAAAGTAACAGGGAGGGAAATGGCAGAGAGATCTGTATGTCTGCCTGCTCATCCTGCTCCTCTGGGGCCCTAGAGCCCAGTCCATGACTCAGCTTGTATATTCCAATGCATCCCTTTGGGGTCTTTGTCTCTTATCTGTCTGTGACCCTTTCTTGCTATACCTCTCCATACTATGTATCTCCCTGTGGTCCTCTCTCTCTCTCTCTCTATCTCTGTAGCTTTATCACAGTCACAGAATCTGAGTTGGAAGGAACCTCAGAGGCCATCATTAACCTAGCAAAGTACCTCTTCTAATGCAGTTTACTTCTTGGCCAATCTATGTGACTTTAGGGACATGCGATAAATTGATGCTGTGAATTGCCACCAAGCAGATCTTGTTCTCCAATAAAAAGGTACTTATAAAGATATTACAATTAGAATGAATCAATTAAATGGGCTACCCTCCTTCCCCCCTCCCCACCTTGCACTCTGTGATGCCGTTGTTTCCTGCTTGGGACTGGGTTTCCAACTCTTCCAGACCCTGTCTAGATGCTTAACGCCATTGGAGGGCAAGCAGGTGAACAGGTGTGTGAGTATCAAAGTTGGCAAAGAGGGAAGCTGATTGGTGATCCATAGGTATTTGGAACCTAGGGCAAAGGCAAACTGTCTGCCACCTACAGACTGAGGAATTGAGTTCAAGTCCCAAATTACTACTTACTTACTACTATACTAGCACTTCCCTTGTCAGTTTCTTCATTCGTAAAATGTGTCAGGGGTGGGGAACCTGCAGCCTGGAGACCACATGTGGCCCTCTAGATCCTCAAGTATGGCCCTTTGACTAAATCCAAACATCACAGAACAGTTAATCCCCTTAATAAAAGGATTTGTTCTGTGAAGTTTGGATTTACCTAGACTCTACATGACCTCAGACATTCCTAAATTGAGGCCATTCTGACCAACTTGTGTATGATCTTCCACCTTTTGGGTATGAAACCATGGCACATCCTGTACCACTAACAAATGCAGGTGTCATTGCTCAAACCCTGTGTTGAAGTCAAACAATGGGAGCAGGTCCAGAAGGGGCTTTGTGGGATGGATGGCTTAAGGTACACTGAGTTTGGAGTCAGAAGGCCTAAGTCCTGATTTTGACACTTAATAGCAGGGGTACCTTAGGTAAGTAATTTCCTCTCATTCAGTTTTCTTATCTGTGGGGAATATATAAATATATACACATACACATAAATTATCTATAGCTATAAAATACATATTCCTGTATTATATGATTTATATATCTCATGTATAATTTATGTCATATATAATATATTTATATGTGATACATCATTTGTATATAACTCATATGATATAAAGTACATGCTATATATTATGTACATACATTTATACAGAGATATATAATATAGGGGTGTGTATTATATATATGTAGAGACATAATATAGGGATATGTATTATATATGAATTATATGTATGTTATAGACAAATATATAAATTATGTATGAGTTACAGGTAAATCATATAATACAGGGATATGTATTTCATAGATATAGATAATTACATAAATTGATATATATGTGTTTTATATATATAACACAGGGATATGTATTTTATAGATATGCAGTACATAATTTTTAAAAATCGTCTGATTTTTAAATGATCCTATCAGTATGGGAAGCTCCTCATGAGGAAACTTCTCTACCAATGCAGGTCAGTACTTTCTCTGCGACTTTTAGCCTTAAAGAATTGCCTGGAGCCCACAGAGGTGAAGTGACTCACCCACGGTCACACGATCAGTATGTGTCAGAGGAGGGCCTTGAACCAGTCTCCTTGGCCAGATCTCTGTCCAATTTGCCATGAAGGCACTCTAATAATAATTACATGAAATAGTAAGAACAAACAAACAAAAAACCCCTGTAGTGAAGTATTTTTGTAAGTACCTTTGGTAACCTTGGAGAGCTGTGTACATATAAGCTATTATTATTGACCATGATTCTCCCTGTCCTAGGTCCTGAAGCTTCCTGATGGATGAGTAGGGTCCCTAGTAGCTCCTGAGTCTGAGACGAGTCTTCAGCATTGAGCCACACGGTCCCCAAGAGAAAGAGAAATTACTGGTGGAGTCGAGGTCACAATCTGGGAGTGGGATTGGGTGTCAGTCGGGGTGGGGGGTGCGGATCAAGGTTCAGTCTATGACTAGAGTGAGGCTCAGTCTGTGGATGGGGGTTAGGGATTAGAGGGGTGGGGTTAAAGGTTTTACCAGAGTCTGGGAAGCCTTCTGCACTTGTTGCCTCTATTTTTTCATCAACCATTCACCTCTCATCCCCTTGCAACCTGGCTGCAACCCATCACACCACTGAAAATAGTCACCAATAAGCTTTTAACTGCTCAATCCAATTGCCTTCTCTTTTTGACCTTTTGTTGATATTGACCAACACCTCCTCCTGCATACTCTCTTCCCTGGGCTTCTGTGACACATTTTTCTTTTGGTTTTCCTGCTATAAAGCCCCATCAGAGAAGAGTCCCTTCCCTCTCTAGCCACCCACCACCATCAGGAGGGAGATGCATGATATACCTGCCAAATAACTATACTCCCAGGTCTCCTTTTACCTTGCTCTGCTACCTATCCCCACAGACTGTCCAGGTACGTGTTCCTCCCCTTTATTCTAAAGCTAGATAGATTCTTCCCAATCCCTTTGCTTCTTCCCCATAGACCCAGATAGCTCTTCTAGGTCTTTCTCAGGATTTACTCTTACCTAAAGGGAGGAGATTGAGAAAAGATATCTAGTACTGTATCTAATGCAGTGATTAGATGTATCACTATAGGTCTTCTTTGGTCATGTGGAAACTTAGAGCTGTTCTAGGTCTATAATCTGATCATCTCCAAAATTAGTAGTAGGTCCCAGGCCCCAGGTCTGGGTCATGTCCTAAGGTGCTTCTGAGCAGATTGTGGTTTGTCCTTCATTCTCAAAGAGAACCATGATATCAGGAAGATAAGGCACTGACTTGCAAGTAAATTCGATTTATGTGAGGGAGAACTGTGTAAAGTCACCAGCCTCACTTGCTCCTCCAGAGCCATCTGGGTCCAGTGGCCAGATATAGATCAGGACAACTAGAGCTGGCCCAGTTCTCGGCAGAAGCCTCCCTCTGAAGAAATATATACAGGGTGTCAGGAAAGTGCCTAATAAACCACAGTAGCTACTCATGATTAAAAGCAGGAGAAAGTGCCTATTTCAATGTCTCCAGTACCAGCACAGAGCTTTACATGAATAGGCAAATGTTGGAATGGAATTTCAAATGTTCGTTATTTATAAGATCATCTTTTGGTGTGGGCTCAGAGAGTCCTGGGTCCAGTGTAAGGATGTTAGGAGCTTCCATCCCTATCACTGACTGACTATTGACATATCCCCACCATAGTTCAACCAAAGGTTTTCAAAAGGTAAGTCATCTGTGAAATAGGAGAACCTGATATAGTTAAGCCTGTTGGGACCTATGCCTTGGGCTTGGCAAGGCAGGAAGCCTCACCAGTTCTTACACCTTAGAGGGGCAGCTGCAGCAGCCAATGACTATCATCACTCTCTAACTTGGGAGCATCAGGGAGGGATATAGTTAAGTGTAGATGAGTAGGACTGACGTTGCCCTTTCTCAACTAAATGTCCTTGCTGGAATTGGTCATGGTTTCCCCATGTATCCACCCTCCCTGATTCTTATCCTCTCAACTTGTCCTCTGCACTTAGAGCCGCTCATCTCATAAGAAAGGAAAATCTAGAGCTCTGCCGTGTGCCTGGGGTAGGGGTCCTGAGGTTGCCATAGCATTTTAGGGAGATTCATCATGTCTGTTTTCTTCCCCTACTAAAATCTGGGAAGAATAAGCCTGCCAGAGTGGAGAGAAGGGCATGAGGCTGGCAGGGGAGAGTTGGTTCATAAAACCTGTGAAAAATCATGAGGGTCCCCTCAGGCTGAAGCCACCCACATTCACTTCTATGTTTCTGCACTGCCACCACCCCAAGTTAATGAAAAGAAAAGAGGTAAGGCATTGCAAAGATCAGCTAAAAGAACTGGGCCTGATGGGCGAGGAGAAAAGAAGACTTAAGGGGCCATAGCTGTCATTCTGTATTTGAAGGGTTGTCATGTGGAAGAGAGATTTCATTTGTGCTTGCTCAAAGAGGGTAGAACTAAAATTAATGAATAGTTATCAAGAAGAAGAATAATTGAGGAAAGCCAGTCAGACAATAAACATTTATTAAGCACCTATAATTTGCTGGGCACTGTGCTAAGTGCTGGGGATACAAAGTAAGGCAAAGGATAGTGCTTGTCCCCAAGAAGCTCACAATCTAATGGGGGAGACTACATGCCAATAACTATATGTGGACCAGCTATATACAGGACAAATAGGAATAGGATAAATAATCAACCAAGGAAGGGACATTCAGAGTTGGTCTAAGGGAAGACTTCCTAATAATTAGAGGAATCCAAATATGAAATGGGCTACCTTGGACAGGGAGTTTCTGGTCATCCCTAACCACATACATACTGGCAATGTTGTAGAGGACATTCTGGTTGAGGAACTGCCTAAATGGTTCTTAAAGGTCCCTTCCAATTCTGAGATCCTGTGATTTTAGAAAAGGTGCCTGTGGAAGGCTCTCCTTTTTCAGCTGCTGCCTTGGAAGTACAGTCTGGCCCCTCACTTCTCTACCCTCCCTCTCATCAGATGTTTAGGCACAAATACACAAAGTACAGAGAACAAAAAGGCCGATTGGATGTCATAGATATCCCTGAGATTTGGTAGCTTATACTCATGATGGGAACATGACTGTAGAAGGATATGCTTTATTTGAAAGTAATAGAATAAGTCAAAGGCAAGATTGGGGTAGTGGCAGCATGGAATAACTGTAAATGACAAGGATTTACTCATGTGAAGATTGCATCACACAGGGCTTTGGGGTGAAGATCAATGGCAGGAGGAGCAGTGTTGTCATTAGTGTACCTTCCAACTGCCTAGACAGAAATGGGAAACAGAAAAGGAGTTTTGGAAACATATGACAAGCCTGGAATACTGGCGTGGTTTAGCAGTGAGGGGGGATACCTCAATTATCTCAACTTCTGCAGGAACATTCTTTCAGCTCAAGGCAGAAAGTTAATTACTTCTTGACTTGCATCCTTGCATTCCATCCTTGGAAAAAATATGGAGGAGCCAACGAGGGAAACTTGCATTTTGAGTCTAATTCTCACCAATCAAGAGAAACTGGGTAGTGAGCTAGAAATGCTAGAAAACTTGAAAGAAGAGGGCACTCCATCTTGGAATCGATGGTAGAGGAAGTGAAAGCAGGGCACAGTCTGATACTCTAGATTTAGAGAGAATTGATTTCAAAGTCTTCAGGACAAATATAAGTGGAATCCCATTAACTAAAAGTCTGCTGGAGAAGTCAATCCAGGAGGAATGAGTCACTCCCAAGAAAGAAATTCAAAGACACAAAAGGAACAAGCTCTGATAAAAGAAAAGCTATCTAGAACAACTAATAGGGATGCACAGGGAATTCATTGACCAACTTAGATTTTTAAAAGACACATACAGATAATGGAAGAAAGGTAGATAACCGGATAAATTTTAAAAAATGTGGCCTAATATAAAGAGTGTCAAATTCAGAATGAGAAATTGGCAAGAGAATTTAAGGACAACAGCAAGATTTGTTGAGGATTTTTTTTTTTAGTTATATTAGGGGAAAGAGGAGGATCAAATTAAAAATGGGATTGCTTCTCAGGGTGGTTGAGATGATGATAATAGCCTATAAAGAGAAAACAGAACAATTCAACTCTTATTTTGTTTCTGTTTCCTCTGACAAGGAGAATGAGCTCTGATTGCAAAAGGCAGAAAAAAAAAAAAGGACTAAAAGAGGGTTGAAATCCAATATGAGCTGTGAGCTTCTATCTCCCGGGCTTGGAGTCCCACTATCCGCAGAGAAATAGTAAGCATACAGCTATCCTTGATGAGTTCAAGTCACCTGTCTCGAGTGAACGACATTCTAGGGTACTGAAAGAAAAAGCAGGTGTGATTGCTGAACTACTCTGGGATGGCTGAAAGATTCTGGAGAATGTGAGAAGTAAGTATTTCTATCTCTCTGGGGGAGGTGGGGCTTGGTTTTTTTTGTTTTGTTTTTAAGAAGAGAATGAAAACTGCAAACCATCATCTAGTGAGCTTAATATCAATTCCTGGAAAAACTCTAAAATGCCTTGTTAAAGAGCTGTTTAGTGACCATCTGTAAAAGGAAGTGGCAATCATAGAGAACCAGCGTGGTATCATCAAGAGCAAATCATGCCAGACTAACATTGATTCCTTTTTCCTTTTTGGACAAGGTTACTAGACCAGAATATCAAGGGAATGCTATAGATATAATTACCTAACTTTTAGCAGAACATTTTGATGCAGTCTCACATATTCTTCTGTAAACAACATAGAAGGATGTAGACTAGACAATGTTAGGGAAGAGGAAGGAAATAAGCATTTATAAAGCACCTACTGTGTGCCAGCTAGGTAGTTCAGTTGATAGAGTGCCAGGCTTGGAGTCAGTAAGAGTCATCTTCCTGAGTTCAAATCTGGCCTTAGATATTTGGTAGCTATGTGACCCTAGGCAAGTCACTTAACCCTGTTTGCCTCAGTTTCCTCATCTGTAAAATGAGCTGGAGAGGGAAATGGCAAACTACTCCAATGTCTTTGCCAAGAAAACTCCAAATGGGATCATGAAGAATTGGACAAAACTGAATGTGACTAAACACCAACAACTATTGTCAGGCATTGTGTGCTAAGTACTTTACAAACATGATCTCATTAGATCCTTACAACAAGAGTGGGAGGTAAGTGCTGTCAGTATACCCATTTTATAGTTGAGGAAACTGAGGGAGACAGAGGTTAAATAACTTGCCCAGTGTCACACGGCTAGGAAGTATCTGAGGCTGGATTCGAACTCAGGCCTCCCTGACTCTAGGCCCCAGAACTCTATCCACTTCACCACCTAACTGCCTACTTTACTTCACTGGCAATAAGTTTGTGAAATATTATTTATGTCCATTTTACAGATGAGGAAGCTGAGGCTTAGGGAAGTTAGTCCATTATCACACAGCTAATCAGGTGTCAGAGGCAAGATTCACAATTAGGTCTTGAGTCCAAGTATAACATTTTTTCTTCTATTGGATATTACCTAGTGATATGGTTAAGGGCATTCAGAACTGGTTGAATGACTGGAACACAGGACAAGCAGTCATTCATCAGTGATTCAGTGTCATCTTGGAAGGAGGTCTTTGGAATAGCTCAGGAAGATGTTTTTGGACCTGTGCTGTTTAACATTTTTAATCAATGACTTGGCTAGAGTATGATGAGCATGCTTGTCATAATTTCATATGATGCAAATCTGGGAGGGATGCCTCCAAAAAGCCTTTGCCAGGCTAGACTATTGCATTGGATCTATATGAAATCCAAGAGGGATAAATGTGAAACCTTACACTTGGTTTCATCAAATCAACTTCACCAGTATAAAATGAAGAAAATATAGCTGGACAGCAGTTCATCTGAAACGGAACTAGAAGTTTCAATAGACCACAAGCTCAACATAAGTTAAGTGTGGTGTGGTGACCAAGAAAGCTATTGCAATCTTGAGCTGTATTGAGACAAAAACATAGTATCCATGAGGAGGAGATGAAGGTCTCATCATATTCTGCTCTAGTCAGAGCATATCTGGGTTAGTTTACAGCTCTGTGTACCATATTTTAGGAAGGACATTGATAAACTGGAGAATATCCTGAAGAAGATAGTCCAGGGCAAGGGTGGGGAACCTGCGGCCTCAAGGCCACATGTGGCCCTCTGGCCCTTTGCCTGAATCCAAACTTTAGTTCCCCCCGTTCCTCACCCTCCCCATCCCAGTCCAGGATTATGAAGGGCTCTGAATGCCAGCACACATTCTGGAGCCATTATCCTAATTTCCATATGCACTGATGACTCAGGTCCCAAATATGGCAGCTGTATCCCCTCAGAACTCAGTGGACTCTCTTTCTAGTGCTATAATACATAAGCCCCCTTCAGAGTGCTTCTTCCATGAGTCTAGGCAGATACAAATTAGCCAGATTTAATTTAGCTTTTAAAAAGGGGTAAATATTTACTAAGGTAGTATAGTAAAAATAGTTGGTACAAAGCTCCTCCCTAAGAGTCTGTAACACACTCTTTCACCAGTACATGCAGAATCCAGGACAAATTGGGTTCAAGCTTAGAGCACTTGTGGCAAAGGGGAGTAACTCTCAGCTCCTTAGAAGCATCCCTATGCATCTGCCATCACATCAATTCTCCAAAAAGCCTGGCATGTGGGCAGTAAAAGAATGTGGTCCTTAGAAAAGTGGTTTTTCACAAGTAACATACGGTGGCCTCCATTCCTTGGATTCATGCTTAGGGGAGGAGGTGGGGTGGGGAGAAATCTTGAATATGGCAAAAATCTCAGACTTTGATCTCTTTATTGTAAAAAGCTGTAATGAATTGTTCCTATAAAGTCTGTAACTCCTGAAGATTAATGCTGTCTGAAATGGTCCATCAATAGACTCTCCTAATAATCTGTGAGAAAGCCATAAAATCCACTTTCACGAATTTGAGATAATGGCCTTGGAAAAAATCAAACCCCTTCCCCCTTCTCAATTCTGGACTACAAATGGCATTTGCATCAGTTCTGAACCTTGGACACCAGTCAGAGAGAGTTTGGTACAGTTTGGGTGAGAAAGCTATGTAAAGAATTGAGTGCTCAGGAAAGTTGGGAAAGGTGCCCAGGGGACATGGGAGAAGGGGCTGTCTTCTGGGTCATGGCAAGATCTAGGACTTGAGAAGACCTATCTCTTAAATTGGAGGTGAAGGTCTATTCCTGGGATCATTCAAGAGTTGAGGTTTTTGTCCTCTGGAACTTGAAGATTTCAAGGCTGTGACAGGTTTGAGACCAGGTATTCTTAATCCTTTTTATGTCATGGACCCCTTCGGCAGTCTGGTGAAGTCTAGGGACCCCTTTTAGATGCTGAACTAGAATACTTATTATTGGAAACCAATTGTATTTACATAATTATATATGTATGTGAATTTAAAAAAAAGTTTACAGACCCTAGGTTAAGAATTCTTTTTCTTAACCTAGAAGAAGATAAAGAGTTGATCTTTAAGGCCATGAGAGGCTTCTGGGTATGAGGATGGGGCTTTGACAAAAGCTAAGAAATGAGGGAAAAAATGTCATCTGCACCATGCTAGATTCTGGGAGTTGAGAAGGCCAACCCCATATGTCCACTACAGGACAGCCTAGGGAGTGGGGAGGCCATCTTTGAAGCTGTGAAATGTCTTGAAGGTAAAAAGGACATTTTAGAGACTGACAGGGTCAGGGAGGTGAGGAAGCCACCTCTGGAGCCTTCTAAAGAGGAGGATGTCCCTGGGGCTTTGACAGGAACCCTTATAAGGAAGCTGCCTCTGAAGCATGACAGGTTCAAGGAGAAGAGGAGGCAGACCCAAAGCCACTGTGAATAGTCTGACTGGTGAGGACAGGAACCATCCTTGGGATGTTGATGGGTTCCAACAATAATAATTTACATTTATATAGGCCTTAAAGTATGTAAAGTGCTTTTCGTTCATTAGTTTATTGGATCCTCACAATTTCCCTGAGAGGTAGGTGATATGTGATGAGATAACTGAGACTTAGGCCTTGAAAATGAGGTCAAGTGATTTGCCTGGGGTCACATATAGTGAGTAGCTGAGCTGAGATCCAAACCCAGGTCTTCCTGACCCCAAATCCAGAGTTCTATCCATCAAGCTGCATCTCCTAGATGAAGAGTGTGGACTGGGTCCAGGAGGTGAGCAGGTTGTTACTGGGACCATGAGAGGGTCTGAAAGATGGGAGGCAGACACTGGCTATGACAGTGGTCAGGAAACAAAAAAGAAAGCCTTTGTGACCCCCTGTGTTACCCAGAAAGGTTCTAGAATTTAAGGAAGCCCATCTCCTTGAGGCTATGAAAGAGCCTAGGATAGAAGCAGTTCCTGCAGCCTTGAGAGGTCTCTGGGGCTATGCAGTTTCCAGGAAATAAGGGCACAAATAGGATCTGGAAGTTTAACTTGGAAAAGTTAGGTGGACACTGTGCGTTAAACTTGAGAAAGTGAATGGAGAATATATTCCTTGGGGCCAGAATGTGCCGGTAACTTGCCCTGGGAAGCTGGCCAGCATGAACACAAAAGGTGGTACAACCCTGAGCGTGGAGACCGTGACTAAGCTGAGATTAGAGTCATCTGCTGAGCTATAGACACGCTGGCACAGAGATTCACAGACTCCTGGAAACAAACTATCTCTGTCTCTTTGTCTCTTTCTCCCTATCTCTCTCTGTCTCTCCCTCCCTCCCTTTCCTTCCCTTCCTCCCTCCTCTCTCTCTCTCTCTCTCTCTCTCCTTTCCTCTCCATCCCTCTCTGCCTCCCTCCTTCCCTCTCTGTCTCTGTCTCTCTCCTCCTTCCCTCCTCTCTCCCTCACTCCCTCCCTCTCTCTCCTGCCCTTCCCTCTTCTCTCTCTCTCTCACTCACACACACGCACACACGCACACACACACAGAGACCAGACTGAATGTATGTATACTCACACACATCCTTTCTTCCCCTCCAGGCTGACTGAGGCCTGTGACATAGACTCTGCCTCCAGATTCTGGCACTGAGACTGGCTCATCTGGCACTTTGGCTGGGTTTGAGGGGGCCCCCTCCTCCCCCAGGAGCCTAAGGTGTTCTGGAGATGCTGAGTGGGAGCTGGAGCTGAGGTGGGGGGGACCAAGCACTCGCCCTCTCTCTCTCTCTCAGAGTTGAGTATTTTTCCACAGATGACTGGGGGAGAATACTAATGGACGGCCATGTCTCTATTTATTGACTGATTAGCCTCCCTCTCCCAGGAGGAGAACAGCTCTGCTAGGGGCTGGGCAACTGAGATGGTAGCCCTTTCCTCTCCTCTCCCCAAAGCCAACATCCTCAACCTTCCAGGCCAGGCCAGGGGAGTCAGGGCTGGCTTCCCTCCGCTGAGCCTTCTTTCTTGTCTCTCAGCAGCCCTCCCCAGTGCTCCCTCCAACTCCCTAAATATTCCAAGGCAGAAAAATCATGAATATTTATAGGGGTCTTGCAGTGAGGGAGACAAAAAAAAAACCAATTTGGAATTTATGAACCAGGATCTGTCTATAAATAACAGGGATCTGTGGCTGACGTGGTTTCTTCCTTCACACCCGCATCTTCTCAGCCCCAGCCACCCCTGGCTGGGCTGGGACTCCAGCCCAGGCCAGTTATACCAATGATGCTTTTAGTCATTGTCTTGGCTGGTGTCATCCCCTTCCCCCAATCCCCCCACCCCATTTCTGCCTTCTTCAGCCTCCAAAGGAGGTTGTTCGAATTCCACCAGACTGGTAAGCATCTGTATTTCCTTCCATGCTGGGGTGAGGATGAAGGGGCTTCCTTTTACTCACCCAGGAGTGAGTCAGTGCTGGAAACAGGTGGGGGTGCGCACGAATCTGCTGCATTGTTAAGGAAAAACCAGCCAAGGTTCTGACCCACCATGTTTGCTCCAAACTGGTTTTGTGACTATGAGACCAGGCTCAGCAGGGAGAAATAGTGTCAGAAGTATATTTTTTTTTCTGCTGGACTTTCTGTTTTCCCACCTGCCCACTGACCCTTGCCAGAAATGCTCAGGAAAGGCCAGGCTAACAGACATGGCTCTAGCACTGTGGAAATGTCTGACACAAGGAAGCAAGCAGACAAGCAGGCTTTTCCTCCAGTGCCCTGACTGGGGGCAGGGCCAGCCGGCCTGTGTCCTCTGACAGCTGAGATCCCTTTTATCTTAATTGAGGAAGGAATAAAGCCCACAGAGGAGCTCACAGCTCCCTCCCTGCATGCTCAGCTCCTGGACAGACCTTTCCTGGGGATTTACAGATGTGATTGAGTCTTGAGCTACCAGCTAGGCCTGAGGGCCCATGACTTCAGTAGAATTTCAGCTGGGGACTTCAGGCCTCCCTTCACTCCTCCCCAAAGGGAGAGTCAAGAGAGAGAAATGGAGACTAACCAAGCCAAAGATTGTTCTGGGGATCAGGAGGAGAAGAAAAAAGAAATGAAGAATGGCCTGAGGACCAGAATATGCAGGGCCCCAGAAACCAGCCTTAGAGCTAAATTGTTTCTGTCTGACCACACCAGCCTGGCTCCCAGGAGGGAGAGGCGCAGGTGCTGGAGGAGGGTGGGTTCTGGGCCGCACACTCCACTTCCTGTCCTTTTCAGCAACGCAGGTGCCAGCCCGCCCCTGAGGCTCAGCCACAATGCCCGCTGATTGAAGGGCTCTCCAGGCTGCACCTGGACGGTCAATTCCGTTAGGGCCCTCCTGGCTCAATGCCCAGCACTGGTGCGGATGGCGGGAACAAACCACTGTCTCTTTCACTTTGATGAATGCACCAACTAATAGCCTTGGAATGTCCAGCAGGAGCCCAGCTGAGAGTGCATACCAGTGATCAGCTTTTATCGAATCGATTTTCCTTCAATTGGCCAGTACTAATTGACAAATCACTAGTCCTGCTAATGCAACAACACCCCCACTGATCATCCCCGGCCCTGCTAGTTAGAATCCCAGCCCTAGTGCCCTTATCAAATCTGGGAGGGGACAAGAAAGGGCCTTTATGGGATAACACATATTTCTCTGTTCCTTCTTTGTGTCTTTGGAAACTATAGGGAAGAATGAAAGATTTGGGGGCTCTAAAGAGTGTTCTGGTCTGCTGTACATAAGCCAGACGGGTCTATTTACTTCCCCATCTACTGGGCATTGTAGGACCGAATAGAGCCTAGCTGGAGCTGGTGAGAGCAGATGGTGAGGGCTAGGGCTAAGTCCCCCAGGGGACAAGGAGGTGAGATGTGTTATTCATATTAGCTAACAGGTTAGCTCTTGCTGCTTCTTTCCCAGGCATCTGTGGGCAGTGCCCCCATTTGGACCCATTCACCTCCACAGACACATACCTACTCATCTCCAGACCTTTCTCAATGGTGTGGGCAAAGTGCAGAAGGGAAGAATTATGTTGCTTCCCTTCTTCATTACAATTCAACCTCACAGTTCTAGGCATTGCAGAATGCCACCATTTTGTGTACCCTGGACAGAAATGAGTACTTTGGTATAAAATGTCTCAGCCATAGAAGATGAATTCCCCGCATTGTGCCCATTCCACACATCAGATTGATTTCAGGAATCCATCCCCAGCCAATATTCTCTGCCCAGCTATGGCTCTTACTGTTGCAAATTTATGCTCTCTCCAGAAATTGAATTCCTGTGAGTCGGGAGGAAGTGTCTGCAAACCTTGGAACAGCTCATTTTTTCTTCTGACAACTTCAGCAAAGAGATTAAGTGGGCACCCATTCCTGCAGCAGAGATGTGGTCTTTGTGAAACTCCCTTTGGGCTGCCATCGTGCCAGCTTCCCTTCCTTACAGAGGCAAGGCCCTGATCCCCTGGCTCCAGCTTGGGGCTTGGCTCCTGGTGCCAGCACCCAGCCAAGCAAAGAAAAGAAAAACCAAAACTCTGTCCGGGAAGGCACCATTATGACCTGTCTCATTAAGGAGAAACAGGATTCCTATCCATAAAACGTGAGGTGCAGGAGGTAGATGAGTGTGCTCTGTGGGGCTGGGGAAAAAGGAGAATGTAACTCCAGGGCTGCCTACTGGTGAAAGGCTGCTCACATTCCATTCTCTGAAGAAAGGGAGAAATCAAGCTTTTAGTTTTCTCTGTATCAACATGGCTGTTTCCCACTGCTGGCCTGGTTCATCAGGGCAGGCAGGCAGTTAGGCAGACAAGGGGGTGGGGTGTCTTGCTGCAGAATTCCCTGTTGCTAAAGCTTCTTCCTCTTCAGTTTCTGATTCTCTAATTAAGGTGCCTTTCACTGAAGTGAGAAAAAACATTGAAGTGCTGGGGGAAGACCCAGGAAAGCTGACCCACTGGGGCCCAAAGCTCTGGCCAGAAGGAAGCCACTGGGCTTGAGATGAACTGTAAACCCTCTCCCAGAAGGCAGGTCTTTACATTTGTTTAACTTTTAGGCAAAGGGAATGTCTCCCTGCCAGGCTATGGAGGGAAGGGCCAGATGAGCAGCTTACCTGGACAGAACCTTTCTGAGCACAATGATGATATAGGTTTAAAATGCCAGACTTTTCCAAATGCCTTCACATCCATTTTCTTACTTGTTCTTCACAACAACCCTGAGGTGTAAGCCCATTTTACAGATGAGTAAACGGAGGCTCAGGAAAGTGAAGTGATTTTCCTAGGATCACATGAAAGTTAAGGATAGAACCAGGAATGGCACCTAGGTTCCATGACTCTAGACCTGGAATCTTTTTTCTGCTCTTCCTTGAATGAGGATCCAGACTAGAAAGGGTCTTGTGTTATCATTAAAGGGGTGAACAGGAGCAAACCATTCTGTGTGGTTTGGGATGAGGCCTGCCCCCACCCCCCAGGCCTGTCCAATGACCACCCACTTAGGGCCCAGAGTCAGCCCAAAGCTAAATCTGTCCTTTCAGGGTGAAGGACAAGGACGGAAGAGAGAACAGAATGGAAAACAGATGTGGGCAGAGTTTTATAGCCAAGCTGTGTTCTCAGTGCCCTGCTCTTAGGGCCCCCCCCCTCCTGCTTCTCCTCCTGCTGCCCTGCCCCCACTCCAAGGACTCCTGTTTCATGCCAGCCCTGCCTGATGAAGACTGCCTAGCTCCACAACCCCTGCTGCAGTTGGAATGGTCCATGCTCAGAGGCCACATTGGGGGTGCTCCCCAATACTCTTTTCCTGCCCTCCCATGAAGGGCCCCCTCCCAGCTACTCATCCCTTCTTCAGTGTTGTTCTCTGAAAACAGGTCCATTTCCAACCCATTGGGATGCGTGGAGAGGCTAGTCAGTCAGTCAGCAGGCACACATCCTGCCCTGCCTACCCCTCCAAAGTCATCACTGCCAAGGACTCAAAAAGATCTGAAGCTAACAGGAGTCTTAGGGGCTAGATTTCATATTTCCCTCCTGGATAGATGAGAATGACTCTTTTTTTTTAAAGGCTCTTTCAGCTCACCTATCAGGCTGCATTTTCCCTGTAATGGGCAGGGTGGAGCCATTATTCCCCCAGCCTGTGGCAGTTTGGTCTCTTCAGGCAAGCACATCAATTCAACACACACCTGCCAAGACCATCTGTGTGCCCTGTTCTGTGCTGATTGACACACAGTCTGTGGCACCAGGGACCTCATGGTCTAGCGGGAGCCATAGGACAGACATAACTGGTGCAAGACATAATGAGAAGTCATGAAAAGGCAAAGACCCCCCTGAGGCAGGAGGCAGCTTTGGGGGAGGGAGCATAGTGGACAAGGTGAGGATTCGGAATTAGATTTGCGTTTAAAACCCACCCTGGCACTCCCTAACCCTGTGATTTAGGTCACTTTCTCCCTTTTGGCATGAATTTCCACGTTTTTAAAGAGGGGGAGGGGGTTGAACAAGGTGATCTCTGAAGAATTAAAGCCATAAGGGGTAATCCCTTGAGGAGAATTGGGAAAAGGCTTCATTGAAGGAAGTGGCATTGGGATATGTAAGATTTCAGCAGGCAGAGATGAGAATGTGACTGTCCCCATAGGTCGTGCCCAGAGGGTTGGAGGTGAGTGAGGTAGGGCAAAGAAGGGAGCATCAGTGGCCATTGCCTTAGCATGACTCCCAGGAACCCGAAACAGATTGGGGAGGCAGAGAGGAAAATTATCTGTGGCTGCGGGGAGACAGACATGGGTGATATGAGCAGGAAATCATTTCTCCTGAGCTGCCAAGGGGAACCTGTGAGACTCTGAGGGAGGCCAGCTCCTTTGGGGGAGAGACTGGCCTGTGCTCACCATGGAATGCCCAGCCACATTGATTCTGAACACCCTTGGCTAATTAAAAGAAATAAAAGAAAGGTGCTCATTTTCCTGTGAGTTGTCTTAGAGGATGGACCTGTCTGGTACTTTCATGGGCTTGGCTGAACCCCAGGAGTGCTAGGAACAGACAGAGGGATTCCTCTCAGATCCCCTAAAATGTGTAGGTGTATATATGTTTATATATACACAATCATATAATACATGTATGTATATTTATATTCACATATATATGACATATATTGTATTTACTTACTAGGACTTAGATGACTAAGACATCATTAGTATAGTATGGTAAGAAAATAGCTGGACTTGGGGTCAGAGAATGTGGTTTTGAATCCTGGCTGCCACTTACTACCAGGGTGACCTTAGGCAAATCCCTTCCCGTCTCTGGGCCTCAGTTTCTCATCTGTAAAATGATTGGACCTGATGACCTCTGAGGCCCCTTTCAACCCTAATGCTGTATGTCTACATGGTTTTCCTATATTGGAATATAAGCCGCACAACCAGAGGGACTGTTTGTATTTTTGGTTTTGTTTTGTCTCGTTCTAGTCCAGTGCCTGGCTTTTAGGAGGTACTTGGTAAAGGCTTATTGAAATGAAATAGGTTGAATAGAGATAAGCTGTTTTAACCAAAATGGGAGCTGGAAAGAGGCATTACAGAGAGCAGGTTCATCTTTTCTAAGAGAATTAGATGATCCAGAAATTATGAGGGGGATTGGTTAAGCTGGTTAAGTGCTGCTGTCTCTGTAAAAGTCCTTGGAAAATCCTGATGGGAGAAGCATAGCCACTTCAGCAGTTATCTGGGCTCCATGGACCACTTTTGCACCCACCAGAACTAACTACAGAGTTAAGAGCAAGAAGGGACCTCCGACTCATTCAACTCTCATTTTATAGTGGAAAGTGAGGCCAAAAGAAGGAAGTAATTTCTCCCAAGTCACACAGCTAGTAAGTAAGGAGCTAGGATTCAAAATCAGGTCCTCAAGCTTCCTCCCCCCACCCCCCAACACTGGTGGGTTAGCTCTGACCTGAACTGGCCAGCCCTGAGGCTTCCTCAACTTCTCTGATTTCTTCAAACTGCGTTGTTCTCTAGCTGGCTTTGCTTTAGAGAGGAGCCCCAGGCACATACAGGCAGCTAAGAGGGCTCCTCACTTTATTGCTTAGCATGAATGTTTAATAAATCATATTTGCCAATGAGGAAACTGATGGAGGGTCCCTGAGAGATGCAGGGTACAGGGGATGCATGGATCTGTTTAAAGACAAAAGAAAAAGCTTTTCATCTTTGCCATTTAAATTCTGCCTCTATTTTTGCCATTGACTATTTTAGATGTTAATTGGAAAAAGCAATTGTTTGCTTCAAAGGGAACTAAAAAAGTTCAGGCAGGAAAAAAAGTTAATTGTAATTTTTGAGTCCTGAACTTTCCAAAAAGGAAAAAAAGGAGAGAAGGAGAAAGGGTAGAGATTTCCTCTGAAGAGGCTTGCTTGGTGTTTTCCTTAAACAAATGTAAGGCCTCACCTTCTGTACAGTCATTCAGCAAACATTGGTGCCCCTCAGGGTTTAGTGCTGGGCTGTGTGGGAGAGACAAAGATGAGAGAGAGTCCTATTTCCTATTATTACAGAACTCAGTGTCTTTAGGAGATGAGATACAAATTAAAAATTATGAGGAAAGGTTCCTTTTTTTTCCCCAGAGGCTATCTGGGTTAAGTGACTTGCCCAGGGTCACACAGCCAGTGTCTGGGGCTGGATTTGAACTAAGATCCTCCTGACTCCAGGGCACTTTCTACTTCACCGTCTAGCTGCCACAAGAGGTTCTGAAGAGACATGTGAACCAAGTTTCTATGGACATTTGAAGGAAGTAGTGAACTTTGCTGTCTAAAGAAAGACTTCATGGAGGGGGTATCATTTGATTGATGTGGACAAGTTCCTTTCTCTCTCTGGGCTTCAGCTTTTCCATGTGTAAACTGAGGAGGATGGACTAAGATGGCCTTTGGGAGCTGTTGCCCCTCTGCCTTTCTATGGTTCTAAGATTCTAATAAGGAGCTACAGCTTAGACCCAGGCTGGGAGTCAGAGGGGGTTCCTTTTCTGTTCTCCCTTAATTGCCTTTACCTCTCCTACCTCCTCCTCCATCTTTCACTTCTCTCTTCATTTCTCCATCCCTTTCTTACCTTTCTCCTTTCTCTCTTTCCCTTGTCTCCCTCTTCTCTTTCCCTTCTCCCCTCTTCTCTTCTTCCTCCCCTCCCTCACCTTTCTCCCTGCCACCCCCCCTCCCTCACCCTTCTCCCTGCCGCCACCCCCCTTCCCTGGGCAGAGGGAAGCTCAGTGTTAATAGCTCTAGCTCCCCTGGCCCTCTCTGGACTCTAAGGGTGGAGAGAGCGTGGGAGAGAGGCAGCGTGGGAGGGAGTTAGAGGGATCTGCACTGATAGTCGTGAGCAGAATAAATCCTTTGAAAAGGACTTGATTTCCCTGTTCCCCACCCACCCACCCCCACCCCGCCCCCATTGGAGCTTCTGTTTGTACTAGGTCTGAGCCCGGTATAGAACAGCCTTTAAGGGAGTCTCATCCAATGTCTATCACTGGAAGCATTGAGTAGCCCCTGGGGTCTTCCCTGACAAGGGAGCCTGATTTCCTCACCAGACTCGTACCTGCTGCAGATTTGCTGGAAGAAAACTTAGTCTGTGAAAATCCAGCCCCCAGAAAGGATGAGTATTCTCCCTGGAGCCTAAGGAGATGAGAACCCTGCAGTATTTTGCCTGTGTCAGGCCAGATCTGTAGTATTAGTCTAAGCCCCTCATTTTAGGAAAGACACTGATGATAATAAGATAAGCTTCAAGAGCAGGGCACCCAGGATGGTAAGGGGCCTTGAGTTGCTGTCATACTTGGACCAGTTGAAGAAACCAGGAGGGTTTAGCTTGGAGACGAAGGTGTGGAGGGGAAATCTGATAGCTCTCTTCAAGTGTTTGAAGGGCTGTCACGTGTAAGAGGAATTATTCTTTTTCTACTCAGCCCCAGAGGGTAGAACTAGGAACAGTAGATAAAAGATGAAAAAGACACAAATTTAGACTTTCTGTTAAGGGTATTAGAGCCATCCAAAAGCAGAATGAGCTTAGTCCAGAGGTAATGAGCTCCCCACCTCTGGAGGTCTCCAAACAAAGGCTGAGTGATCCCTTGTCAGGTGTCTCTTGGAGAGTATGCTTTTTCAGGTATGAAGTGAATTGGATGGCCTTGGAGGGCCATTTTCAAAAGAGGCTGTGACTTGGAGACCCTTTGCATTGGAGGCACATTTGCCATAGAACCTCTAACACAGTATTTATAGCAAGACCCGGAAATTAGGCTGAGTAAAGTGGGGTCCAACAGACCTCACTAGGCCCACATCTGCACTGGCTGAGAATTGAGAGGCTTAGTCTCTTTGCCTGCCCCATCTGCGATTCTGGGTCTGCCCCTCTGTGGGCCTTGTATGTCCCGGCCTGTCTCTTGCTATATGTTGTCTCCTTCTGTCTTTAACTCTGTCTTCCTCTCTTTCTCCCTCTGTGTCTGTGTGTCTGTTTCCATCTCCCTTTGTGTCTTTCCTTCTTGGGTCTCCACGTCTGTGTCTCTGTGTACTTCCATGTCTGTATCTGTGTCTGCCCCTCTCTGTATGTATGTGCGCCCCTTTCTCTGGATCTGGATGTCTGTTTCTTTCTCTGCCTTTTTCTCTTCCTTCCTCGGTCTACCCTTCTCAAACTCTGATCCACTCTGCCTTGTGGTAGTTTTCTCTCTCCTACTAGAGAGGCCCCCTCCAGGCAGGTCCATGTCCGATCCATCTACCTCCCTACCCACCACCTAATATGGAGCCCACACACATCAGGCATCCATAAATATCTGTTGGATTATTAAGTGAACATAAGGCTGGGCATGATAAGGGGTTCAAAGGATGGAGGGTCAGTGTGAGCTGCAATGACTGGTCAGGGAGGCTTCCAGAAGAAAATGGTCATTGGACAAGGCCTTAAAGGACAGGTAGAATTTGGATCTATAGAGATCAGAGAAAATTTAGGCCTCTTAGGCAATCTGGTAATGCCTAGGAACTCTTTCTCAGAATAAAGTTTTTAAATGCATAAAATAAAATGCAGAAGGTTACAAAGGAAACCAAATTTATTGAAATATAGCTATCACATTAAAAAAAGTTCATAGGACTGAGGTGAAGATCCTGTAGTTAGACCAGTGCATCAAACCTGATGAACTGAAATTGAATAGGGTTACTCACCACTGAAATTAATAATAGTACTTAGTGTTTGCAAAAATGCTTCATACATTCTGTTTTTTGATCCTCCCACCAACCTGTGAAGTGCTACAGACATCATTATTATCATTTTACAAATGAGGAAACTGAGGCAGACAGAAAAGTGACTGACCCAGGGTTATATGGCCAGTAAGTTTTAGAAGTAGCCAGAGGCAGGTAAGTGGCAGGATAGGTAATACTAATGGCTAGCATTTACATAGCACCTACTATGTGTCAGGCACCATGCTAAGTACTTTACAGATTTCTCATTTAATCCTCACAACAACCCTGGGAGGAGGGTCTTATTATTATCCCTTTTTTATGAATGAAGAAACTGAGGCAGAGAGAGGTTATGTGACTTGCCCAGGATCTCACAGCTAGGAAGTATCTGAGGCCACATTTGAATTTGGGTGTTCCTGACTTCAGGCCCAGCACTCTAACCCCTGAACCACCTAGCTGCTTCCTGGTGTCAGGAAGACTTGCATTCAAATCCAGCCTCAGACTCCAGTTGTGTGACCCTGAGCAAGTCATTTAACCTCTGTCAGCCTCAGTTTCCTCATCTGTAAAATAGGGATAGTAATAGCCCCTACCTCCCTGGCTTGTTTTGAGGATCAAATGAGATAATATTTGTGAGGTGTTTTACAAACCCTTAAGCAGTCCCAAGTCCAATGCTCTTTTCAGTTCTGTGCTAGGCTACCAAAGTCACCTGGTCAAGTATGGGGTGAAGGAGGCATCGGGAGACAATAATCTTTTCCAAAAAGGCGGGCAGGGGACTTTGGGAGACTAAAAGGTCAATATTAGAGAACAGTGTGACCTGGCAGTCAAATGCTCTGTCTACCCTGAGGAGGGACAGTATCCCTGCTGGCTTCCTGATCACAGCCGCATGAGTGCTGTGTCCCATTCTAGCCGCCACCTTTTAGGGAAGAAGCTGACAGACTGGAGAAGGAGGTGAACAAGATGGTGATGGGCCTGGGTCCCATGACAGATGAGGATTGGTCAAAAGGCCTACAGATGTTTAGCCTGGTGTAGACCGAGGGGGAACATGACCACTAGTCCAAGGATTTGAAACTGGATTAAACTTGGTTTACTTTGCCCCAGAGGGCAGATTATGAGCAAGGGTCACAAGATGCAGAGAAAGCAGATGGAGGTGCAGTGAAATACTGAACGGCTGAAGAGGTAAGGACAGATTTCCTCACAGTGAGAGCATCTAAAAGGAAAATGGATTGCCTCAGGTGGTGATGGATTCCTCTTCCTGGGAGACTGGGGGTGTTCCCATAAACACTCCCGTGCCACCTGTGAGCAGTGCTATAGAGAGGATTCTTGTTTAAGCAGGAGTTGGACCAGATACTTATGGGACTCTGGAGAACATTCCAGACAGGACCATGTAGTAGCCAGAGAGCCAATGGATTGGGGGCCATGAGTGGCAAGTAGACCTGTATTATAGAGGCTTTGAATGCCAAATTAAGTCTCATCCTTTTACTCTCTGGATGAAGGCTCTGGCCAGGGATGCCGCTTCTCTCTGCTTCTCTCTGCGTCTCTTGCCCCTCTCTCTCTCTCTCTCTCTCTCTCTCTCTCTCTCTCTCTCTCTCTCTCTCTCTATCTCTGTCTCTCTCTCTCTCTCTCTCATACACACACACACACACACCACATCTCTTTCTGAACTTGAGGGCCAGATCTGGGGGATGGGTAACCCTACCTTCTCAGCCCCTAGGGTTGATTCTTCCCTGCTTAAAGCAGGAAAGGCCCAGGACTCAGAAAATGCAGAAAAGCCAAGGGTGGAGTGCTTAATAGCAGAAGCTAATCTGATTGCAGGTCTGACTGAACAAAGGGGATCCCTTAAGTTGGATTCATGCAGAAATGGGGACTAAGAATCAGTTGGCAAGACAGGCATCATGGGGGCCAGTCCCTGAATTTCAGAGCTCTGGATGGCCCCGCTAGAAGATTCTGCCTCCCTCTCTTCTCTCTGTGGTAAAGAGGGGGGTGCTTCTTTATCCTTCAAGTGTCCCTCTTCCTCTGCAGACGCTGTTCCAAAGTCCCGAGGATGGCTGGCAACTCTACACCTCGGCCCAGGCTCCGGACGGGAAGTGTGTGTGCACAGCCGTCATCCCCGTGCAGAACAGCTGTTCCCGTGATGGCCGGAGTAGGGAGCTGAGGCAGCTCATGGAGAAGGTGCATGGAAGGGGGGAGAGGGCAGAAGAAAGGAGACTCCAACTTGACTAATCTGTTTTCTTAGAATCTTCTTTGCTTCTCCCCTATACAGACACATGCACACACGCACGCACGCACGCACGCACGCACACCCAGCCCCAAGGACTCCTCAATAAGCCCTCATGGCATCTTTACTCCTCAGGCTGAGGAACCCAGTTTTATTCAGACTGTATTTAGTCTCTTGAATCCTAAGGAAGTCTCATTACCCGCCCCGCCCCCCGACCCTGGCTCCAAGAATCATAGGCTTAACAAACTTAAGGGGCAGAAAGGAAGATCAGCTAATCCAACCTTCTGATATTACAGATAGAGAAACTGAGGCTCAGTCTCCTAAGGCTGAGGATGAAGACTCCCAGAGAGAGTGTTCAGAGCCCTCAAGACAGAATCACACCCACCCAGACTCTGGAGCCTGAGTTCTCTGGCTCTACTCTGTCAATCTGTCATTGTTGGCTCAGTGGAAAAGGCACTGCTCTACAGTCAGAGGTCCTGGTTCAAATCCCACCTTTGATATTTATTTCTTATATGACCTCAGGCAAGTCACTTAAGTCCAAGCCTCAGTTTCTTCATCTGTAAAATGAAGGGGCTGAACTACATGTCCTTTGGCTATCAATCCAATTCTGGGTCGATGATCATGCCGACCATGATCAGGGGAGACCCTGGTGCTGAGAGGCCCTTAGGGAAACCCTAAAAGGACCATCTTCATTCCCGCTCACTGTAGAGGGGTCATGGAGACAGCAGAGCTGGCCAAGAGGGACTCCCCACCTTCCCAAAGGAGCCATTGTGCTACCCAAACCCTCTCCATCCTGCTGAAGCCAGCTGGAGCCCCCTTCTTCTCCAGGAAGCCTCCCCCACTGCTCTAGCCCCCACCCCTTCCCCTCCTCTCAGCTCTTATGACACAGGATTAAACACTCTTTTAGTTGAACCTCATTACTTTTCTAAATAAGGAAATGGAAACTGGAGAGACATGAGAGAACTTGCCCCAAATCATGTGGCTATTCAGAGCCAGAGCCTAGCCTTGAAGTTAGGTCTTCTGCTTCCCATGACTCCAGACTGATCTGCCTCTAGGCGGATCTACTCTTGGCTCCCAAGGGTCTCACTGGGACCACCTCCTATGGTTTTCTTAATGTTCAGTGATCCCAATGCCTCTCACCTAGGACATCTTTGCCCCAGGAAGGGGTCAGTAGCTAAGAAGCCATGCTTGAGGGTTTCCCTAGCTCCGGGGAAAAGAGACAAATGGAGACTCCAACTGCCTTGAGTGTGTTGAGGTCCTGCGGAGAAGAATCAGCAGGTTCAGTGGTCAGATAAATAATACTTGATCTCTGTATGACCCTTTAAAATTGTCAAAGCATTTTACATACAGTTTTCCATTTGAGACTCCCAATACTGCAAGGTACTCTAAATAATAAAAGTATTCCTTGGAGTCTATCAAATGATAGATGGGGAAGCTGAGGTTTAGAGAGGGGGGTGAATTGCCCATGATTACAAAGTTAATAAGGATCAGGGACTAAACTTGAACCCAGGGCTTCCTGACTTCAAACCCAGCCATCCATGACATCCTGCTGCCTCCCTCAGAAGGGAGGAGCTGGGTGTGTCTGAAGCATCCTGGAGCTCCAAAAAGAGGCCAGAGGAAGGCACTGGGAACCTCAGGGGTGTCCTGATTCTAGGGAGGGTGGGGAGTCATCAGGAAGCCCTGGCCGTCTCAGGGATGGACTGGCCCCAGGGAGAGGAGTCAGCAAGGTCATTGTTAAGGGGAGACATTTACTATCTTGGAGGTGTCCTAGCCCTGGGGAGAGGGGTCAGGAGTTAAAGAGAAATGCCATCCATTTGGGACACATCTGGTCTGTCTAGGTGGCTGGAAAAATTGTTTGGTGGCTAAACAGACCAAGCAAGGGGCGATGATTTTACCTTGGAGTGTCTTTCCATCTACTTGCTCCTGCCTCCAGGTCCAAAATGTCTCCCAGTCCATGGAAGTCCTTGAGCTACGGACATTTCGTGACCTACAGTACGTGAGGAATACAGAGTCCCTCATGCGAAGCTTGGACTCAAGGCTCCGGGCAGCTGATGGGGCTCGCAGCTTGTCAGCGAAGAGTTTCCAGGTGGGAGCCCTAGGGTCAAAGGCAGGGACTTGGGGTTGGGGCTGGCAGCATGGCATGGTTCAGTTTGAGGTCAGAGGTTTGTAAGAGGTCATATCTGGGTAAATCAGTCAATCAGTATTAAGTGCCTACTGTGTGTCAACTTGCTGAGTCAGCTGAGTACTGGGGATACAAAAAGAGGCAAAGGGACTGGGTTCGGGGGAGAGGTTGGATTGGCATGGGGTCAGGTGACAGGGCCCACTCAACAGGAGCTGAAGGACAGGATGACTGAGCTACTACCCCTGAGCTCAGTACTGGAGCAGTACAAGGCAGACACAAGGACAATTGTGCGCTTGCGAGAGGAGGTGAGGAACCTATCGGCAAGCCTAGCAGCCATCCAGGAGGAGATGGGTGCCTTTGACTATGAGGAACTGCAGCAACGCGTGCTGGTGCTTGAGGCCCGGCTCCATGCCTGTGCACAGAAGTTGGGTATGTCTGGACCCCAAACCTTGACCCCTGCTTGACCCACTAGCTCCATGCTGCAAAAGCTGGGTATACTATAGTGACCCCCCCTTCCCCACCTCCAGTTCCATACTACAGAAGTTGGTGTGCCCAGACCTGGTCCAATCCCTTACCTGTGACCCCCCCAACTGTAGCTCCATCCTGATCTCCAGAACATCACCCTTCCCTCCCAAATATGCCCCACATAGAATCTCCCAATCCCTCCATTCTTTATGCCTCCTTCTTCTTCCTCCAGGCTGTGGCAAGCTCACTGGCGTCAGTAACCCCATCACCATCCGTGCCATGGGCTCCCGTTTTGGATCTTGGATGACAGACACCATGGCTCCCAGTGCAGACAGTCGTGTAAGTCCTATTTCCTGCCCTAATCTGCCTTGGAAAGCCCCCAGTGTTATATGGATATATGGCCCAGTATTGGGGAACCGCAGATCTGAGGGGCAGATGTGATCCATCAATTCTCTGGTCTAGGGGAGAGGGTGGAATAAATGACCTCCCTCCTCAGGGAGGCCCTGATTTGATTTGAAGGGGAAGATATAATCCTGTCCTTGGAAATTTCTGTTACCTCTCCCCACCTCCACCTATCATCTCCCACCCCTCTTCCCTAGTTCTCTCTTCTAATTGACTCAGGTGCCCCTGAGGCCATCCTCAGAACCTCTTGGTCTCTCTTCAGTCTCCTGCAAGCTGGCTTCCACTGTCTCCACTCTCCTGCATAGCATTTCTCTCCAACAGTATCAATCACCTCTTAATCACCAAATCTCATGGGCTTTTCTTAGCGTCCTTCTTCTTGACCTCCTTGTAGTGTTTGACACTGCTGGCCGCCCTCTTCTGCCTGATAATCTCTCCTCTGGTTTCCCTGATTCTGCTTTCTGTGTCTCTTCCTTTTCTCTGCTTCCCTCTCTGTCTCTTCATCCTCCTTACATCTCTTAAATATAGGTGTCCCCCAAAGCTGTGCTTGGCCTTTTTCTCTCCTCCCTCTCCATCCTTTCCCTTAGTGATCTCACCCACTCCAGTTCTGCCACTTACTGACTGTGATCTTCAGCAAGTCAGTCATTCAACCTAGCCAGTCCTCAGTTTTCTTAACTGAAAAACAAGGAGATTGAATTTTATTTCTTAACCTGGGGCCCACAAAGTTCTTTTTTTTAATGAGTATTTCCATGTGGTTGGTTTTATATATAATCTTGTGTATTTTATTTTATGTATTTAAAAACACTATTCTTGGAAGGGGTTCATGGGCTCCACCAGACTGATTACCAAAGGGCTCCATCACACACACAGACACACACAGACACACACACACACACACACACACACACTCTCACAAATGTTAAGAACTCCTGGATTCAATGGACTTTGAGGTCTGTGCCAGCTCTAAATTGATATCACTGTGGTATCCATGGCCATGGCTTCAATGATCACCTCCATTTTGATCACTTCCAAAGCTATATCTCTAGGCCGCTAACCTCTCCTGAGGCCTAGTCCAGTTTTTCCAGCTTTCTGCTGGATATCTCCATCTTGATGTTCCTCTGACCTTTCAAATTCAGTATGTCTAAAACCAAACTCATCCTGCTCCTTTCTCCTTAACTTCTCATTCTCTGTTAAAGACATGACCATGCTTAGTCACCTGGGCTTGAAACCATGGAGTCACTTAATGAGTCTTCCATCTTCCTCACCTTTCAGGGCTCCCACTTCGCCTCCCCCCGTTCAATCTGTCACCAAATTCTACTGATTGTTCGGGGGAAGTAGTCCCACGGCGCTCTAGGGTCAAAAGATGTGTGTTCAAATTCTACCTCTGATGTGTAGTACTTGTGAGGCTTTGGGCAAGTCACTTAACCTCCCTAGGCCTAAATTTCTTCATCTATAAAACTGGACCATGTGACTTCTGATGCCCTTTCTAGCTCTAATGCTTTTACCCACTGCTGCGGTCTCATTTATCTGCCTCTTGCCACTCCTGCTGCCACAGCTCTAGTTTAAGGCTGTATCCCTTCTTGCTGACACTATTGTAGTCATCTCTTCATTGTCCTTCCTGTGTCCAGTCCCTTTTCCCTTTTCACCCACCATATGCTTCCTGAGTAATCTTCCTAACACACAGTTATGAATGTCATTTCTCTACTCAAAAATCTTCAGTACCTCCAAGTTACTTACCAAATAAAGTAGAACTCCTGATCCTAGCATTCAAAGTCCTCCAGAGTCTGACTCCAGGCTATCCTTCCATCTTCATTTCACACTGCTCCCCCATACTCTGTGATGCATCAAAACTGGACTACCCTCTGTCCCCCATTCTTGTCCTGCCTTCTCCCCTCTCTCTGCATTTGCTAACAGCATCCTGTTAGGGCCTGGAATGGACGCTTCCACCCACACCTACATTCATACCATTTACCTCTGTTGAAAGAAGTCCAGGCATATATGCCATGGCCTCCAAGAAGTCTTCCTGGTTGTTCCCTCCTTCCAGCTGCAAGTGATCTCACTGTCCTCATCATCTTCCCCTACTTTTAACTTATCTATCTCTGTTGATGGCACCATCATCCTAAGTCACATTGGCCTGCAAACCTCTGAGTCATCTTTGATTCTTTCCTTTTCTTCATCTCTCACATTCTACTTAATACCAAGTGCTCACTCAGATTCCCATCTCCTCTCTCTTGGCCTGGATCTCTCCTTTTCCCCAGGTTTTCACAGTTGTATCAAAGTTATTTATGTACTTGTCTGCCCCCTCCACCATTAGAATTTAAGCTCCTTAAGAGGACACTCTGGGTCAAATCTATCCTAACATCCCCAGGGCTGAACATAGAACCTTATCCACACTAAAACCTTAGAATTGTTTGTTGAATTGAACCCTTTACATAGTTCTAAAATTTCCAAGGACTGGGACAGAGATAAAAGATAGCATTTCCCCACTGACCAGAAGGGCCACACTTGCCTTCACCTGTAGAAACAAACAAATGGGAAGACAGCCAAAGGAGTCAGATGGTTGTAATAAGGAAAAACTTCCTTAGAAATATGAGGTATGCCCTACAATGGGGATGGGCCCGGGCAAAGCCATGGCTAGTTACAACAGGGGTAATGAGAATGTTAAGAGGAAGAGAAATTGAAATTCTTGGAAGATTTACCCAGTGACCATATAGTGACCCTTTTAGTAACTAATTCCTGGCTTCTCTAAGGCCTGATAGATTCCAGGTAACCACTGGACCTCTGGGTGAGTAGTGCTTGATGGTTACCAGTGGTCATTCTAGTAGTGACCGGTGGTCCCACCCAAATGACTATTCTGGTTCATCAGTAGTCATCCCCAACGATTAGTGCCCTGGTGACAGGGCTTGCTGGTTTACCTGAGGTCTTCCCTATGATTTGGGGGAAAGAGGGAGCAGTGGACACCTCAGCTGACTAGTGGCTGCCCCTCCAGGTATGGTACATGGATGGCTACTACAAGGGACGGCGGGTGCTTGAATTCCGCACTTTAGGTGATTTTGTGAAGGGACAGAACTTCATCCAGCATCTGCTGCCACAACCGTGGGCAGGCACAGGCCACGTGGTCTACAATGGCTCTCTCTTCTATAACAAATACCAGAGCAATGTGGTGGTGAAATATCATTTCCGGTCACGCTCAGTGCTGGTCCAGCGCAGCCTGCCTGGGGCTGGCTACAACAACACCTTCCCCTATTCCTGGGGTGGCTTCTCTGACATGGACCTCATGGTGGATGAGAGTGGCCTGTGGGCTGTCTACACCACCAACCAGAATGCAGGCAACATCGTGGTGAGCCGGCTGGACCCCCACACCCTCGAGGTCATGCGGTCGTGGGACACAGGTTACCCCAAGCGCAGCGCAGGTGAGGCCTTCATGATCTGTGGCGTTCTCTATGTGACCAACTCACATCTAGCCGGGGCCAAGGTCTACTTTGCTTACTTCACCAACACATCAAGCTATGAGTACACGGACGTACCCTTCCACAACCAGTACTCCCACATCTCCATGCTGGACTATAACCCTCGTGAACGTGCCCTCTACACCTGGAACAATGGCCACCAAGTGCTCTATAATGTCACTCTCTTCCATGTTATCAGCACAGCTGGAGGCCCCTAGGACCCAGCCTGGGGGGGGGTGCTTGTAGGGGGAGGGGAGCCTCTCTCTGTCGCTGTCTTCCTATTTTGATCTGTCTCTATCTTTTTTCTCTCGATCTGTTTATCTCTGTGTCTCTATTTCAATCTCTCTTTTGGTCTGCCTGTTTCTATTTCAATCTCTTTCTATATGTCTGTGTCTGTCCTTGTCTCTCTATAGCTCTGTCTCTGTTTCTTTCTTGGTAATTCTGGGTGCCTCTCTGCTCTCTCTATATCTATGCAAGGATCTATGGATTTAGATATAGATTAGGGCCTCTGTCTCTCTCTGTCTCTGTCTCCATCTCCCCACCATCCCCTGTTTCCTCCTGCCTAGGGGATCTGCCTAGGGATTGACTGCATGAATCTCCTTCTTTTTTTATTTATTGCTTTTCTTTCTGGCTCAATAAACAGGAACTTTGACATTTTCTGTGTTTGGAGATTTTCGTGTCCATGTGAGGGGTCTGTCTTAATTTTCTCATAGAAGAATGGAGTTCAGGGCCTGCTCTTGAGAGATCACTTTGCCCTCCATTCCCTCCCATGATTGGGGGTGGAGGGAGAAATGACACAAGGCTAGGCTAGGATTGAGGGGACAGATGGATGGGTAGGATCTGTGCGCAGAGCTAGGTGAGACCCACCCTGGAGCTCAGGGCTGTTGGGCTTATTCTTTATCATGCATTTAACAGAAGGAAGGGAGGAAACCTTCTCATACCTCCCACTGAACACAGCCAAATGCATGGAAACTTGTGTCCCTTGTGTGATACTCCCTGCAATGGAAGGAAAGTGTCTGGAAACTATGTCCACAGGTCAGTATAAGCTAAAGGGAAAATGAGGTCAACTGAAACATTCCTGAAGCCCCATCATGGCAACACTGACCCCACTAGCCCTCTGACCGCAGGGCTGCTCATGTTCTCACTGCCCCCTAGAAGTCTGTGCTCTAAAAGTTCAATAGTATAAACTTTCTGGGGAAAAGGCTTTATCATGAGACAGAGGTGACTATGTATTTGGAGAGAAATAGATGTTACCCTCCCCATTACAAAGACAAATGAAAAGTCGGGGGCAGGGGTACAAAAACAAGGGTCTCTCCATAGAAGAGTCAGGGTCTTTGAGACACCCACATTCATATACCCCTTACCATGCCCTGTTGTGACGTTTCTCAGATAGAGTGGAAGAGGAATAGGGGGAAATGAGACTGGCAAAGGAAACTGGGGACAAACATGAAGGGCTTTGAATACCTGGCTGAGAAGTCTGGACTTTATCCTGTGTGCAGTGAGGAGTCAGGGAAAATTCTGGAACATTTAAAGGTAGTTTAAATGTGTGAGGAGGGATAGGCAGGAGTCAGGATTCTGGTGCCACTAGCAAAGAAAGGCCAGGTCATCATGAGTATGAGAACACTGAATGAAAAGAAGTTGTCCAAGAGTTTCTTCCATTGGGGATCTTCAGATAAAAACATGACAACCATTTGTCAAAAAGGAAGTAAGAGAAGGAGGCAGGCAGGAAGGAAGGAAGGAAGGAAGGAAGGAAGGAAGGAAGGAAGGAAGGAAGGAAGGAAGGAGGAATTTATTAAGTGCTGTCAGGCAGATGCAAAAGACAATCCCTGCCCTCAAGGAGTTTACCTTAGTTTACCTTCTGTTAGGAGGAGAGAACATTTACACGGGAGTGGTACATGGGAAGAGAGTATCTGAAGATTCAGGGATTGTAAGGTGTATTGACCCAGAGGGTTGTCAATTGGCATTGCTTTCCAGAAACAATGTTAATTTCATAATATTAATTTGATTATTGAGCTCTGAGGAAGAGGTAGAAAGAAGGGAAGTGTTGTGTGTCATTGGTTTTCTAAGAGGACCAATAACATCACGGGTGAATTGGATTTCAATGAGGCAGAGCTGCCCAAAGTCATCAGCTTCACTTCTCTCTTCCTGAGTCATTGAAGTCCAGTGGCAAGACAAAAGTCAAGATGATTGGTGATGGCCTGAGATGCAGGAGATGACCTTGGTGGTTTCAATATCTGACCAAGCTCTAAGCACTCCACAGCACTGGTTTCAGCTGCCTTCATGGCCATTGGAACACATTGTTATCATCTACCCATTTTGGGGCAGCTAGGTGGTGCAGTGAGTAGAGCACCAGCCCTGAAGTCAGGAGGACCTGAGTTCAAATCTAGCCTCAGACACTTGATGCACTTACTAGCTGTGTGACCTTGGGCAAATCACTTAGCACCAATTGCCCTGCCTTCCCCCCTCCAAAAAAGAAAAAAAAAGAAAATATCATCTACCCATTTTGCCAGAGGAATATTCATATGCTTGAGGTAGATATCCTCCTAACTCACCAAAGGGTTTGAGACCCCTTGGTTACCTTCGTCCTGGTTTAGCCCAGCTGCTGAGAAGGTTTACCAGAGTATGGTTGCTTTACATGCTACAACTTCTTGGAGCCCCACATGAGAGTTGAGTGAAACAGGCAGACACCAAAGGTGGATGAGCAGTCCTGAAAAGGGCTTGGCAGCCTTCACACCAGACATGCTAATCCTCCTGAACATCCCACACACCCCAAGGGAGAAAGTAGGTGCCCAGTGTCATGATAGATGACAATGTGCCCAAGGTAGACAGGTTTCTGGACTGGTAGTTCTAAACTGCCTTTTATACTGCTAAGTTGACTGTGTTGACAATTGGGCAAGTATGAAAACCAAATGGGACCTCTTTGTGACATAGGTATGGATGTATCTATTGCCCTGTACTATATTTTCCTTAGGGGAGAGTCTTAAGCAATAGGTTGAGCTAGAGCTCTCAAAGCATAGCATACACTAAACTTTAGTTCATCAGGTCATGGGTTTGTGCCAGGGGTTATGGGATTTTGACATTCAATCCCATCTTGGACCTTCTTTGGACTCTTCACTCCGGCTTGCCTGAGTCTCCTTACTCCAAGGCCTTGAAGGCCCTCAGTCAGACCAGAATTCAAAGGCTCAGGGTTTGACTCCCCCCTTTCCCAGATAATCCCCACTTCCTACTCCCTCTCCCCATTCCCCCAGCCCTTCCCCATTGTATTCTATGAATTACTAAGGGTAGCAGGAGCATGGAAAATCTCTGGCTGAGAATTGAGTTCATTGGATTTTCAGAGAGAACCCCAGGCTCTCTCAGTTCTAATTAATGTCTCTGATGATGAACCCTCTTTCTGCTCCAAAATCTCCATGAACACTGAGATAGCAGTCGTATTTTGAAATGGAACATGAATAATAAATGTTCTTTCCCAATAAGCTCATTTAAAGCTTAGAAGAATTTTTTTAGTTTTTTAAAAGTTTTTTAAAATTAAAAATATTAAGATATCAAGTTACCTTAGTGGAAATGGGAAGACCGCTTATTGAAGATGTTGTAAGAGGATGTCTGTCTTCCCCTCTTCCCTCAGTGTACACATATTTCTGTTTTCTATTTGAGCTCTCTCAAAGTGGAATGGACTGACTCCCTTTGGATATAATGAGGTCTCCATCACTGTAGAATTTCAGGAATGGAGGTCTTTAGGGAGGGGAACTCCCAACCTGCATACCCAGATCATCCCCTTCCCCCTTTTCGGACTCTATTACATAAATCCAAGCAGGGCTCTTGTAGATGGAATTTGTCATCTTGGCATACAGATTGGACTTCCAATTATATGTGTCTGGAATTCTATTATTTAGTTACATGGCTGTGTCAAACGCAGAGAAATATACTCAATCATGTATACTCATACATACAAAGAGGGAAAGGAAGGAAACAAGAATGTATATAGCACCTACTATGTGCCAGGCACTATGCTACATACTTTATAAATATCTCATTTGATCCTCACAACAACCCTAGCAGATTAGAACAATGCTAAACAGTGTATTCTGTATTTCATCCTGGAGGTAGTAGGGAGCCACTGGAATTTATTGAGTAGGGAGTAACACAATTAGACCTGTGCTTTAGGAAAATCAGTTTTTACTGAATGGAAGATGGATTGAAGGGGAAAGAGACTTGAGGCAGACAGACCTACCATCAGGCTACTGGATAATTCATGCATGAGGTGAGGAGGTCCTGCACCTCAGCAGTGTCAGAGGAGAGAAGGGAGGTATATAGGAGAGATGAAGTTGACAGGCCTTGGCAACAGCTTGGATACGGGGTTTGAGGGAGAATGGGATGTCTAGGATGATTCATAAGTTAAGAATCTAAGGGACTGGTAGAATGGTGTTACTCTCTTTAGTAATAAGGGAGCTTGGAGGGGAGGAAGGTTTAGGAGGAAAGATAATGAATTCTGTTTTGGACATGTTGAGTATAAGATGTCTCCTGGAATCCAGTTTATTCCTCTATATATGTTGTCTTCCCTTATTAGACTGTAAACTCCTTGAGCAAAGAGATTGCCTTTATTTTTATATTTATATTCCCAGTACTTCCTTAGCATACTTCTTGGCACATGGTAAGTCAGTCAGTCAATAAACATCTAATAAGCACCTTCTATGTGCCAGGCATTGTGCTAAGTGATGGGGATATAAAGTGAGGCAAAAGGCAGTCCTTGCCTGTAAGGAGCTCACAATCTAATTGTGCTTAATAAATCAAAGTACCTAATAAATGCTTTTTAAAATTCATTCATTAAAGTATTATTATTAAAAAGAAAAAGAATTGGGAACAATTGGAATCTTTTCAAAGCATAGATATAGCCCTTCCTCTAGGGATGTATTTGGACTGGCTGCTCCTAATAACATACAACCAGGGAGTTATATAGCCATATCCCACTTCCTACCCCTGCCCCAGGATTCCCTAGGCCCCACAATCATTTTATTGTTACTGTTTTTCAGTCATGTCTGATTCTTTGTGAACCATAGCATGCCAATATTGTCTATGAGGTTTTCTTAGCAAAGATACTGGAGTGGTTTGCCATTTCCTTCTCCAATGGATTAAGGCAAACAAGGTTAAGTGACTTGCCCAGGGTCACACAGCTAGTTTCTGAGGCCAGATTTGATTGCAGGTCTTTACCACTTCATTGTTTATGGTTATTATTCTAACCAAAGACTGTGAGAGGTGAGGACTGAGACTGAATCCTGCAGATTTCCATTTCATCAGGCCTCCCATGAACTCCTAAGCCTGATGAGGAACTACAGGGAATAGTACTCCATGAGCACAGACTACACTGTTCAGTCTGTGAAAATCACAGCTTCCCCGCTACACAGACTGTGGCTATGTATGTGTCTGCCACAGAAAATCCATTTGGTAAATAATGGAGGGAGTTGCCCCTCCTGACAGAACTGCTCCCCTGCCCAAGCCACTCTTCATGGGATGAGGTGGGGAAAGCCTCTTTGGGGGATAAACATTGAAGAATGACTAGGTAGAAGCTTAGTAACTGAAAGAGGATTTGTTCAGGGAGGAGAAGGCTGGGATTTATGTTCTCAATTGGGGTGGGGGGAAGGAGGAATATATTAAATAATGAATCATATGGGCACTAATTGGTCTACTGGGGCCTATTTATCCAACCCAAATCTTTTTCTCCTTTATTGATGCTTCAGCTGCCAGCACAGAGAGACACAGAGACAAAACCAGAGACAGGCACAGTTGCGCAGCACACATTCTCTCAGCATTATGAGAGAGCAACAATGCTCTGAGGGGGAGGAGACTCAGGATTCTAGGAAAGGGGGCTCTTCCTCCAGTTTCCTCCTAACTACTTTCTCATTTGGGGTAGCTTTGGAGAAAGAAGCCCAAGTCCTCCATGGACTGGGTCCCAGCATTTTATACTCGGGGCTAATGCAGCTGATGGGGAGGGGCTGGGCATTCCTCATCTCTGCTCCTAGGAATCCCATGCCTCTCTCTCCCAGAAGATAACAATAATAATAGCTCCCATTCCTGTATGGCTTAAAAAATTTTAAAGTCCATTCTTCATGTAGCCCCAGTCCCGAAGCCCAGAGCAACTCATACCAATGGGCTTTAGAACTGGAGTTATACTCAAAACCATCCAATGAAGAAGTATGTTGAACAAGTATAGTTGTCTCTGTTTTATAGAAGAGGAAATTGAAGCACAGAGAGGTTCAACAAATTGACTGTTGTTACATACCTAATAGTGGTTTAGTCTGGAGAACCTAGTTTGAGCCCTAGTTCCAGATCCTGTTAATTTCAATGTAAGGCCACGGGGTAGGGGGCCGGGGGGGGGGGGGTGGTAGTTCTGGCAGGTGGGGGACCTGAACAGGTGGATACATTGTTTCCTGGCCAAGCAGAAACAGAAATTCCTTTTTCTTGCTATCCCAGGAGAGAAAGCAATGTATCCATTACAAGAGAGAACATCAATGTATCACTTCTGCCCGCCTCCGCACCCCTCCTCCCACCATCGGAGGGGAAATTCATTAAAACCCACAGAGGCCCCAGAGTCATTTCTAGAGAAAGCATCATGCAGGAATTACTCAGAGGTTTTGTTTGAGGGGAGAATATCCGTCTGGAGCCAGAGCAGGGGTGGGAAGGAATGAAAACAAACCAGGTTTATTAAAGGGAGATGGGGAGTGGGGAGGGCAGATCTGTGCCAAGCCAGAGGGAATCTCAGGTCTCAGTACTATATTATTCCTGAAACAAGACACAGACACTTGGACAAACCTGAGCCCTCCAATAATACATCCTGCAGGAGGAGCAGCATTCCTCCTCTCCCCAAGTAGGGGCTATTACTTTCAACTTGGTTATTCAGGCCACAGGTTCCCCTCTTCCTTAGGCATATTAGAGCCTAGCTTTGATCCTACTATCCCCCTCATCCTGTCACTGGGGATTTCAACAAACAAGGAACAAGCGAGTGGAGGTGAGGAATAAAACCTACTTTTGGGTGGGTGGGGGGAAACGAAAGGGGAAAGTGTTTAATGCTGCTGAGACAAGTTTAAAGTTCTATCCTGAGAGAGCTCCCAATCCTGAGGAGAAAAAGGATCAGACCTGGGTCCTTATCCTATGGAGCTCACTGTTTGGGGTAGACAAAGGAGGAGCAGATCCAGGCCCTAGGGAGAAAATAAAAGGAGCAGAAGTGTCCTTTACCCTCAGGAATAGCTTGACTAGAATGAACAATTAAGAGAGTTGTTGGAAAGAAAAAGACTGGAAAAGAAAAGCAAATCTGCCTTGAATGCCAGGATGAGGAGTGTGAACCTGACTCCCATTAAGCAGCAAAGCCAGTGAAAGCTTGATGACTAGGGTCTGTGAAAACTCTATGGACAGTGGGACCAGTAAAGGCTCTGAGGAAAATGACTTGTGGGACCAGTGAAGGCCATAAAGAAGGAACCAAGAATTTATTAACCACTATCACATGCCAAGAGTTTTACAAATATTATCTCATTTTATTCTTACAACCACCTGGGCCAAGTAGGGACTATTATTATAGTTGAGGAAACTCAGACAGACAGAAGTTAAGTAAACTGGTGTGGGTCTGAGGCTGGATTTGAACTGAGGTCTTCCTGACTTCAAGCTCAACTTTTTATCTACTGTACCAACCTAGCTGTGGGACCAGTGAAGGAACTGAATCAATCAGAGCAGTAAAGAAATAAGGACTGTCTGAGTGAAAGCCTGAGAACAAAGGTGACAGTGAAGCCTATGAAATAGAGGAATCAATGAATTGTAATTCCATTTAATAAGTATTCATTGAGCATCTACTGTATATAAGGCATTATACTAGGCACTGATGAAACAAAGACAAAGAAATTTACGTTCTAAGATGTAAATAATATGTGTAAAATAATATGTAAACAACCCGTGCAAAAATCTAGAGGAGGAGGATGAGATACCTAGCTTGGGGAACATCCAGTGGGCTAATTTGGTTAGAAGTACATGAAAGAGGAAAAAAGTGGAAGAAGTCTGGAAAGGTAGTCAGTTTACAAAGGGCTTTAAATGCCAAGCTGAGAAGTGTGTCTGCTACTCTAAGAGGTGATAGAGAGTCACTGAAAATTCTTGAGCTGAGGAGTGACATGGTCCAACCTGTGCTTTAGGAATATTTGAGAACAGGGGAGACCAAAAACAGGGACATCAATTAGGAGGCTGTAACAATGGGCCAGAAAAGAGATTATGAGAGCCTGAACTATGGTGATAGCCATGTGAATAGAGACAATGAGATGGACGTAAAAAATATTGTGGAGGTGGAATCTATGAGACTTGGTTACCGACCAGATCTGGGGGCAGGGTGAGGGAGAGAGAACCAATGTGGTTCAATCTGAAGTTGCAAATCTGATTGACTGAGAAGATGGCATCACTCTCAAAAGAAATGGGTAAATTTGGAGGAGTGGAAGTTAGGGGAGGGGGGTCATGAGCTCCATTTTGGACATGTTGAGAAAAAAACTCCTATAGGACAGCTTGGTGGAAATGTCCAGTAGACAGTGATGGTGGACTGGAGCTCAGAAGAGAGATGTGGGCTTGATATATAGATCTGAGAGTCATTTGTATAGAGATGATAATTGAATCTATAGGAGTTGAGGAGATAATTAAGAGAGGGTATAGAAAGAAAGCATCTCAGAACAGAGCCTTGGACAAGGCCCACACTTAGGGCATAGGAGAAAAATGATGACGCTCCAAAGGAGACCGAAACCAGAATTCGGACAGGTGGGACAAGAATCAGGAAAGAACGATGCCAAAAAATAAAAAGAAGGAAGGAGAGAGTATCTAAGAGGAAGGGCATGGTCAACAAGAAGTCAAGGAAGATGAGGATGTAGTAATTAAGAAATTGTTAGTCATCTTAAAAAGAACTATCTCAATTGTTTTCAGGCAATGACTACAGATAGCTCTTTCTAGGAGTTTGGCTGTAAAAGAGGACAAAGATATCTTTGACCAATATCTTGAGAAGACAGCAGTCACCTGAAGGTTTTTTGTTTTGTTTTGTTTTGTTTTGTTTTGTTGTTTAAAGGATGGAGGAGATGTGGGCATATTTGTAGGCAGCAGGGAAGAATCCAGTAGACCCAGAAAAATTAAAGATGAAATAGAAAAGCAGACAGAATAGCAATGTGTATTAATTCAGTCAGCTAGCATTAGTTAAGTGCTGTGCTAGGCACTGTTCAAGAAAGGCAAAAGACAGTCCCTCCTCTCAAGGAGATCTCAGTCTAATGAACAAGACAACATACAAATAACTATGTGCAAACAAGATATGTACAAAATAAGTCCAAGATCATCTCAGAGGGAAGGCATTAAGATTAAGAAAGACCAGGAAAGGCTTCCTGATGATTTTAGTTGAGACTTGAAGGAAGCCAGGGGAAGTTAAGAGCTGGAGATGAAGAAGAAGAGGCATGGGGCACAACCAGTGAAAACATTCAGAATCTGGAGATTGAGTCTCATGTGCAAGGAATAGCAAGACCAATGTCACTGGATCAAAGAGGAAGAAAACTGGAAAAGTCAGAAGGGGTCAAGTTATGAAGGGCACATTAAAAATATTTACTCATACAAGTCAGTCTGGGAAGTAAGGTGGAGAGCAGTTGGGTGAAAATTAATGGAGACAGACACAAGTCATTGCCATCAAAGTATACTATCACCTGGACTAAAAATGGAAATAGACATTCAAGAAATTAATGACAAGTATAACAGACATAATAGTAATGGAAAGCAAATTATCTCCAAGAACTAACTCTCTCTCTCTCTCTCTCTCTCTCTCTCTCTCTCTCTCTCTCTCTTCCCCTCTCTCTCTCTCTCTCTTCCCCTCTCTCTCTCTCTCTCTCTCTCTCTCTTTCTCTCTCTCTCTCTCTCTCTCTCTCTCTTCCCCTCTCTCTCTCTCTCTCTCTCTCTCTCTCTCTCTCTCTCTCTCTCTCTCTCTCTCTCTCTCTCTCTCTCTCTCTCTCTCTCTCTCTCTCTCTCTCTCTCTCTCTCTCTCTCTCTTCCCCTCTCTCTCTCTCTCTCTTTCTCTCTCTCTCTCTTCCCCTCTCTCTCTCTCTCTCTCTCTCTCTCTCTCTCTCTCTCTCTCTCTCTCTTCCCCTCTCTCTCTCTCTCCCCTAAAAGCAGAGAAGCTAGTAATGTATTGGCTTGTCTTAGTGATAATTTCATCCTTCAAAAGGTAGAAGGAGCAACAAGAAGGGAAACAATTGCTCTGTGCCTGATTCTTGCCAATAAGGAGGAACTGGTTACTGAACTAGAAATGATAGGAAACTTGCCAGCATAACTTTGTCTTGGAATTTGTGATAGACATGAATCCAGATTTGAGGAGAGCTGATTTCAAAGGGGTTAGGGAAAGGATAAGTCCTTAAGGATTGCTTAGAGCAGACATTCTTATCCTGAGGATCTTCAACTTGGTTGTTTTTTTTTAATATTTTGATAACTATTTCAGTATAATTTGCTTCTTTTGTGATCCTATGTATTTTATTTTATAAATTTAAAAATATTGTTCTGAGAATGGCTTCATAGATTTCACCAGACTCCCAAAGGGATTTATGAAACAAAAGGATTCAAAATCCATGCCATGAACTAAAATGTAGAGAAGTCAATCTAGGAGGGATAAGAAGCTCTCAAGGATTAATTTGGATGAGACATAAAAAGGGAGTTATCTAAAGAGTTCAATGATGGAATACAAAATGCATCAACCAACTTAGGGTTTGTTTGTTGGGTTTTTTTCTTCTTTTTTATGGCATGTAAAGAAGATAGAATCAAGGGGATATATTGAAGGAAGAATACAAAAGCATCTAATAGTCCTTTAAAAAATAGTACCAAGAACACTAAACTTCAGCATGAGCTGAGGCTGCTGAGAAAAGCCAAGAAAAAGGTTCTTTGTGGATTTGGAGTTTTGAAGGTTTGTTTTGGGGTGTTTTGTTGTTGTTGTTTGGTTGGGTTTTTTGTTTGTTTTTGCTTGTTTGTTTGTTTGGGGTTTTTTGCCATACTGAGCAAAATAAGAGAATCATAAAAGAGACAGAAGCACTGCTTGGGATGGATGATAACATAGTAGAAGCCTAAGCTATGCAAACACTTAAGTTGATGCTGTTTCTTCTTCAGAAGAGAATGAGCTTTGAACTTGAAAGAGCAGAACAAGATAACAGAGAATTGCCACCCAAGAGGCAGCCAGATGGCACAGTGGTTAGGAGCTCCGGAAGACCTGAATTCAGATCTGGCCTCAGACACTTATTGACTATGTGATTCTGAGCAAGTCACTCAATGTCTCTTCTGGCTCAGTTTCTTCATCTATACAATGGGGATAATAATAGCCCCTACCTCCCAGGATTGTTGTGAGGATCACAAGATAAGATTTGTAAAATGCTACACAATGCTTGGCACATAGTAGGCAGTTGATAAATGCTTGTTCCTTTCCTTCCAAGAAAAGTGGACCCTGAGCCCAAATCAACTTTCTCCTATGGTACTGAAAGAATTGTCAGTGGCTCTGAGCCACTGATGGTAATCTCTGAGAAATCACGGAGAACAGGAGATGTGCCAGGAGAAAGACAAATGTCTTCCCAATTTAAAATTTTAAGAAAAGGAAAAGAAAGTTGCCTCCAAACTATAGCCCAAAGAGCTTCACCTTGATTATTGGCAAAATTCTAGGATTTGTTAAAGGGTGATCAGTGAACCCATCTTTTTAATAAGAAAAGGAAGTGATGACCATTAAGAAAAAAATCATGATTTCATCAAGGACAAGTCTTATAAGACTAATCTCATTTTCTTTTTAGGAAAAAAAGGTTATTTAGACTGGAGAATGTTGTAGATAATACAGAATTTGCCTCGATTTTAGCAAAGCATTTGACTTGGTTCCAATCTTGTCTCTACTGTGCACTATCTATATGACCTTAAGTAAGTAACTTAACTTTTCGGGGCCTCAGTTTTCTCATTTGTAAAATGAAAGGTTTGGACTAAGGGACCTCAAAGGTCATTTTCCACTTTCTCTATATCATTATGTTTAGGCCAAAAAACTCTCCTTTCAGTAGTCCCTCCCATACCTCCTAGCACCTCCCTCCCAGGGTTGTTGTGAGGATCAAATGAGATAATCTTTGTAAAATCATTATGTATCTATAGAGAGTCTGGACACTGTACTGTATCTTTAAGATGATAGATGGTCTTGGGGAAGAAACACTTTAACTGTCATAACCAACATGGTTGAAAGGGACTGCACGACACATAGAAAAAAGACTAAGAGAATATATAGTAGGATTTATTAAATGACTACCCCCAAAATTGGAACTCTAATGCATTGTTGGTGGACTGATCCAACCATTCTAGAGAGCAATTTGGAATGATAGCCAAAGGCCTATAAAACTGTGTATATTCTTTGATCCAGCAGTAACACTTCTTGGTCTGTATCCCAAAGAGATCACAAAAAAGGGAAAAGGACCCACACGTACAAAAATATTTATAGCAGCTCTTTTTGTAGTGGCAAAGAATTGAAAATTTTTGGGATGTCCATCAATTGGGGAGTGACTGATTAAGTTATGGTATATGAATGTAATGGAATACTATTGTTCTACGAGAAATGATGAGCAGGCAGATTTCAGAAAAACCTGGACTTACATATTTGTTTGTTTGTTGGTCAGGGCAATTGGGGTTGAGTGACCTGCCCAAGGTCACACAGCTAGTGTCAAGTGTCTGAGGTCAGATTTGAACTCAGGTCCTCCTGACTCCAGGGCCAGTGCTCTACTCACTGCGGCACCTAGCTGCCCCAAAACCTGGACTTATGTGAACTGATGTTGAATGAAGTGAGCAGAACCAGGAGAACATTGTACGATTGTACATTGTACAACAGCAACATTGTACAAGGATTAACTATGATTAGACTTAGCTCTTCTCAGCAATACAATGATCCAAGACAATCCAAAAGACTCATGATGGAAAATGCTAACCACATCCAGAGGAAGGACTATGGAGTGTGAATGCAGATCAAAGCAGACTATTTTCTCTTTTTCCCCCCTTTCTCATGTTTTTTCCCTTCTGTCCTGATTCTTCTTTCACAGCATAACTAATATAGAAATATGTTTAATATGATTGTACATGTATAGCCTGTAGCAGAGTACATGTCATCTTGGAGAAGGGGGTGGGGAGGGAGGGGGAGAAATTTGGAACTTAAAACCTTAATGAAAGTGAATGTTGAAAACTAAAAATAAATTAATTTAAAAAAAATGCCTACTCCCATTGCAGCCCAGGTGGGGTTGGCTGAGCTATCAGTGGGAACATTAGGTGACAACCCTGCCAACCTTCACCTCTCTGTTAAGTGCTACTGGCTCATTTCCTTATTCAGTAAAGTAGGAGAATGGTGCTTCCTACTTTACACCTGCCATTAGATCTGTCTTCTCTCTTGTTCTACACCTTTATATCTTTCAACATCATTTTCCATTCTCTTCTCTACCCCAGGCTCTGCTTCAAAGATGGACCTTGTCCTTAATCATGGTAAATCCTTCTATTTGTACCCATCATCCTATTCCATCATTCACTGTGAGGAGCTAGGTGGCATAGTAGATAGAACACTGGGCCTGAACTCAAGATGAGTTCAAATCCTGCCTCAGACACTAGTGGTGTGACCCTGGGCAAGTCACTTACCCTCAGTTTCCTCATCTGCCAAATGGGGGTGATAATAATAGTAACCACCTCCCAGGATTGTTTTGAGAACCAAATGAGATGATGATTGTAAAGCACTTAGCACATAGTAGGAACTGTATAAACATTAGCTATTATTACTAGCTATATGACCCTATGAAAGTCACTTAACAGCTGTCTGCCTCAGTTTCCTCAACTGTAAACTAGGGGTAACAATAGCACCTATCCCCCAGGGTTGTTGTGAGGATCAAATGAGATAATCTTTGTAAAAGCACTTTGCATACCTTAAAACCCTGTATAAATGGCAGCTATTCATATTCATAAGGTCTTTATTAAGTGCCCATTATATGGGCATGGGGGTATAAGGACAAAAATGAGATAGTCCCTACTTTCAAGGAGTGTACATTCTGAACACAGATGTACCAGCTCTTATAGCTTCTCCCCATCCTTGAAACACTGATGGGAAAAGATAGGGGAAGAAAAGGGAAAGCTGTAGATGAACATACACTTCCCCAAGTCACATAGTTTCATCTTAACCCTGAGAAATCTTCCAGTGCACAATTTTAGGCCATTTTTTAAAATGCTACCAGTGGAGTGGGTGACCACTGCTGGTTGCTTTGTTTACTGCAGCTGTCCCCTGTGGCTGCAACTTGACTTGGTTTTAGGAACAGAGGAACTGGGATTCTAATGAGCTCGGTGGCTTGCAGTGGAAATACAGAGGAGTGATGAGGCCAAGGCATTGGGGATGTAAGGCAAACCAGAAGCAAAGCCAACCTAGACTGAATTGTAAAGTAAGCCTAGACTGGTCCCAGGAACCAATCCCAATATTTGGTGCTTTCCCTTTAGTTTTTTTCAGCTGTTTGCAATCCTATCAGGTTTCTTCAGTGAAACTCCATCCACTAGTCCATTTTCTCATGCCCTAGAGGCAGTATGAGTGGCTGGTATGATTGGACTGAGATGATAGGACAACCCGGTTCCTCTATACTTTGGTTATATGATAGTTTCTTTACCTTTATTAACTTGACTATGTGACTTTTAATAAAACAAGTCATGTCACCACTGAAAAAATCAATCATCTGAGCCTTATGAATAAGGTTGATGGATTGAGAACAGAGGATTTTCCAAATGCAGGTAGAAATGGAGCCGAATTCATATTTTCATAATTCTCATATTTCAGAGCAATATTTCATTCCTTTCCCCTTAGGTTAAATTTTGAATCTTGCCAGTGCTGTGGTTTTCCAATGAATAGCCCCTGAGCCTCTTTTAGAAGGCCTCCAGTAAGGAAGAATCTCCTTCCTCCTGGCAATCCATTCTCCTTTTGGACGGTTCTTATCATTAGGAAATTTTTCCTGACATCAAAAGCCTAAGTCTGACTCTGGGCAACTTCTGCTCATTGCTCCATGTTTTGTCCTCTGGGGCCAAACAGAACAAATCTGCTCCTTGGTAGCCCTTCAGCTACTTGAAGATTCTTATCATATTCCACATAAATCTCCCCTTCTTCAGGCTAAACATCCTTCAACTGATCCTTATATAGCATGATCTCAAGGCCCTTCAAAATCTTTGCTACCTTTCTTTGAACTCCCTTTAGCTTAACAAGATCTTTCCTAAAATGTAGCACCCAGAAATTAACACAATACTCTAGGGGCAGCTAGGTGGCACAGTGGATAGAGTGCTGGGCCTGAAGTCAGGAAGACTTGAGTTCAAATCAAGCTTCAGACACTTACTAACTGGATGATCCTGGACAAACCACTTAACCATTGTCTGCCTCGTTTTTCCTCAAGTATAACAGGAGGTTTGATAATTATAGTACCTACCTCCCAGGGTTGTTGGGAGAAACCAACAAGATAAGATTTGTAAAGTACTTAGCACAGGGCTCCAGCACCTGGTAGGTGCTTAATGAATTCTTGTTTCTTTCTTTTCCTTCCTAGATATAGCAAAGCTAGGGCATTATACAATATGACTATTACATACCAGACACTATTATTGTTGTCTATACTGTTGTCTTCTATTAAGTAAGTTTCAAGTCCCCTAAAACCCCTGACCTTTATCTGATGAAGTTGTTGAGCCCACCCTCTTCCCCACTTAGGAAGTTGATTTTTTTTAACCCAAGCATATTCCTTTAAAATTTTATCTTTATAGAGTCAGTCCAATACTCTAGCCAATCAAGATTTTTTTTGCATCCTGACTGTCATTTATTATGTTAGTCGACCCTCCCATCTTTGTGTCATCTGCAAATTTTATAAGCAGGCCATCTATTCAAGTCATCAATAAAAACAGTACAGGGTAGCAATACCCCTACCAGGCCTATGCCCTAAAAATATCAAAGAAAGAAGAACAGGAGCTATGTGAATAAAAATATTTATAGCAGTTCTTCTTGAAGTGGCAAAGCACTGGAAACTAAGGGGGTGCCCATTGACTGGGGAATGGCTAAACAAACTATGGTATATGAATGTAGTAGAATAGTGCTGTAAGAAATTGGGCTGTAAGAAATGCTGAAAGGGATGACTTCAGAGAAGCCTGGGAAGATTTGTATGAACTGATTCAATGTGAGGTGAGTAGAACCAAAAGAGTAATTAATACAATGACAGCATCACAAAGAAAAAACAACTTTGAAAGACTTCTAAACTTATTTTAAAAATGAAAAACATAAATATAAGTGCAATGACCAACCACAACTCCAGAGGACTAATGAAGAAACATATCACTCCACCTCCTGACAGAGAAGTAAGGAACTCAATGTGCATAAATTTTTAAACATGGCCAAAGTGGGAATTTGTTTTTCTTGGCTATGCATATTTGTTACAAAAGCTGTGGATTTTTTTTTCAGTGGAGGGGGGAAGGTGCAAGGGAGAGAGAAGATGAGGAAAGGATTCCCTCCCTACCCCAAAACAGATGAGAAAATAAGGAAGTTCAGAAGGAATATAAATTAAGCAGGAGAGCTTTGAAAGCTATGTGTCAAATTATATAAAAAGAAAAGAAGAGATTCAATTTCATGTATAATCCTCTGTGTCCTATAATGTGTATGGAAAATTGAAACGATCATTTTATTTGGTGTTTGTTAAGTTCAGAATAAAAAATTTAAAAACCCATAAATTTTAAAAAAGCATGAGGTTAAGCACAAATAAATCACTAGGACATTCCACTGGAGACTTACTTCCGAATTGATACCCAGACATTAACTGTTAGTTCTTTTGGTCTAGCCTTTCAATCACTTTTTAATTCACCTAATTGTATTATTATGTACCCCACATCTTTCCATTTTTCCCACAGAATACCATGAGAGATTTTGTGAGTATATGTATACCATGTATGTATGTATGTATGTGTGTACATACATAATGCACCTTCAGCATCTTGCTGAGAGGACACAGAGAAGGAAACTCCTCTGCTTGGTTCTCAGTGACTGGGGCTGCCTCCAAGATAACTGGTAACTGAGAGGCAGAATAGTTACACTTTCACCATAGTCTATAAAAGTTATCTGTGAAATTGTTCAGCTCCTTCCTTTTCCTATGCTTTCTTCCTTGATCTTCCAAACTAAAATATGAACAATAGGAGAAGAGGATTTTTATCTCCCTATTTCACAGGAGGGTTACTATAAGAGAAGCACTTGGCAAGCCTGAAATTGAAGATTTCTTGGTTTGAAATTTGGACATAAGAGGGAGATTTCCTCAATAGTGCCTTGGAAGGCAGAAGAGGACCCATGACACCAGAGGGTCACCGTGCAAATGAAGTATTAAAGTCATTTGAGGAGCGTGGGAAGAGGTCTGGACCTCTTCAGCTGCACTATTATGAGCTGTGTGATCAGCACAGGTCCAATGTGAAGGAGGACTGTTTGTTCAATAGCACCCCCAAAGTGTGTTCATGAGTCTAATAGGTTATTTGAGTGATTTATGTTTCTTTGTTCATGGACCTCCATGAGTCCTTTGTATCTTATGCATTTTCTGTGGTGAGGGAAATAAAGTCTGTTGCACACCTGGTACTCATATTGTACAATGGGTGTCTGAGTGGGAGTTGGGGACCTTGTTGTCAGTCAATTAGCGTTTATTAAGCACCTGCTACATGCCAGACACTGTGCTAAGTGCTGAGGATACAAAGAAAGGGGGGAAAACAGTGCCTATTCCCAAGAAGCTCACAGTCTAAAGAGGGATATGAGGTATAAATATGTACGAATGAGACATTTGGAGAAACTAAGAGGGAGAACTATGCCTAAGCTTTATTTTAGAGATTTTCCTGGAGAACTCCAAGTAAAGGCATACCAAGACAAAGAGAGAAATTGACTATGTAGAGTCATTTCCATTGAATCAAATCTAGTAGTGTGAGTCCAGAACCCTTGAGAGGGCTTCTCTGCCTCAGGTCATATCTGTAATGTCAGTGTTTAATACTGTCTTGCTCATAAGAAATACTTAACAAATGTTTGATGAATTAAACATGAAGACTGTGAAGAAAATGGAGCCAATAAAGGCAAAGGAGGAGAGCTGGACTAGGGAAAGACAAAGCAGAGCACTGGGCAGAGGCTCAACCAAGGGCTGGGCAAAGGACCGGAGAAGAAAATGGGGACAACCAGATAAATGCTAGGCATGGTCTGAGCGAGGCACAGGCAAAAGGCTGGCCAAGGATTGGGCAAAAACCGTGCAAAAGACAAGGACCAGCAGATAACCGGACAAGAACTGGACAGAGGGCCTGATAAGGACTGGAGAACTGGAGAGAGGACAGGATAACGACCCTGAAGGAGGCTGGTTAAAGTCCAGTAGAGGGCTGAATATGGATAGAGCAGGGAACTGGGCAGAGTGCCGCGCCCCCCACTTCTCCGAGTGCAACTGAGCCCAGGATGCGGGTTCTGAGCCTGAGCAAAACCATGGCAACGAGGTAACATAGCAACGGCGCCCGTAGCATCAGGCCTCCAGTTCCTCTTGAGCTCCAATTTCCCCGCCCTTCTGATACTGCTTCCTTACCTGAAAGCCCAGGGAACAGTTGAGAGGGAGGGAATTACAGGTCCAGTAGCCAATCAGCGAGCTGAATTCTTCCCGGGGAGGAGGGGTTGCCCTGAAGCTAGAGGCGGAAGTGAAGGGGTGGTCTTTCTATTTTTCACCAATGGCCATAATGAGGAACGGCCTCTGTTCCTCATTCCACCACTTACGGAGCTGGGCTTGAAGAGGGGTGGGGTTAGGGAATAAGGAAGCCTGTGGGAGGAGCCTGGGTGACAAGAGGCAACACCTCCGCGCCTTTCTGGCAGCAAGTGAGGAGTCCAGAGGTGGGTCCTTGCCGTGGGAACAGCCAATCAATGACACGGCCAGGGCCCAGTGCGGGAGGCATTAAGCCAATCAGTGGAGGCGGCGGGGCGGAGGCGGAGCGGGTGCTGCGGCAGGAGGGAAGATGGCGGACGAAGAGAAGCTGCCGTCAGGCTGGGAGAAGCGCATGAGCCGCAGCTCAGGTGCCACGGGGGTGGAGGGAGGGCGCGCTGGGGTCCGGGAGGAGAAGAATGAGTGCGGACACCCCAGGCTCGGGCCCTGCACCCCTTCCCCATCATCCCACGGCCTGCGGCCCTGTAAAGATAGCCGCGCGCGACTAGTTCCCCCCCACCCCCCCAGCCCCGCCCCGGGAAATGAGGAGGCCAGGTAACGGGCTGGCCTTGGGCCACCGGCATGGGAATGGGGCTGGGCTCCCCGGGCCCCTTCGTGTTCCTCGCCCTTCCCCGTCGAAGGAGGCCCAGAACCCGTAAAGGCCCAGGGGGGGATCAGCACTCCCTTCCCACATACTGGGGGGGATCAGTGCTCTTCTCCCCCGCATAAGGGAGATCAATCCTCCCCTCCCCAAGACCCAGGATGATGAGTGCTTTCCCGTCTCCCTCTCCACATAAGGCTCAAATGATCTGTGCTCCTTATCCCCCTGCCCCACATAAGGCCCATGGGGATCAGTACTACCCTTCCCTCACATTAGGATTATCCGTGCTCCCCTCCCCAGGACCCAGTGATGAGTGCTCTGCCCCCACATGAGGCGTACGCGATCAGTGCTCTTCACCCTCCCCCCAACTCGCCTCCCCACAGAAGGCCCAGGGGGATCAGTGCTTCCCTCCCCAAGACCCAGGGTGATGAGTGTTCCCTCCCTCGAAAGTCTGAGGACAGGTGATCAGTGCTCTCCCTCGTCCTCCTACCCCCACATAAAGCCCAGGGTTATCAGTGTTCCCCACGCACACATAGGGCCCTGGGTGATCAATGTCGACCCACATAAAACCCAGGGTGATTTGTACTCCCCAACCCCTTAAGTCCTAGGGTGATCAGTGTTTCCTCTTCTCCCCTCCCCCCACATAAGACTCAGGGTAATCAGTGCTCCATCTCTGTCCACCCCCCCATATAAAGCCCAGGGTGATCAGTGCCCCTTATCCCCACCTGCCCCCAGTACTCCCCACATAAATCCCAGGGGGCACAGTGCCTCATCCCCCACGTAAGGACCAGGATGATCAGTGCTTCCCACCCCACATAAAGCCCAAGGTAATCAGTGCTCCCCCACCCCACATAAAACCCAGGATTATCAGTGCTCTCCACCACCCTGTCCCATGTAAGGCCCAGGATGATCTGTACTCCCCTCACATAAGGCCCAGGGTGATCACTGCTTCCCTTTGCCTTAAGGCCTAAGGTGTTTGGTGTTCCCCAAGGCCCAAAGCGGTAGTATTTGCCCCTACCTAAAGCCCAGTGTTATCAGTGCCCCTCCTCCCCCTCCACAGAAAGCCAAAAATGACCCTGTGCTCTCATCCCATTCCCTTCAAGGCCCAGGGTGACTAATGCTTTCTCCCCCTCCCCCACCCCACTCAAGGCCCAGGGTGACTGGTGCTCTCTCCATCCCTCCCTCCTCAGTGTCTAGAGTGACCCAGCCTCTTCTATGGCTCAGGATAACAGGTGCTCACCCTGTTCTGCCTTGCCCGTTTTATGGTTAAGGGTCACCCCACCCTGTACTTCCCAAGGCCCAGGATGACCAGTGGCTTCTGTCACTTCTGTGGCCCAAGGTGACCAGTGCTTTCCTGCCTGCCTGCCCTGTATGACTTAGGGTGATCTGTGTGCCCTCTCTCTCACCTTGGCCTCAGTGCATACCCCACCTCTTCCCAAATGTGTAAAGCCCAGTGTAACTTCTGTGCTATCCATTCCTATTCTATCTCTGTAGGACGAGTCTATTACTTCAACCACATCACCAATGCCAGCCAATGGGAGCGTCCAAGTAGTGTGGGCAAGAATGGTCAAGGTGAACCTACTAAGGTCCGATGCTCACACCTGCTGGTGAAACACAGTCAGTCTCGAAGGCCCTCATCCTGGCGGCAGGAGAAGATCACCCGGAGCAAAGAGGAGGCACTGGAGCTGATCAATGGCAAGTACTGGGTGGGAGGAGCCTGGGAGGCAATGTTTGGAGCTAGTGGGGGAGAAAGGGGAGTTGGGTCCAGAGCCCAAGCCAGCCTTGGATATGGAATGGGTTGCAGTACCTGGAAAGGAACACATGTGCCCAGGGCCTTGGTTTGGATTTACTGGTTGTGGCTTAAGGACAGAACTCTCCCTTTTCCTCTGCTCCCTGACATCTGTAACACCAAGATGGTCTTTTTGTAACTTTTGTTGTAAATGTGTATTAATACCATTTGTTAAAAATAAAACTGATCCAAAAAGTGTCAACCCATGGTCCGTAACTCATCCTCCTTCATACTGTCGTTTAAGTGTTAGCATCTTTATAGCAGATAGCCTGATACCAGTTCCTCCCTCCTTATCTCTTTCCAGAGGACCCTGACCAGGTGCTGATTCCCTTGTGCTTAGCCTACCCTGGGGAAGGAGCTATCTCCAGATGAGGGAATGTCCTTTATAGGCCCCTTTTCTTTCTTCCTGAAACAAACATTTACTGGGTACCTGTTGTGCCCAGCACCAGTGCTATCCTCCTGCCCTGCCCCAGGTTGGGAAGGAGGAAAAGTAGGGTAGGGCACAGTCCTGGCCTCACAGAACTTAAGGGAAGCTAGTAAGGAAAAATAAAATTAAAGCACAGAAAGTAATTTAACATCATGAGGCCACCATTACCTAAAGTTCGGGGCAGACACTGAGTTTCATTGTCCAAGTTTAGGAGAAGAGAGCTTCGTGAACTTGGGGTGGGGTTCATGGAGGAGGGTGGGTAGGATTTTGATGAATTAATGAAGAAGGGCAGTCCAGGTGAGAGGAATGACTTGAGATAAGGTATAGAGGTGGGTGCAGAAGATATGTTTGGGAGACATTGAGGGAACTGGCATGTGTGTTGGGGAATTCTAGGAGAAAGACTAGACAGATTGGGACCAGTTATTGGAAGGCATTGGACGCCAGACTAAAGAGTTAGGACTTTATTGTTTAGACAGTGGGAACCGTTGAAGGTTTTGGAGTAAAGAAGGAATGACTTTACCATATTGATGCCTTAGAATTATTGCCCTGGCAACATGTGCAGGTTGGATCAGAGGTAGGTAGTCTGGAGCCTGTTAGGAGTTAGGAACCTATTAGAGTATTCCATTATTCCACCAAGTGTTTACAGAGTGCTTACTTCCTATGGGTAGGCCTTGTGGTGAATTGAAAGATGTATAAGACCCAATTCTTGTTATCGCAGAGCTTTCAGGCTAGTAGAGAAAGGGGGTGATTGACAGCTCACTATAGTGTAAGGTAAAACACAAGTGGATGATAGGGAACAAACTGTGTGATGTGGAGAGCTCATCACCTCGGTTTTCAGGCAGATGCTGGGGAGTCATTTGGGGATGTTGTGAAGGAACCCTGTCAAGGAATGGTTTGGACTAGGGACTCTGATTTTGGGATCCTGGGATGCCATGATTCTGAGGAGGAGTAGATGGATTAACTTGGGCTTCATGAAACCAATGGAGAAGAGAATCTGAAAGAGGGATAGATCATCCAGCTTAACAAATAGTTTTTTGAGAGCAGAGATGTCACAGAGGATGAAGACTGAGAAAAAGATGCTGCACTTGATTGAGAGATCGTTAGTGGGTCTGCAAAGATCATTTTCAGGCCAGGAGCACAAAGATAAGTTGAATCTTGTCCAGAACAGGGCAGCCAGGGTGGTGAGATGCCTGGAGAACATCCCAGGTGAGGATGAGATGAAGGAACTGCTGGTGTTTAGCCTGGAAAAGCCTTAGAGCAGATATCATAGCTGTTTTCAAGTGTTTGAAAGGCTGCCATGTAGCCTGTTGCTTCTGCTCGGCTTTAGTGGGCAGAATTAAAGCAGTGGGTCGAAGTTAGAAAGAAACACATTTAGGCTTGATATAAGGGAAAACTTCTCATAACTAAAGCTGTCTAAAATGGTAATGGGGTGCCTCAGATGGGTTTCCTGTCACTAGAATCTTTCAAGGCAGTGGATGACTACTTGTGAGAAATAGTTCACTGGGGATTCTTGGTAAGGTGTGGGTTGGATTGAATGGCTTACGTGGTCCCTTCATACTCTTTAAATTCTACATTTCTTAGGGGTGGTTAGAGCAGCTCATGTGCAGAGGGTTGAATGAGCAGAACAAATCTTCATTAGTCATAACTTTTAATACTTCAAAAATTATGTGATTTTAGTGACCCAGTTCTTTCCTCTGCTGCTGCAGGTTATGGCCCCACATTCTCATCTCCCCTCACCTCTTGTAGCCAAGTGGCATGGATATCAAGTCTTGTCAATTCCATCTCTGCAGCACCTCTTACATCTACTCCCTTCTATCTGTACCCAGGGCTTGGGCCCCTCGTATAGGCTGTCATCACCAGACATCTGGATCATTGCAAAAACTTGAAAACACACCTTCTTGCCGCCATTTCTCTCCCCTTTCTAATCTACTGCCAGAATATTCTTATGTAAAAAATCAAGGCTGGTGCCCCACCCCACCCCCTCCAATGGAGGCAATTTAAGAGAGGCAATTTAAAGTAGTCAGTAGAATGTAAACCCATGTTCAGAAAGACCTGGGTTCAAGTCCTGTCTCTGACATATTAACTGTGTGACTATGAGTAAGTCCCTTGACCTGTTAGAACTCCAGGGAACTTTCCAGTAAGCTTCTAAGTTGCAGAGTAGGTACATAACTGCATTGGTAGAAGAAATTTCCAGAAAAATGCATAAATCTGATCTAAGTGCTCGTCGGCTCAAAAATCTGAGGTGGGTCTTTATTGTTCATCCAGCCAAGTTCAAACTTTTGCTTGACATTCAGTGCTCTTTATTTGACAGCCATGTACCACTACCTTTCCAGGCTTATCTCCAAGGCACAGTAGGTCACTGGGAGGGGTTGAAAAATAGCAACAACTGGATTTTTGCCCTTAGGCACTGAAGTTTAGAGGGTTCTGAAATTTTAAAATGGTGATTTTAAAAGATTGTGCAATTTGAAAATTTACATCTCTTAATTGACTGCATGTGTACTTCTTCAGTAGCATAGAGACAATTGAATTTAGTGCCTAGTTCTGAGGATCCACACCTTGTTTGATCTGCACAGCCGTCATGTCAGATAGGTACTAGAGCTGTTATTACTCTCATTTTAAGATGACAAAACTGAGGCTTAGCAACATAAAGTAACTTGCTCAGTGTCATAGCCAAAAATCGACCGAGGTAAAATTTGAACCTGGATCTTCTGTCTCCAATTCTAGCATTCCATCCACTAAGCCATACTGCCTCCTGTGGTTACCAAGAATAATTATTTTAAAAGCGGAAGCTACCAGATGGCATAGATTATTAATAGTAGCTATCTGTGAGCTACTATAGTAGTTAATTCTTGCTCCCACTCAACTGAATGTGCCTTAATTACTTGTCTTTTTTTACATCACAAATTACAAAGTTGATTTGAGGGCACATTTTGTGCTGCTTGTTCCAGGCACCAAGATTGCTAGTTTTGTCTCTGCTGCTCACTCACTATTCCTCTCCTCCACACTTTTGCCACACTAAGCTCCGACTCATCCAGTGCTCTGCCCATGCCCTTGCTCACGTTCCAATGCCTGAGATAGTTTCCGTTTCTCTGTGCCCGTCCACCTACTCTTTTTTTTATTAGTGGTATTGTATTTTTTCTAATTACATGTAAAAATAGTTTTCAACGTATTTTATAAGATTTTGAGTTTCAAATTTTTTCTCCCTCCCCTCCAAGCCACTCCCCCCTGCCAAAATGGCAAGCAATCTAATATAGGTTATATATGTGCAATCACATCCACCCAGTCTTTAAAGCCCAACTCACATGTTATTTCTTTCCTTGTATCCTGCCTTTGCTATTAGTATGAACAAACTTGCCCCTCAGACCACACTTGTTTTGTATCATGGTCATACATTTCATACATTCTCAGAATTAAAAGGGACCTCCACAGCTTTCCATTCCAACCAGTACTTGAACAGGAATCCCCTTTATGACATTTATGACAAAGGATCTTTATGCTTTGCTTGGAGACCTCTGGTAAGGAGGGGGAACCTATTAACTCCTATGGTAGCCCATTCCAGTTTTGTAGAGCTCAGATTATTCAAATTTTTCTTTAAATCAAGCCTAAATCTGTTATTTTGAACTTCCATCTATTGGTCTTAGGTCTGTCCTCTGGAACGAAGCAAAATAAGTTTAATTCTTCTCTGTGGCTGCTCTCCAGATTCTTGAAAATGGCTGTCATATACCCTCAAAATCTTATACTCTCCAGTCTGAACATCATTTTCACTTTGGTCTGGCCATAACTACCATCTCCACCTGACTGTTGCATGATTTGGGGGGGGGGGGGGGCAGCGCCCTTCATCATTCTGGCTGGCTTCCTTTTCATGCTATCCAATTTCTCAATGTCTTTACAAAAATGTTCCAGCCAGATCTTAACACAAGGCTCCAGCGTAGGCTATCCAGATCTAAGGGGAGCAGCACCCTCACAGCTCTTCTAGTCCTGGACACTCACTGCAGGCAAAGATTCTGTTTTTAAAATAAATTTTGATATCTTTTTTTTTTTAACATTGCCTACATTTCCTGATGTTTCCCTCTTAGAAAACCACCCCTTACAGCAGAGCATAAAAAGGAGTAAAGGGGCAGCTAAGTGGTGCAGTGGACAGAGCACCAGCGCTAGAGAAGGAGGACCTGAGTTCACATGCTCAGACATTTACTAGCTATGTGACCCTGGGCAAGTCACTCAACCACGACTGCCTTCCCCAAAAATAAATAAATAAAAAATAAAGGAGCGAAGTTATTAAACACATTGAGAAAGTAATATCTACAGTATTCCACTCCCATTGTCCCTCATCTCTGCAGAGAAAGGAGGAATCTCATAACTCTTGTGGCCAAGCTTGGTTACAGTTTCACTTTTGATTGCTTTGTCCTTTCCAGTTACAGTGTTGTGGTAATTGTATGCATTGTTTTCCTGGCTTGCCTTACTTCACTTTATATCAATCCATACAAATACACTTTACATCGGCCCATTCCAATCTTCCTATGCATCTCTCCATTCAGCCTATTCCTTGTTTCTTACAGCACAGTAATATTGTTACATTCATATACTCTATAACTTGTTTAACCATCTCCCAGTCTTCTGTAGGTATCTACTTTTTTTCAGTTCTTTCCTACTACAAAAAGTGTTGCTACAAATATTTTGGGGTGGTGTGTGTGTGTGTGTGTGTGTGTGTGTGTCCTTTCTTTTTATCACTACTTTCCTCGGATTACATACCTAACAATGGAATCTGTGGGTCAAAGGTATGGAAATTTTAGTGACTTCGCTTAATTCCAAATTGCTTTCCAGAATGGCTGAACTAGTTCACAACTCTACCAGCAGCATGCCCTGTGCCTTTGTGATCATGGCTTTCTTTTTTAGATGGTCATTAGCCATCTTTTTGATAGTAATTAACTAGAATATCAACAGGAACCAAAGTCAGTCTTACTGATCTACAGTGTGCAGGCTACATTCTCTTCCCATTTTTGATAGTATGAACAATTGCCCCCTCTTCCTACAGCACTCCTGTTCTCTATAGTCTTCAGAATGGCTCAGCAATTATTTCTGTCAGTCATCTAGACCCATATAGCCATCTAGGCTTGTAACAGATTTATCAAGGTTACCTAGCCAATCAACAAGCATTACAGAACATCACTTTTTATGTGTCTGGCACTGTGCAAGGTGCTGGGGACACAAAGACAAACAAGTCATGCCTTCAAGGAGCTCATATTCTAGCCAGAGAGGGAAGGAAGAAAGGAGGGAGGAAATAAAGGAATGAATTGCAAAAGGCAGGGAGGGAAGAAGCAAGAGAGAAAGGGAGGAGGAAAGAAAGGAATGAATTGCAGAAGGAAGGGAGGGAAGGAGCAAGAGAGAAAGGGGGGGATAAGAAAGGAGGGAGGAAAGGAAGGAGGAAGAGAGGAAGGAAGGAATCACAGAAGGGAGGGAGGGAGGAAGCAAGAGAAAGGAAGGAAGCAAGGGAAGAGGGCAGGGTGGAAGGAAGAAGGCACAAAGTAATTTTGTGGGGAGTTTCTAAGAGCAGAGGGAGAATTAGGAAAGGCTTAATTTAGAAAGTTACTCTTTAGCTGAGCCTTGAGGAATTCTAAGAGGCAGGGATGAATAGGGAGTGTATTCCAGGCATGGGGGGCAACCATTACAAAGTTATGGAGACAGAAAAATGGAGTGATTTATATGAAGAAAAGTAAAGAAGACAGTTTCTATGAACTGCAGTGTGCATGAAATGGAGTAAGGTGGAATAAGGCTGGAAAGGTAGGCTAAAGGGAGTCACTGGAGTGTATTGAGTAGAGAAGTGATATGGTTAGAGTCCAGCGGTGGGGAACCTGTGGCCTTGAGGCCAAATGTGGCCCTCTAGGTCCTCAAGTGCAGCCCTTTGAGGGATTTGCTCTTGAAGTTTGGATTCAGTCAAAGGGCTGCACTTGACGACCTAGAGGGCCACATGTGGCCTCGAGGCCACACCTTAGCAGTGTAAAGGATGGATTAGAGTGGGGAAAGACTCTAATCCAGGGAGACCAATTAAAAGTCTATTGCAATAGACTAGGCAAGAAGTGATGAGGCTTTGATGTAGGATTGTTGGTGTGTAAGAGATATAGAGACGTTATTGAGAGATATTGGGGAGATGTAAACAAGATTTGACATGGCTATGTGGGATAAAGTGAGGAGTGAAGGATGACAAAAAAGAATGATGCAGAATTCTATGACTGGAACAATAGTGGTGCCTTCAGCAGAAATAGGGAAGTTCAGAAGATGGGTGGACTTTGGAAGGAAAAACAATGAGTACCGTTTTGAACATGTTGAATTTGAAATACCTAGGGGACATACGGCTTGAAATATTTCATAGGCAGTTGACAATGTGGGGCTGGAGCTTAGCGGAGAGACTAGGGCTGAATACAGGGTGTCCCAAAAGTCTTAGTTCAATTTAAAGCTATTTAAAAGCTGTATGAAGACTTATGGGCCACCTTGTATAGAGATCTAGGAATTGTCAGCACAGAGCTGATAATTAAACCATGAAAGCTAATGAGGTCATCAAGAGAGAGAAAAAGTAGAAAGAGAAGAGAATGTCCAGGACAGATTCTCGGGACACACCTACAGTTAAGGGGTATGTATGGATAATATTCCAGCAGAAGAGACTGAGAAGGAGCAAGTCAGATCAGCTAGTCAGTAAACACTTTATTAAGCACCTTATACTGTGCCAAGAGCTAGTCTAATGGGGGAAGACAACATGCAAATAACTATATTCAAACAAACTATGTAAATAGGGAATAATCTGTAGAGGGATGGCACTAGAGTTAAAAGGGGTTAGAAAAGGCTTCCTTTAGAGGGTGAGACTTTAGTTGGAATTGAAGAAAGCTGGGGAAGCCAGGAGTAGGAGATGAGGAGAGAAAGCCTTCCAGGTAAGGGGGACAAACAGTGAAAATGCCTTGAGTGGAGAAAACTGATGGAATCTGAATACAGATCAAAGTGTCTCATTTTTCACTTATTTTTTTCATGGGGTTTTTTTTGGGGGGGAGGAGGGGGTCTGTGTCTTCTTTTACAACATGACTAATAGGAAATATGTTTTACATAATTGTACATGTATGACCTATATCAAGTTGCTTACCGCCTCAAGGAGAGGGGAGGTGAAAAGGGGACAGAAAATTTTTTTAGGTATGTTAAAAATTGTCTTTACATGTAATTGGAAAAAAAAATAAAATATTTTTTAAAATTATTTTTAAATGCCTGGAGTGGAGAGATGGAATGTCTTGTGCAAAGGACAGCAGGGAGGCTGGTGTCACTGGCCTGAAGAATATGTAAGAGGAGATATAAAGGCGTAAAAAGCCTGGAAGGTTGTGGGGGAGGTACAGCAGGTTATGAAGGGCATTGAATACCAAACAGAGGATTTTTTATGGTGGTGATAGGGAGCCACTAGAGTTTATTGGGGGATGGGGAGAGATGACATGATCAGATCTACACTTTAGGAAGATCACTGGCAGTTGAGTGGAGGATGAACAATGGGTAGAGTCTTGAGGCAAGCATACTAACCAACAGATTATTTCTGTAGCCTAGACATAAGGTGATAAAGGCCTGCACTAGAAAGGTGGAAATCAGGAGACAAGAAGGTATATGCAAAAGTTGTGATGAAGGTCATATCTACAGCCCTTTGCAACAGATTGGATATGGGGAGTAAGAGAAAGCAAAGAGTCTAGGAGAACACCTAGGTTGCAAACCTAGGTGACTAGAAGAATGGGTTTTGCCCTCAACAGTACTAGAGAAGTTTGGGAGGGTCAAGGCTGAGGGTAAAGATAATGAGTTTAGTTTTGGATGTTGAGTTGGAAATGTCTACATCTAGTTCAAGATTTCACTTAGAGATGAGAGACTTGGAGGTCAGTAGAGAGGCTAGGGTAGGGTAAATAATTTTGAAAATCCTCGGCATAGCATGATAACCGAATCTGTGGGAGCTGATGAGATCATCCAGTGAAATAATATAAAGGAAGAAGAGAAGAGGGCCAAGAACAGAACCTGTGGAAAACCCATTTAGCAGGTGTGACTTGGATGAAGATCCAGTAAGGGAGATTGGGAATGAGCAGTCAGATAGGAGGAGAACCAAGAGAGAGTGGTGTCTCAAAAACCTAGAGAAAAGAGTATCCAGGAGAAAAGGGTGATCGACAGTGTCAAAGGCTACAGAAAAATCAAGAAAGATAAAGATTAAGAAAAAGCTATGAGCTTTGGTTAGTAACTTTGGAGAGAGCAGTTTCAATCAAATGATGAGGTTGGAAGTCAGATTACAAGGTTTAAGCTGTGACCGAGAAGAGAGGAAGTGGAGTTGATTATTATAGATGGCTTTTTCTAGGACTTTGGGTGAAAAGGGGAAGAGATAGAGAATGCTATCTCTTACTATAGCTTTTACTATATATTTAACAACAACATCAACTCCCCACTAGCCATTTCTGTTTCGTCCTTTCCAGTTCTTGTAATATTGCATTTTACAGCTGTCCATATTCATCTCCTAGTGGACCGTAAGTTCCAGGAGGGCAGGCACTGTTACTTAAGTAAAGTATGTAGTTTGCCAAGCACAGTGCTTTAAACATAGTAGGTCCCTAATGCATATTTGTTGAATGAATGGTAAGGAACTAGAAGCAGTGATCATACAAGTTGGATGGTGAGTACAATCCTTTCATCGGGACATCAGGGCAGAGGGAAAATTATATTGTAACAGAGGAGACTTGAACACATTTTTTAGATGGAGTGGAGAAAGGAAGTGGAGAGGAAATGACTGAAAATGCAAGAAAGAGAGGTAATGACTGATGGAATGAGGTTCTGGAAGGAATGGGAGGATATAGGACCAAGGACATAGGGTTAGCATTGGTTAGGAAGATGACATGCAAATTCTTAAGTGTTCCCTGTTTTTTTCTGACAGCTTTTTATCTTTTCAGAGTCATTTCACAACACTCCCTTTCATATATTACATATTTCTGCTAAACTGGACTCTGTCTTGCTTTCCAAACTCCATATGGTGTCTCCCAGCTTCATGCATTTTTTTCAGAGCATCCTCTGTGGCCAGAATGGACTTCTTCCTCATCTTAGCCTTTCTGAGTTTTTCTCACTATGCAAGAGTTGGCTCAGTTGCTCCCTCCATGAAATCTTCTCTGGTCCCCCCAGCGGAAATTGTTCTTTCTCATCTTCAGTTTCCCTAGAAACCTTTGCTTCTCCTTTGCTCCTATCACATTCCACCTTGCATCATGCCCATTTGTGTACATGTATTTTACACTTGTCCCACCCTAGTGGATACCACCCTGTGACGTTACCATTTTTATATTCATATCCCCAGCATCTAACACAATGCTTTGTTGTACATAGTAGGCACCCAATCAATGTTTGTGAATTTGAATTGATTGAAGAAGGGTTCCTTTGTCCTCTTAGTTGGTAAGGAAGGAGGAGAAGATGGGTGAAGATGGAGAAGTTGCGAGGTAGAGGAGAGAATTGAAGGGCATCCAGCTATGTTACTCTAGTATTTTTGGTAAAGAGATAAAGGTAAGAGTCAAGATTTAAGGTGGAAGCTTAATAATCAAAGAGATTTGAAGCAGTCAGTAAGGTGAGTATGATAAAGAGTTACTAAATGAGAAATAAAAGGATTGCCTAGGGGCATTGAGCTGAATTTGTGGTATGCTTGGCATAATTTGTGGCTTGCTTTAGCAGCATATTGCAGCCCTGGAAGAGCAGAGGAGAATGGTGGGGTTTATCCAGGATTGAGAATCAACAAAGCAGGTATGGTGGATGGACAAGGCAGGGAAAGGATTCTAGGACTCCTGGGTGGGCACATTGTTGCAGTGACTGACTATGGGGTCCAGCCTTCATGGGGAGGCAAATGAAATAACTTGTTTCCCTACTTCCCTACTTCTAGTTCTTTCCCCCTCCAATCCATTCTGCATATCAATGCCAGAGAACTGAGAGAGAGAAAAAAGAGATTTGACTCGACACTGGAGGTCAAGATGAGAACAAAGGGAGGAAGAAAAATAGAGGGATAACAGAAGTTCTCTCCAGAGAATGAAGTTTCAGAATCTTGGAAGAAAAGCAATTCCAAGCCTTGATGAGGTCTTTGATTGTGAGTGAAGTGTAGTAGAGCCAAAGAACACTGGAAAAGAAAAACTAGAAGATGTTCTGCTTTCTCTTTTTTCTCAATTATCATCATCCTGTCCACTCCAGGCACTGAATTAGTGACTGATTATTTGTAGGGTCAAGAGGAAGTCAAAGAAGTGTTTCAAGCCTGGGTGACATTGGAAGAAAAAGCAAAGTCAGGAGGAAGGAAGCTGATGAGTCTGGTTTCAGATATCCTGAGTTTAAGGTGCTTGGGGTCATCTAAGTAGAAACATGCAGCACACACCTGGAAATGAGAGCCTGAAATACAGGAGATTAGTTAAGGCTTAGAAGTAAATATTTGGCTCTGCACTGACTCAAGATGATAGTTGAAATTGTGGGAATGAATGAGGATATCAAAGAGCAGTCACATAAACAGGAAGAGCAAAGGACTATGGATTGAGTCTTTTGGCTTCTTCTTGAGTTCATAGTAGGCACTTAATAAATGCTTGTTGACTGACTTGACCAGTTCTTGGAATAAGTTCATGTTCGATGTGGAAGAGTCCTTAGAGAATGTCTGGTCCAATCTTAATACCGTTTAACAGATAAATATTAACTAAGTGGTTACGAGCAAGACACTTGAGGGAGAGCAGGGATCTGGAAGTGGCATTGGGGAGCAAGGAGTAAACTGATTCTACCTCCAAACTCTGTGAGGTAGGGGAGGAGGGAGAGGAGAAAGGGAACAAGAGGGGTCAACATTGGAAAGATTAGCCAGTTAATGTGAGGAGGTAGAAGAGTATAAAGGGAAGAGCTAAAAGATGAAGAGGAGTTAGACAAAGGAGCAGATTTCATAAGGGCGGTAGTAAGGGAAAGGTCATTGGAACTAGAGGAGGGAGTAGGGGTGGACTGAAGAAGGGTGAGAGTATGGGGGAGATGAAGCTTATAGGTTGGGCACTGCCTCTGGACGACCTGGATTAGGGGAACAAAATGGTAGCAGGTGAGCTGGAAGGCTTTAGAAAAAGGAAACCCTGAGCAAGCAGTGATGTTTAAAGGAGAAGCTTGTAGGGTTACAGAGGTCTAAGGTTCTCTGTAACATGTTGGGGCAACATGTGCTTTCACACACAGTCTTTCACCTCAGAGGTGACATTTTCCTAATTTTAAAGGTGAGCAAACTTATTTTTCCAAAGACGTTTGGCTAATAACAGGCAAAGTTAAGTCTAATCTGTCTTCTAGTCCAGTGCCCTCTTCTCATCGGCTTCCAGGGCTGGGCAGCTTGTATTTTGACTCTTTGCCTTGTGCAGAGTCGTGAGGGGCTACAGCACTACTGTGGGAGCACTCTATTCTTTAAAGGGTAAAGAATAAGAGAATGTCTTGTCATCGGAGGCCACCCCAGAGTGGAGCCCCAAGCACCACCACCTCTCTTTGCCCTCCCATAGAAAGTAGAACCAAAAGCTTCCTGTTAGGACTGTGGGGACACATGGTCAGAGTTTCAAGCATGGAATGTGTGCAATTGTTAAGAAAGAAAAATAACATGAAAATGACAAACCCATTGTCTATAATCCATCCTCTTCCATTCTATAGCTAAGTAGAAGTGCTAGTGTTTCTCATTTGGAAGATCCCAATCAATCAAAATGCATTTAGTAGTCATCTACTGTGTGTACTATCCTTAGTACTGGGGCTACAAAACCAGAGTTGAAACCATCCCTATCTTCAAGGAGCTTATGTTCTATTTGAGGAGACAATATATAGACATTTATTTATACAAAATGGATACAAGGTAACTTAGGGAGAGCACTAGCAACTGGGGGATCCAAAGGCTTCGTATAGAGGAGAGTATGTTTGCCTGACAGAGTGATGGACTTAATAGGTAGAATGAGACATACATTTTTGGCTATGGCCAATGTAGGAATTTGTTTTACTTTACTATGCATATTTGTTACAAAAGTTTTGTTTTTTCTTCTTTACTGGTAGGAGGAGGTAGGTGAAGGGTGAGGAGAGAAAAACAGATGCTTGTTAATTTTTAAAAAATAAAATTTCACTAAAAAAGCATGCAGAATGTAGTGCTTGAACTGAGTCTTAAAGAGTATATGGAGTCTAAGTGGTCAGTTTGAGAAGGGAGCAAATTCCAGGCATGGTGGATAGCAAGGGCAAAGACATGGAGGCAGAAATGGAATGCAGACTATGAGGGGCAGGAAGGCCAGTTTGATTGAATTATAGAGGTTGTAAAGGGGGTCATCGGAATCCTCAGGGACCATCTGGTTTGACTCATTGCTAACTAAGAGACCTTTCTACAACCTTCTCAATATTATCCAACCCCTACATGTAGACTTCCAATGAGGAGGAGCCTAGGTCTTCCAGATTAGGCCCATTCCACTTTGGAAAAACCCTAATTGTTTGGAAGTTTTTAATTACATGGTCCTTAAATCTGCTTCTCTACAACTTTCACCTGTTGCTCCTAGTTCTGTCCACTGCAGCCAAGTAGTCTAATCTCTCTTGCACATGATAGCCTTTCAGATTCTTGAAGATGCCCATCAGGCCCCCTCTGACTCTCCTTTCCTCCAGTTCCTTCCAGTGATCCTGGTATGGCATGTTATCCAGTCCTCTTCTGATCCTGGCTACCCTCTTCTGGTCATGTTGCAGCTTGTCTGTCTTTCCTAAAGTATGGTACCCAGAACTGAACATGGTACTCAAACCAAGGTCAGACTTAGGCAAAATCACTTCCCAGGTTAAATGCTAATTATTCCTGTTGTAGGAAGCTAGCTCTTCAGCTGTGCCTGTTCTGGTGATAAGAGCCAGTCTCCTTCCTTCCTGCTGGTGTGTCTTACCTGTGACTAGTCTGTTGGCCCTTTGGGGTTGCTTTAGGCTTCTTCCCACTGGCTTCTTCCAAGTAGGAGAGGCCCAGTAACAACAGGACTTGGACTGTGAGATTAGGTCCCCTGAAGAAAAAAAGGTCATGGAATCTTGTGGGTTGCTTTAGGTCAGGGGTAGGGAGCCTGTGGCCTTGAGGCCACATGTGGCCCTCTAGGTCCTCAAGTGTGGCCCTTTGACTGAATCCAAACTTCATAGAACAAATTACCTTAATAAAAGAATTTGTTCTGACTCAGTTAAAAGGCTGTACCCAAGGACCTAGAAGGGCACATTTGACCTCAAGGCCACAGGTTCCCCACCCGTGGCTTAGGAGATCTCCCAGGAAGGATCCACAAAGATCTGTGGATTCAGAGCCCTGTGTTAGGAATCAGGAGAGCTGAGTTCTAATCGTGGTTATGGTTCAACCTAGATGTGTAAGTAGAACTAATCACTGAATGTCTCTATCCCTTACTCCCCTAATCTAGGAAATAGAAATAATGCTTGTACTTTGATCTCATTCCATTGTCCTAGAAATAGGATGATAATGGAAAAATTAAAAGCACTGGAGAATGTTGAATATGAGTGTCATTCCATCCTAGTTGGCTCCTGGATTTATTCTCATTTCCTATACAACTGGTGTGCCTTGATTAGACTTGGGGTTAGAGATCCCATTGAATCTTGAGGTTATTAATTTATCCCTGTCCTCCTTTCTCAAGGGAAACAGCCTAGGCCTGGAAAAATTGATGCTACCATTTTCTTTGTGGTTACCCCTTTGACCTCCCAACTGTGGTGTTCTGGACTAAAGCTGCTGGTGATTCATGTCTTGGTTTGAGGGTGCTTTTTATTAACAATGTTGTCTAAGAATGAGCTGCCGTGTTTAGAGTGCCCTTTCCCTTTGGGTAGCAGGGATATGTATTTTCTTGGTTCTGGGAATTGAACAGGTTTGGCTCTAGTTTAGAGCCCCCAACCAGCTTGAAGGTTTCCAAACCCCCCCTTTCCTATCTCAAAGTGATTTCATTCCTCTCTTCTAGCCTAAGAACAACCTTATCCCCTTTGCTTTAATTTTATTGTTGCAAATAAGAGGAGCCTTCGAAGTGTAGTCAAAGGGTGTGGTATTACCCAGTGTCAGGTACTAAGCTACAGCCCATCTGGTGAAGGCTTCTGCTGCCCCTCCCTCCCCAGGAGGAGCCGTAGTTCACATAGGAGTTCAGCAGCAGCATCTAGCACCACTGCATTCTGTAGCACATGTGCTCTTCCCATTCCCCTTCCCAAGCCATAATTTCCTGTTCCTTCCCTCCCATTGATCTTCTACCCACCCCTTACCCTCCCAGAGGGGTCAGGCTCAATGGACAAATTCAGAATATTATTACCAGGATGGGGCGGGGGGGGGGGGGGGGGGGCAGGTACAAACAAATGGGGCAGGAAATAGGCCTGGGTCCTCTAGGCCTACTTATAATGTGAGAGAGATGCATTCTTTCTGTTGAATATAGTTAGGAACTCCTTTCCAGGGCAATGGAAAGGGAGGGTTTCCTGGGGGGCAATATTAGCCTTAAGGTACATACTCATGTTGTATTTTACAAAGGCTTCAGGTACTGTTTTGGCCTCCCAGGGACACAGTGGGGTAGACTAGGCAGAGACTTTTCCCCTCATTTTGCAGATGAAGAAATTAATCCAGCAACTCAGCAAATATTTATTAAGCATTCAGTATGTACAAGGCACTGTGCTCCTGGAGACAGATAAAACTAAAACACTTCCTGTCCTCAAGGAACATATATTCTACTAGATCAAGCCTCAGTGAGATTAGCTCTGCCAATTGCCTAATTGCTGTGTGACCTTGCAAATTACTAACCCTCTCAGAGCTTCAGTTTCCTTTAGCAGGCAGCTAGGGTCCATCGTGGTTACAGTGTTGGACTTAGAGTTAAGAACTAAGTTCAAATCTCACCTCAAATATTTCCTAGCTTTGTGACCCTGGGCTGGTTACTTTGATGGCTTTCTGCCTCAGTTTCCTCATCTGTAAAATGGGGATAATAATAGCACCTACCTTGTAGAGATGTTGTGAGAATCAAATGAGATAATATATGTAAAAGTATTTTGTAAACCCCAAAGCAGAGAGAGATATCAACTCAGTGCAGCCCAAAGAATTCCTCAAGTGAGGCCCAAATCAGATGAAAATAGAATTGAGAAATGTTTAACAAAATAAATAAAAATACAATTCAACATAGATAATGTTAATCCGTGGTTTTCTAAGTCAATATGTGGCTGCAGGGATCTGTTCTCTTTGAGTATGACAGCAATGCCTTAAAGCATTATGTAAATATTAGCTATTATAATAATCTCTGTAAAATGAGGGTTAGGGCTAGATAGATTCTAAGCTCTTATTCAAGTCTAACATTGTATAATTATTATTAGAATTCCTCAAGGTCACAATGTGGGTTAATGATAGAACTATGGCCAAGACTCTGGGCTCCCTCCCCAGGGCTTTATCTTATTGCCACACTTTGGCCCTTCTAGATAATGTCCATTTGACCTATTTAGTATCCACCCTCCTCTACCAAAGACTTGGAGGAACTGGGCTCACTTCTTATCCAGCCCTGTCTTCCCAGCCCCCAGCTGGTATGCCTGGACCCACAGAACAACTGTTATTTTCCAAAAAATCTTCCCCCTGCAAATGCCGTCTTAAAGAGCATCTATTGTCAGTTAGCCTTCTCTTGTGTCAAAGCATGCTTTACCCTGCCCCCACTCACTGCATTCCTGCTTCTCTTTTTTTGGCTCTTGACTGATGTGCCCTCTGTGTCCACAGGATACATCCAGAAGATTAAATCAGGGGAAGAAGATTTTGAGACTCTGGCATCGCAGTTCAGCGACTGCAGTTCAGCCAAAGCCAGGGGGGACCTGGGCACCTTTGGAAGAGGTATGTCATAATCACTTATCAGGACTCCCCAGTCTCTTGACCAGGTTAGGTCTCCAGGGTCCAGCAGGAGGCAAGGGTGAGGTGACACAAAGTCCAGGACTGGCTATAGGTCCAAGAGATCTCAGTTGTCAAAAGCACTTAGATCAAGGTCCAGATTGAGGTATATAGGATAGCCTTCCTTATCAGAGGTAGCAATTTACTGGGTCATTTTTGGTTGACTCTGGAGAGGTGGCTTCTGGCCAGACTTCACAGAAGAATCTAGGCCTGTGAGCCTGGAGTTAAATTGAACTGGGGTAAGGCAGGTGAGAATGACCAACCCTAGCTTCAGGGAGAAGAATCAGTACAGAGACTGCAGCATGACTGAGCAGAGCCAGAGAATTGTACACATTCTGCAGCTGTCCCTGCCATGTGAGGCCCAAGAACAAAGAGAAATTGGACAGGACAGGACTCAGGAATAGAAGTGTGGTAGAATGGAAAGAACACTGAATTTTGAGTCAGAGGTGCTGGCTTCCAGTTCTAGGTGTGGTCTGGGACGAGGCATTTGACTAAACTCTCTGGGCCATGGTTTCCTCATCTGTGAAAGGAAAGGGTTGACATCTCTGAAGTCTTTCCTAGACCTCAAATTTTAAGAGCTCCTTTCTTCCCCCCTCTCAGTGCTATATCTCTCTTACATCCAAAGGCTTCCGTTAGCCTTTGGAAAGAGGTCTTCACAAAGATGCGGCCCGCTAGCTGGCAGCACACCCAGCCCCACCCCGTTTTCCAATAGCATAGTGGTTGAACGGGTAGACGTCCATTCAAGAAACAAGGTATCCTCCCCTTAATGTAGGGGGGCCTGCCTCTCTTGAAAGACAAAGGACTAGCCCCTGGAGACCTGTCTTTTCTGTCCATTTCCATCTGTCTCTATTTGAGAGACAGGGAAGTCTCAAATCCCCACAGATTCTAGGGCATTTTCCCTAGTTTTATAAATAGGTAGTGTTGCACCTATCATAATGCTGTTTCTACATGGCCTGAAACAATCACCTTCAGGAGGAATCCTCCTCCTTGGCCCAGGCCTGGGGTGATTTAAACTCTATGATGTGTCAGGGGCAGGACTAGATAGGGCTAATGAAATTATGGGATGAAGAATGCTGTTGGCCTTGGCTGTGGTGATCCAGAGAAGGTAGGAATGATAAATGACCCAGCAGGTGCTGAGAAGTGAGTCCAGAGAGATGAGTTCTGAAATGTGCCTTCAAAAAAGCCCTGCTGCTAGCTCCTGGAGCTGTCCCTCTTTCTGTCTCCTGGCTTTTCAGACTCTCCTTAATGACACTGCCAACCCAGGCCAGAGTCCCCATCTGCCTGCTGTCTGAGTTCTGTGACAAGGATCATAAACTCTGGCAGATGGATGGGGCATTTAGAGAATAAGGGGGAAGGGGAATCGGTATCTTCTTTAGGATCTAATTGCTATGGTTAACAGTGGTTGGTTCTTCAAATAACTATGTAATAGCAGTATCCAAGCAATACCTATACCCATCCCCACTTCACCTTTTAAAGCCTATCACCCAAGGGAGAGTCAGAGTAATATATGTACCTGTAAAGGCACAGTCATCTCTCTTCCCATCCCACCCTCCCTTCTTCCTAGGCTGTTTACTGTATCTCAAGCCTTCATCTGACTTCCCTCCTAGACATTGTCTATATGACCTAGGTCCTCCACACTCCCTGCCTCTCTCCAGGTCAGATGCAGAAGCCATTTGAAGATGCCTCCTTCGCACTGAGGACGGGTGAGATGAGCGGCCCAGTCTTCACAGACTCAGGGATCCACATCATCCTTCGCACAGAGTAGGAGTGCCTTGGGTTGGGGATCAAGGGCAGGGGAAGACTGACTTCTGTTCTGCCTGTCCCCAGACTCTCCCCATCCAGTCTACAGCTGCCTCTAAGAGCTGAGGTGGCCCCAAGGCATGGGGTGGGGGGACAGGCTAGGGTTGGGGAACCCTTTACTTCCTATTTGGGGGCATCTTTTCCATTTTGTTTCAGCCTTGATGGTTCCTCCCTCTGAAAGGTCAGTGCGGGGACTCCTAGTGTTGCTGGTGTCCCTGCCCCACCTGAAAATACACAATATTTATTGTTCCCATGCTCTCAGAGGCAGGGACTGGGGTGAGGATGAGCCTTGGTTTAGGTCTCCTCACCCCCTTTTCCCCCCCACTTCCTGAGGGCCTCTGTTAAATCACTCCACTGTGGTCAACAATGGCCCCCACCCAGCTCCAGGTAATAGCCACTCTGGCTTCCATTCAGTCTGATCCTGTCTTCTGCATCTTAAGGAATTGTGGGTCAGTAGCTGGAAGGAAACCACTTGGAAATGAGAGGGGAAAGGGCCTGGGTTACCCGAACTCCTGGTGCAGCCAGAGCATCTTGGAGGGAGACTAAATTGCTGTTTCTGCTGCATTGCTTTGTTTAGTTAAAAGAAAATCAAAATCTTCAGCTTTAAGGCCAATGCAAGGCAGTTGTATAGTTCCTATTCTCATCCCCTGGCTGTCCAGATGTCCCCTATTAAACCTTGTAAACAAGATTCTACTGTGTCTCATTACCTCCTCTCCACCCCAGCTTCATAATAACCAGAGTTCATGACCAAAACACACAGCAGCACCAGCATTGAAGTTATTTTATTAGACTTCTAGAAAGGGAAGAGAGGTGCAGATTTGGGGGGTGGGGTGGTGCTACCCCTATTGGTAATAAAGTTCCAGGTTCATTCCATCGTGGATCTCATCTGAGAATATAAGTCAGAGAATCTGAACAGCTGGACTGCTGGCCTTACCAACCACTTCCTCCCTCCACCCTCCCCTAGAGGCTCTTTCCTAAGCAGTCCTCCTAATCCCCCCTAGAGTTAAGCTCTTTGTGTTCCTCAAGGGATAGATCAGCAGTGCTCGGGTGGTAGGGATAGGATCCGCACAGATAACCCCTCAAAAGCTAGAGTCCCTTCACAGTTGTCAAATGAAGGATACAGTCCCCCAGAGTCACATGGTCCTTGAAGATTGTGTACCTGGGATGGAGAGAAGGCTAGTTCAGCAAGAGGCTCCCCACCCTGCTTGGCCACGCCAGGGCAGCCCCATCATCTTCCAGTTTCCAGGAATGGGGATCCTGGCATGGCCTAGCTCCACAGTCCAGGGCAGCCCACCCAGGGAGCAGCTCAGATCCGGCACACCTGAGTCAGCCCTGCCCGCACTCACCATTTCTTCAGAACAATCTTGTTCCAACGGGTGCCTGTCTGGGCCGCGATCAGTTTCTTCAGATCTCCTATTGAGTCGTCAGTGCTGGGGCATATGTTAAGGCAAAAAGAAAGAGGGGAGCAGGCGAACCCTGCCCATGCCCATCCCCACCCCCTCCACCCTCCCACCAATAGGATACTTGCACTTCACACGGACCTTCTTGCCCAGCCGGTCGTTACACACAACCTCGATCATGGTTCTGGGGACCACAAAGGATCTGATCAGTCTGGGGTCGGGTCCTTTCCTCCAGTTCATCCCAGCCCCTGCCCCTCCTCTGTGCCCAGCCACCCGCAGCCTCCTGGTCAGCCTCTGCCCCTAAATCTGCCCATCCCCAACTTCCCCAGGCAGCCGCTGAGCTCGGACATCCCCGGCATCCTCAGTCAGTCCCGGCCTGCCCATCATCCAGGCCCCGCCCCAGGCACCCGCGGCTCCACCCTCAGGTCCCGGCCCTCACCTAGGATGCTCCTAGCCGCAAGCCGCTGTAGCTCCTGCCTCACTGCGCACCCACTACGACACTTCTTGTCTGCGCTTTACGGCCGCCGGAAATCGGAAGCGGAAGCATCTGCTCGGGTTGCGATGGCAACTGCTTCCTGGAGTCTGCCGCAACTCGAGCACCTGGTGCTGGATCGGATCCCGGTCTTCTCAGACCTGCAGCTACGGGCCCTGCCTCGACAGGAGGCGCTGTGCTCCCTGGTGCTCAGGGTCACCTACAGGGTGACCCTTCGGGACGCCCTGCCTGGCCTCAGTAACCTCCATCGGCTCGAGCTGTGTGGATGCTCCGTGCCTGCCGACGGGGCCCTGCAGGCCATAGGAGGCTTCCTGCCCAGGCTTCGGGAGCTCAGGGTGACTGTGGCCGGGCTCACAGCCAGGGGCCTGGCCAGCCTGATGGAGATGCAGGCCCTAGAGATCCTGGGCCTCCTGGGACCACCCCCTAGCCCTGATAGGCTTCCAGCCAAGGATATCCTCACTTTCTGCCTAACCTCAGAGTCCTCAGCCTTCAGTCCTCAGCATGGGACTGGGGTCAGCAGATGAGGCTATTCTTAGGGAGGGGCTGGCCCACTGTATGATCACTGTTGGGGAGCTCCCCTTAGAAGGCTGGGGACTGGGAGGCCTAAGTTGACATCCCCTCACACCTTCAGACCAGAAGAATTCAGGGTCCACTCAAATGCTTGAGGTAGTCAAAAGAATGCTAGATTTGGAGTCGAGACTAGGATTCAAATCCTGACTGCGTGATCTTGAGTTTCCTTCTCAAAACCCAAGATTTTTCTTCTTTAAATTAAAGAGGTCCCTTCTAGCGCTCAATCCCATTTTTGTGATCAAATATCTGACTGAGTTCTAGGGTTCTTTAACATTTATACCTTGGGATAAAAAGGATGAAAAGAGTCTTGGAGGTCTCCTCAGGGACAGTGCATTACTTAAATCTTCACAGAAACTCTCTTACCCTTTCTCCCAAGGAGACCACATCATCTCTTGAGACAGCAGAGGACACAGAGGATTAAGGTTTGTCTTCTCCCTGGATCTTTAATCCACTTGTTGAGCAAATCTTGTACCCCCAACTGCTGATTTGTTCTACTTTCTTTGCTCTCCAGACTGCCTGTGGCTACCATAGTGAATCAATGAACAATTATTAAGTCAAAGCAAGTCAAGAAGCATTTATTAAGATTTTACTCTGTACCAGGCACTATGCTAAGTACTGAGGATACAAAGAAAAATTTTTTAAAAAGTCTCTGCCTTAAAGGAGCTCACAGTCTAAGTAGGGAAACTGCATGCAAACAACTCTACAAACGTATGCAGGATAAATTGTCGATAAGTTCAGAGAGAAGCACTAACATTAAGGGGGATCAGAAATGTTTCTTACAGAAAGTGGGATTTTTGCTGGTCCATGAAGCCAAGAGGTGCAGATGAGGAGAGACAGAATTCCAAGTATGGGGAAATGCATGGAATTAAGAGATGGGGTTGTGCAAGGAACTGCAAGGCCAGTATCACTGTTCATGGAGGGGAGTATGGTATAAAATAATGATAATGTATGTAAAAGCTTTCAAACCTTAAAGCTCCATTATTGTGCGTTAGGCAGTGTTGTTGAGGATTTAGTAACAAAAAAATGAAACAGTCCCCAGTCTTAAGGAATTTACATTCTAGAGAGGAAAGCAACAAATGCATATAGAAAGAGAATAAAAATAAAGTAAGTAGTACAAGAGGAAGCAAGGCAGTAGCATTTGGTGGGATCAGTGCTTGAGTTTTATCTCAAAGAAAGGGATTCTTTGAGTAGGTAGTGCAAAGACAGGTGAGAGATGGGGTGAGAATCAGAAGACCAGTTTGACTGGATTTCAGAGTGCAGGAGAAGGTGATGTACAATGAGTCTGGAAAGATAGGAAAGAAAGATCTGGTCAGACAGGTTATGAAGGGCTTTCAAAGCACCACACAGGAATTTGTTTGAATTAGAGTAAGTAGGGAATCACTGGAATTTATTGAATAGAGGCATGACATGATCAGATTTGAGATTAAAGAAAATTACTTTGGCTGCTGTGTGGAGGATGGATTGGAGTAGGGAAAGACAAAGCAAGGAGATGAATTAGGAGGCTATGGTCCTGAACCAGGGTGGTGGCTAGTTGAGAAGAGAGGAGATAGGTTTCCAGATATGTGGTAGAGGTAGAATTGGCAAAATTTGGCAACTGATTGTATATGTGAGTTGAGTGAGAATGGGAAGTCCCAAATAATGCTGAGTTTATCTATCTCAGAGTTTGGAAGAACAGTGATATCCTTAGACAGAAACAGGAAGTTTGGATGAGGACTGGGTTTTGGGAAAATATCTGCTTTAGACATGAGTTTGAGTTTCTAGGACATTTAGTTTAGAATGTCCAAGAGGTAGCTGGTAATATGAGACTAGAACTCAGGGAAGAGACTTGAGGCTGATATATATGTCTTCAGTTTACCTACATAGAGATAATTAGACTCATTGGATCTAATGAGATCACAAAAAGAGTATATAGAGAAGGGGTTTCCAACTTTCAGCTCCTGTTCCCTTCCTATACCCTTTGGCTTTTCAGTAAACCTTCCTATACCCTTTTTTCCGTATAAAAAGAAATAAATTCTCGAGTTTACCATACATGTGTGCATAGATTAATTTTACTTTTCTAAGGGTCCACCAAAAATGTACTTTCGTTGGTTATAAATCTGGAAACTTCTAAAATACTTCAGGAGGATAATAAGTATTTACCAAATATTGCCTTTTCCCTCTTAATAATTATTTGGGATCCTCTTGTGTAACAAGAAGAGAAGAGGTTCTGAGGACCCTAGGGGATATTCCTAGTCAGGAAGCATGATCAGCAGAGGAGAGAGGAAGAGAACCAGGAGAGGGCAGTTATCATGAAAACCAAGAGAGGAGAGAGTATCCAGAAAGAAATGGTAGTCAGCAGTGTCAATTGCAGTAGAAAAGGATGTAGACTGAGGAAAGACCATCAGATTTGGTAATTAATATTGATAACTTTGGAGAGAGCAGTTTCAGTTGAGTAATTAGGTTTGAAGGTAGATTGCAAAGAGTTTTGGAGTGAGAGGAGAGCAAATGGAGGTAATAGCATAGACAGCTTTTCCAGGAGCTTAGCTGAGAAGGGAAAGAGAAATGTAGGTCAATAGCTTGGGATGGTTGGGTCTGATGGGTTTTTTAAAACATGTACTAGGCAATAACTGCCTGTTGGTTGAGTAGGCAAATTAGGGGAGGAGAAGCTGTGAAAAACATTGTAAATGATGCAATCTAAATGCAGTAGTCAGTTAAAAAGTATTCTACTAGGCAGGTACTTGAGCAGTAGATAGAGCACTGGACCCAGAGTTAGGAAGACCTGTGTTCAAATCCAGTCAGGAAGACTTGAGTTCAAATGCTGCCTCAAACACCCACTGAGTGACCCTGGGCTGTTTGCCTCTTCCTGCCTCAGTTTCCTCATCTGTAAAATTGAGCTAATAATAGCACTTACCTCCTGGGGTTATTGTGAGGGTCAAATGAGATAATAATTATGAAGCACCTTGCAAACCTTAAAAGTGCCATGTAGATGCTAGCTATCATTATCATTATGTGTCAGGTACTATGTGAGTCACTGGAATACAAAGAAAAAAATCTCCCTTTTTGGAGGCAACAATATCTGATATGAGTTTATACAAGACAAATACAAGATAATTTGTGGGAAAGGCACAGCAGCTAGTGGATTATGCAGGGCCTCAGACTATCTGTACAGTGAAATGGGAGGCTTCTCTGTTGACACCGAAAGGATAGACGATAAACATGGAATAGCTTGTTTCTCCCAAAAATAGGGCCTAAGGGGACCCCAAGAGCTTAAAGCCAATGGGGTCAAAGGTGGATATATCAGTAGGTATGGGCAGAGAGGCAAGTCCCTCCGTCCTTTTCAGTGTTTATGTCTGCCTGAAAGACAAATGGGAAATATAAGATTGGGAGAAAGAGAAATTGAACAGTTTGATTCCTGACTCTCTTCTGGCATGATGTTCTGCATGTGAAGCAGGAACATAGGATGGCACACTGGGACTGTTCTTAGAGCTGTGCTTGCACAGTCTTATATTAATGTATCTCTTTGGGAATACCCTAATACCCTAGGGTATACTAGTGTAAGACAGGTAACACACAGGAGGGCTGCTAGCACAGTTTCACTCTTGCTGGTCAGACAGGAATTCAGCTTCGGAGGGGCTAATAATCTTACTTTAGTCCATTCTCAAAAGGAATTGCTGATAATGGGAGCACCAATTACCTAATTACTCTTCTCACAGGGGCTGGTGGGGGGGTGGCAACTACCCCTACTTTTTGATGGGGTCAATTGAGACAGGCATGACTTATGCACTCCCCTAAGTCCCCTCAAGCCTCAATGGGGTCCTGGTTGAGGCAAACACAGATTTCCACACCTCCCCAAGCCCTGATGGGGGCAGATCAAGGTACTCACAGCATTCCAGCTTGTGCATTTAATCCTAAGAGTTCCTCACTCACCGACCAGTGCCTACCTGCTTTATAGGGCAACAAAGAAGGCACATTGCCAGCAAGAGCCTCACAAGTTTACATTATCTCATTATTATATCTCACTGCACAGTCACAGTGAATATTTACAATTTTAAGCACAAATATTTATAATTATGTATCATTATATAATGCTGTGTAAGCTTAGTGGAAATGTTTAGTACAAGTTCTGAACCTGGGAAATAGAGACTGTTATAGCCATGGATCTGGGAAACTAAACTCTAAGAAAGGATAACAAAAATCCACCTTACACACTAAAATCCACCTTACAATTAGGTATACCCTAGTCACGCATTTAGAGTGCTCTTTAGTTCATAATTACCCCATTAGTCCTTTATTCTGCTCTTGTCCTGAGGTTTTCCCATTAAAAACAAGTCTTAAAAAAAAAAACAAAACCTCAGAGCTAGGAGAACTTTGGTCCAGTCCACGGAGGTGGAAAACTAAAGTCCAAAGAGGAAAAGATAATTATCTGAATATTTACAGTCTGTGCAACATCCTAATTAGTACTTTCCCTCTCCTTTAAGGAAGAGGTTGAGGGAAAGGTTTGCCTTTTAATCCTTGCTTGGGTTTCCACACCTGTTCTACCCCATTTGTCTTGCCTCTCTTAGGCCAGGTCATCTAGTTGGTGCCTAACAGCCATGGGGCATTTATCTACCTATTATCTGTTTTCTAAGAATTGGGGAGTGAGGAGCTCAGGGATCCAGGCTCACTCCCCATAAAATAGGTGGTTCTGTCAGGAGTGTACAGTCCCTTCGGGCAGGGTCCAAGAGACCTGACTGCCCCCTATCAGTAAGAAAGCCAAATGATCAGGCTTGGAGCATCTCAAACCACTTTCCTTGGTGGGGTCCATCAATTTGTATTGGAGGGACAGCTTTTTATTTCTCTTTATTAGAGACATAGCACCCAAGATTTTAATACTCTTCTGATTTGGAGGAGTCTAAGGGCACATTCCTAGAAAGGCAATGATTCTTATGTGATCTGGGAACTCGGAGCAGGGGTCCCTCAGGATCCTTTCATGGAGTCTGATTGGCCAATACTAAATACTTATTTATAATAATATTAAGATGTTTCAATTTCTAACGTGATAAATATGCTAGATATAACTCAAATAAAAGCCCTTGGTGGGGGGTGGTTCTCAGTAATTTTTAAGAGTGTAAAAGGGTCCTGATGCCAAAAATTTTGAAAATCAGTGGCCTAGACTATTTTCCCTACTTTGCAAATAGATAGTAGTAGGTCTGAGTCAAAGGTCCTGGGATAGAACAAAGCTGGGTGGTGGTGGTATTAGGCCAGGTTTAAGGGCAGAACTAGATAGGGCTGATGAAATTATGGAAAGAGGAGTCCTGTTGGCCTTGGCAATGGGAAACTAGAGGAGGTGGGAATGATAAATGACCTAGCAGGTGTTGAAGAGTTCAGGGAGATGAGTTCATCACTGAAATTCACCTTCAAAAATGCCCTGCTGCTAGTTCCTAGAGCCATCCCTCATTCTTTCTCTTGGCTCTTCACACCCTCCTTAATGGCACTGCCAACCCATGCCAGAGTTCCCATCTGCTTCCTGTGACAAGGAGCATAAACTGGCAGATGGATGAGACATTTATAGAGGAAGGAGAAACAAAGATGGATAGATATTCCCATTGGTTTATGGTTGTGGCTAGCAGTGGCTGGATCTAGTAATATCTACACCATACCTCCTAATTATGAAGATCCTTCAATGCTCTGTCCTGGGCCCTCTTCTCTTCTTCCCCTAGATTATCTCATTTAGTAATCTCATCAGCCCTCATAGGTTTATCATCTCTGTGCAGATGACTTACCAGATCCATATAGCCCTAATCACTAATTTTGTACATCTCAACCTGTAGGTACTGTAGCCATTTTTTTTTTTGGAGAGGGGAAGGCTGGGCAATTGGGGTTAAGTGACTTGCCCAAGGCCACACAGCTAGTAAGTGTGTCAAGTGTCTGAGGTTGGATTTGAACTCAGGTCCTCCTGACTCCAAGGCCAGTGCTCTACTCACTGAGTCACCTAGCTGCTCCAGTACTGTAGCCTTCTGAAATTCAACATGTCTAAAACAACTGACTACCTTTCCCCCGCAAATTTACCCCTTTTTGACTCCTATTACTATAAGGATACCTACTATTTTCCCTTACCTGGATGCCATCCTAGATTCTCACCCCCATATATCCTCTTGCCAAATCTTGTTCCTACTTTCACAACTCACAATCCCCTTTTCTCCACTCATACAACTGCCACCCTAGTCCAGGCCCTGATGACCTCTCACCTGAACCATTTCAGTAGCCTATTAACTGGTCTCCCTGACTCAAATCTCTCCTTAATCTAATCCATTATCTACTAGGTTGCCAATGTAATTTTTCTGAAGTGTGGATCTGATCACTTTAGAAGTCCAGTGGCTCCCTATTATCGCCAAGGATGAACTATAAACCCCATTGTTGGGCACCTTCCTACTCTTCATCTTCTCATACATGATGCTGTTCTACTTAACGTTCTTGCAGCACTAACCTTGTGGTTAATCCAGCACCACAGCCCACCCCCTTTTTCAAAGCACTTTCCCAGGCCTCAAATATGTAAGGCAAACACTCAAATTTTACTTATTCCAGGAGGTCTTTCCTGGTCTCTTCAACTGCTTAATGCCTTTACTTCTCTGAGTGCTTTCTACCTGTCTTGTGTGTAGCTACTCATTTACATTTTGTCTGCCTCGGTATAAAGCAAGCAAAATTTTGCAGGCAGGGACTATTTTTTTTTGCCTTTGCATCCCCAACACTTAGCAAGCATTTAGTAAATGCTCATTGCTGCCCATGTTAGTGATATAATAAACACCCCATCCATCATCCCACTGCCTAAAATGTCAGGGCTCCAGTAAGGGCTCAGTTCTTCCTCATTCCATACTATTTTTCATTCCTCTTAAACTCTGCACTGTGTCTCAGGACTTCTCTCCTAGATATTTATATGTACACTTCCTAGTCTACCAGGTCAAATGCAGAAGCCATTTTGACCTGTTGGGGCCTTCTTTGCTCTGACAGATAAAAGGAAAGGCCTAGTCTTCACAGACTCAGGGATCCTTCCAAAAGAGTAGAAGTGTCCTGGATTGGAAATCAAGGGTAGAGACTGACCCCTGTTTTGCTTACCCCCAGACTCTTTCCATCCAGTCTTCAGCAGCTTCAAGACAAGAGGTGATGGATAAGTCAAGACCTTACTGGATTTTTCTTTTTCTGAAGGGGTAGGAGTGGTGTATACAATTTTTTACCTTATGTTGAAGCCTTGATGTTTCCTCCTCCTAAAAGGCCAGCACTGGGACTCTTAGTGCTACAGGTGTCCCTCTCCTGCTTTACAGAGCTGGCATTCTGGCTCCCTTCCATTAACTTTTTTTGTGCTTTTTTTTTTTGGCAGGGCAGTTAGGGTTAAGTGACTTGCCCAAGGTCACACAGCTAGTAGTGTCAAGTGTCTGAGACGGATTTGAACTCAGGTCCTCCTGACTCCAGGGCCGGTGCTCTACTGACTGCGCCACCTAGCCGCCCCACCCTTCCATTAACTTTGACCCTACTTTTCTATGTTTTAAAGAAGTGTGGGTCAATAGGGAACTTACCTGAACTATTGCAGCCAATAACATCTTAGAAGAACAAGTTGCTCTTTCTAGTTTTGCTGCATTGCTTTTACATAAAAATATCTCCTCCCCCCATTCCAACCCCCCCCCCCTTCTTACAGGCAACATGAATCAACCGTGTAGTTCCTCTTTTTGTCTATTGGCTGACCAGGTGTCCCTGATTAAGACTTGGTTTCTAACAAGTGTCTCACTTCCAGTCTCCAGCTTTATAATATTCGGAGCGCACACACACAAAATATACACCAACAGCAGTGTTTAAATTATTTTTATTAGCGAGACTTTAAAAATGGGGGGTGGGTTGCAGAACTGGCAGGCCCGCTGCTCCTACTGATAATAAAGCTCCAGGTTCATTCCATCATGGATCTCATCTGACAGTAGGAGTCAAGGAATCTAAAGAGTTGCATCTTTAACTTCCTCAAATCCTTCCCTTCCCCCCACCCCCAAGGCTATGGCCTATACTAGTGGCTGTGATATTTACTCCCCAAGGATAAAGTCCTTTCTGGTTCCCAGCTTATGGACCAGGACTGGGCGGGGGGGGGGGGGGGGGGGGGGGGGGGGGGGGGGGGGGAAGAATGGTCCCTTAAAACCCCCAGGCCTCATAGTCTCTTGAGAGGATACAGTCACCCAGGGAAACATGGTCCTTGAAGATTGTGTACCTGGGATGGAAAGGATAGTTAGCAATGCCAGGGCCATCACACCACCTTCCTTTTCAAAAAGAAGGGGTCTTAAGTCTGGGTACAGAATCCAGGCCCACCCACCCCTGACCCTGTCTGACATCAGCCTCCCAGTTACACCTAACTCAGCCCTGACCACACTCACCATTTCTTCAGAACAATCTTGTTCCAACGGGTGCCCGTCTGAGCCGCAATCAGTTTCTTCAGGTCTCCTATTGTGTCATCCGTGCTGGGCACACGTTAAGGGAAAGCAACAGAGGGCAGACCTGGGGACACCAACTGCCCCCCCCAACCCGCCCAGTTCCCCTAATCCTCCCCCCCCCCCCCCCCCCCCCCCCGCCTTCCCACCAATAGGATACTTGCACTTCACACGGACCTTCTTGCCCAGCCGGTCGTTACACACAACCTCGATCATGGCTCTGGGGACCACAAAGGATCTGATCAGTCTGGGCTCGGGTCCTTTCCTCCAGCGCACCCGGCCTCTTTGCTGGCTCTCACCCCTGTTCTTGCCCCTGCTTTTTGACCCCGGAGACCAACCTCGCTCAGCCCCTGTCCCACGGGCTCACCCCGGATACTTCCTCCCTGGTCGGCCCGTGGCCCTGGCTGTGACTCGGGACCCCTCGGCCTCCTCGTTTGGCCCTTGCCTCTGGACGCGACTTTGAACACCCCCTGCCACCCCGCCCCAGCCCTTGGTCTCGGCCCTAGTCGCAGATTCTCACCCCTCTGCCTCCAGGCGTAGCCCCTTCCTCACTTCGCACGACACGGCCGCCCGCGCTTTACGGCCACCGGAAATCGGAAGCGGAAGCTCGACCCTGGTTGCGATGGCGACGGCTTCGGAGTTGCCGGACTGGCTACTTGTGGACATCCTGTCCTTCGTACCTCTCCGTGACCGACTCCGGAGCTCCAGGTGCGGCTCTGGCCGGCCCCGACCCCCCAGTGATGCCTCCTATCTTCTCTCTTGAGTCCTCCGGGGCGGGGCTGGGGGGCAGGTCCAGTGTCCGGGCCGGGGCTGGGACGGGGGTCCGGGCGGAGCTGGCCTTGACTGCCCCGGCCCCCCCTCCTCCCCAGGGTATGTAAGCGCTGGCGGAGGCTGATTCTGGACAAGACCCTCTGGAGACGCTTGGATCTGAGTCCTTACAGGGTAAGACCGAGACCTGGTGCGTGGGGCCTATCCACCCCTGGGCTGGCGGAAACCGGGGAGCTTGTTTGGGTCTCCATGGGACAGGGCTCGGCCATCCTCCGCCTTCCCCCCACAGGTCGGGCCCAAGGTGCTGTGGCACCTGCTGCGACAGTACTTGGGCTCGGGGCTGAGGACACTCAAGGTACGAGGCCGTCTGCTCTCCGGGCCCCGGGCCCCGCTGCTGTCCCCAGCCCTGCTGCAGGAGCTGGGGAAGCGCTGCCCGAACGTGGCCTGCCTCAGCCTCCTAGAAGAGGACCTCCGCAAAATCCCCTTCTCCTGCCTGCCACGTTCTCTTCGGTGCCTGGAGCTGAAGTCGTGTGAGCTCCCCCAGGCCTGGTTTCCCCCGGGGAATGGCCCCTCGAGTCTGCCCCACCTCGAGCATCTGGTGCTGGATCGGATCCCGGCCTTCTCAGACCTGCAGCTACGGGCCCTGCCTCGGCAGGAGGCGCTGTGCTCCCTGGTGCTCAGAGTCACCTACAGGGTGACCCCCCAGGGCCTTCGGGACGCCCTGCCTGGACTCAGTAACCTCCGGCGGCTCGAGCTGTGTGGATGCTCTGTGCCTGCCGACGGGGCCCTGCAGGCCATAGGAGGCTTCCTGCCCAGGCTTCGGGAGCTCAGGGTGACTGTGGCTGGGCTCACAGCCAGGGGCCTGGCCAGCCTGATGGAGATGCAGGCCCTAGAGATCCTGGGCCTCCTGGGACCACCCCCTAGCCCTGATAGGCTTCCAGCCAAGGATATCCTCACTTTCTGCCTCTTGTTACCTAACCTCAGAGTCCTCAGCCTTCAGGGCATGGGACTGGGGTCAGCAGATGAGGCTATTCTTAGGGAGGGGCTGGCCCACTGTATGATCACTGTTGGGGAGCTCCCCTTAGAAGGCTGGGGACTGGGAGGCCTAAGTTGACAGCCTCTCACACCTTCAGACCAGAAGAATTCAGGGTCCATCCAAACACTTGAGGTAGTGGAGTCAGGGCACTCTACTGCTATGTGACTTTCGGCAATCTGTTTTACCCTTAATGCACCAAAGTTTCTTAACCTGCAAGATAACAGGGTTGGGGTTAAAAATTACTTAAATCCCTCCTAGCTCTGAATCCTATCTTCTTAAACAGAACTCTGAGTTCCAGGATCTTCAAACATTTATAATATGGAGTTCAGAAAGGGCCAAAGCTTGGGACGCTCCTCAGTATCTCCCTCCTATCTTTCTGTTCTACTTCCACTGCCATCCTTTCTCCCAAAGATGCACCCTCATCCCGTGGGATAGAGAGCATTTATGGTCAGGGTTGCCCAAGAATGAGTTTGATAGGGCATGTTTAGAACATTTCGACCTCTCTGAATTTTTTTATAATGGCACTCAAGATTGCTAAGTAAGGGTGAAATGAGGGTGCAATAGTAGAGCTAGCATTTAGGATCTTCTCCGGCTTCCTGGCTAGGGTTGATTGTTACTTTTGTTCTTCTTGGCCATCCTATTCTCATTTCTTGGTTTGGCCTTGAGCAAAGCAGCCCAGCCACAAACCTGGCCAGAAGGTACTAGTACTGTTCTTTCTCATCCTCCTCGTCCTAGGACCTGGGGGAGGAGACATGCCTCAGCTATGCGCTTCACCTCCCATTCCCCAGCCACTTGAATTGGAAAACAGTGCCTTGGAAACTCTCTGCCCTGGAGCCTAAAATAAGTGTGTGTGGGGAGCAAGCGCATGCACACACACACACATCCCTCCCTTCCTGTGGACATCTTTCTGGATTGGCTCATCCATACTCTTGCAGCTCTAAGGAAACCTACTTCATCTGAAACCATAAAATCATCCCTGCTGTAGTTTTTAGCAGCGTCCACCTACTCTATGCCCCCATTCACCACCTCTAACTTTCCACAACAAAGTGCCCTTCTGTATTAGAATGTCACTTCTTGCAGACTGGGGCAGTCTGATTTCATATCCCCAGTGCTTAGCAGTGATACTGTAACAAAGGCTTTTGAACATAATCATTCCTTCAAAAAAGACTGGATCTTTGGCCTAGCTCTTCATACAAAAATGCCTCATGCCTCCAATTCCTGCATTATTCACTAACGGGGTTTTGTTTGTTTGACCTCGGACTGGTATCTTGGTATCCTGAGCCTTTTTTGCGGGGAGGGGGAGGCGCAGGGCAGGCTAGACCTGCTGGTTTGGAGCCAGAGTATTTTCCTGAGCCACTTGAGTTAGGCCAGAATCTCTGAAAGAGTTCCTCAATCTATCCACCAGTAATCATTTATTAAAAGCCTATGTGCTGCTGGCACTAGGGATAGAAGAAATTAATGGGACTGATTTAAAGCCAAAAGTGAGACCCTGCTCTTAAAGAGCTTACACCCTGTATAAAAATACACCACACATACAAGTAAATTAAATCATTGTCATCAGAACTGAAAGAGATCCTAAAATTACCTAAAGTAGATGAGGTATTCAGTCAGGAAACTGACTTTCTAGGCTTACTGACTTATGGAGGAAGGGGCAGGACAGGGAAGAACAGGAGATTGTAAAACCCATTTCCAGTGATTTAATCACATTGATGTGCAGAGTAAAAGGGTGTCAGAAAAGTCTAATGTGATTGTATAGGGAACTCCTCAGTTGAGGCTAAAGAATGCCATCAAAGGATGGAGGTCAGAACACCTGGCAGAAGATAAAGATGGAGTAACTTATTCCTCCCTAGGGGACCCCACCCCCCACCCCAGGGCCTGAAGGTGATAGGGCCACTGGTGGACACCAATGGACGTTAGGAGAGAAGCAATGAGCTGAAAATCAGATCTCTACAGCCCTTTCTGTGTTTCTGTCTACCTGAAAGACAAGTAGGAAATGAGACTGGGAGAAATAGGAATTTGAGCAGTTTGACCTAAGTTTGGGTAGGGACATAAGATTGGTTAGGCTCTTAGGATGGAAAGTGAGGAGTTGTAAGGTTTGAGTGGCAATCACGGACTTAGTCTGTTTTGCTTTGAAGACAGGAATTATCATGAGCTCAGACATGCAAGAGTCCTAGAAAATCATCCCCACCCCCCCAAAAAAAGTGGAGAGGATGGGGGGAAATTGTTGCACTTGATATGACTGCTCGGCTTTCTCTGCTTCTGCTCCAAGGCTTGGCTGTTTAAGTTAACCTTAAAAAAAATCTTCTAAATTAGGATTTTGGTCTGTTTCAGAGAGCAGGAAACTATTCGAGCCAGAAGGCAAAACAGGATTTGCCCAGGGTCACAGTATTGCAAGACTTTAGTGGCCTAGACCACATACTGTGGCCAAATTGTGGAGGGAGCAGAGGGGAAATTTGCCTTTATCTCTGCTAAGACCACATTTGTCTTAAGACCCTCAAAAACCATATTCTGACATCAACAAGCTGGGGGTGGGGGCAAGGATGTAGTTAACTTGGATTAGTAAATCAAAAATCCGTATTAGACTATCACAACCAGAAGGGACCCTAGAATCATTTCTCAGAGAATTTAACTTTGTCCAAGGTTACACATTAAGTTAATAGAAGAGTTGGGGTTTAGTCAGGTCTCTCACATCCTAGCCTATTTCTCTTCTGTATCATGCTGCCTCTGACTCCCTTCAGTGACCTGACAGGTTTGCTGTCCTAAGGATTTTCCTGAACCATCCAAAACCAGCACCATCTCCAAAGAGCCAATTCCTTGAGATCCTCAGTGGGAAGATGATCCAAGTGCCATATGCCTACTAGGAAATTTCTTTGTGTATGCCCTTTTTCAGAATTGTGAATAAAAAACGTTAGAATTTTATGACAATTCCAGTATCAGTCTCCATGTAACTGTAGTCACTTTTCACCTATAGAAATGACGATGACTTCCCTCAGGGCTCTTCTATTCCTGAGCCTTAAGACAGGGAAATAAAGACAACCGTTCACAGGCAGGGAAAATGTTAGATTTAGGCAGCACAGGGTAAGTAGGGCAAAGACAGGTCCTACGGCAGAGTTGGGGGACTAAAGCTATTTGTTGAAATGATAGGAATGACCAGTGGGGAGTCTGGGGAAACTAAGACAGTGGCTTTGTGGTGGGGTGTGGTGTAACGAAAAGAGTGAAATTTGTGAAGTTGCTCACATAAAATTTGGGCTCTGTCACTTATATTACTTGTGTGACTTTAAGCCTAATAATTAGAGGTACCAAAAAGCAAAATGGGCTGCTCTAAGAGAAGGTAGGTTTCTCCTCCTGGTAGATCTTCAAGCAGTAGCAGTATGACCACTTGCTGGGTGGTGATTCTTTAGTATATGGGTTAGTAAGACTACAAGACAGCAAAAATCCCTTCCAACTTAAATTCTATGAAACTGATTAATCTCCCCAGGTTTCAGTCTGTAAAATGAGTTGGGACTAACTGGCCTTTAAGTTTTCTTCTAGATCTAAGTCCATGTCTTCATTCTCTTTCCCTACCCTAGCATGTATTTTAATTTAGAGATTGACTGCCAATAAGATAGTACTCCAAATCTCATTGAGTCCTGAGGTATGAAATATAGATACCCAATTTTCATAAATTCTCACTTTGTCCCTGATACAGCAGTAAATAGCAGAGCATGGAATGAACACAGTTCCTCTAACTCCAAATCCACTTTCAGTGTTGTATTGTTCTACCTCTGAAATTTGCTTTACTTTCTCCATTTTACTTCACCCTGCTATATGCTCTGAGGGGGAGGAAACAGGAGAAGAAGAGCATGAAGATATTCCCAATCCAACTGTTTCCAACATTAGGAACAGGAGGTTGTGTGACCCTGACACTCTTATGCTCTAGATCTGAATGTCCTCTGGCCCAGGTTGTTCCAGGCCAGGTCCAGTAACTCTCTTCATGGTGAGGAATCTTTCCATTTAGATTTTTCCAAAGAAAACAATTCATAAGTTAAAAAACAAAGCTTTTTTGTCCTTTCTTACGCATTTACCCTAGAGAAGTTCACTGCCCTCAGTCCAAGGTAGAGGAGAAGCTTTTGAACCTAGGGTTCTGTACAAATGTGTCTTTATTTGGTTGGCGGAGTGTGGGCTCAGCACTGCCTTCTGATCAGCCATCAGTGACCAAGTCCAGTGCAAGGCTCTCCAGAGAAAATCCCATGTTCACAAATGCTCAATACTCCCATGACCCAAGAAAAGTAAGTGCTCACTGCGCCTGGAGAGGATTTGGCTGTGGAGGGATGAAAACGATGCTGGTCACTTATCCGTCCTTCCCTCCCAAGGCGTATCTCAAGGCCTGGTGGCAGGGCCCGCACCGCAGACCCATCCCTCCCGGAGGTCCCCCTGCCCACCTCAGCGGGGGGCTGCACCCGTTCGGCACACTGCAAGAATCGCCTCACGTGCTCAGCGCAGTTGCCCACGGCAGCTTCATTCTGTCGGAGACACAGCTCAAAGGCCTCAAAAGGTTCAGCACAGTCCTGACGGATCTGACGAATGATAGGGCTGGATAGAGAGCGGGGGAAGGGGAGAGAAGGCTACAAGTCAAGAACCACAGTCCTGGCCCCTTCCTCTGGGCAGCCAAGGCTCCGCTTCCCTCCCGTCCGCCCCGCTCAGACTCACTGGGAGGAGGTGCACTGGGCGATGCTCATCTTGAGGTGGTGGCAGTCCCGCTGCCACGACTGCGGTTTGGCAGCCACGCACTGGCCGTACTGCTCCAGCTCCCGACCACAGTAGCGCGCTGTCACTTCTAAGGCCGCCTGCCTGCACGAGAGAAGTGAAGGGAAGTGGAAATGGCTCCGCCCGCTGGGGGACCGGCACGCCCAGAGGGCGGGGCCTGGGGAGGGTAGGCGGGGCCGGGGTGGGGGGTGGGGGTGAAGAAGGTTAGAACCGGGGTGCTTCCACGAGACCGGCGAGCGCATCTGTGGCTCCTCTGTTCTCTCTAAGCAGAGGGAAAGGAAAGGAGGAGAAGAAGGGTCCAGCTGGGGTCCAGGGCTCGGGAAGCCGGGCGGGACTCCCTCTACTCACATGTCGCTGCCGCTGCAGGTGCTCACGGTGCCTGGGAAGTCCCTGCGTTCCTCCCCTTCCGGTCACAGCCGGGGATGGCGGCTTGCAGGAGTCGCGGAAGGGGAATACCGGAAGTGAGCCGGCGCCTGTCCCCGGAAGCGAGTGCCGAGCTGAGGAAGATGGCGGCGGCGGCGGGCTCGGATGGCGGTAGCGGCCCGAGTCGGGGGCCGCCGGCTGCGCGGCCGCTCCTGCTGCCCGCAGGGCCCGCACTGGTGGCGGGCGGGGACGAGCTGGTGGCCGCAGTGTGGCCGTACCGGCGCCTGGCCCGCCTGCGCCGCCTCACGGTGCTGCCCTTCGTGGGGCTCCTCTACCCGGCCTGGCTGGGTGCCGCGGCCGCCGGCTGCTGGGGCTGGACGGGCGGCTGGACCGAGGTCCCAGAGGCGGCTCTGCTCACCCTAGCAGCCATCGGGCTCGCGCACGCGCTCACCGTCCTCTCCGGCCACTGGTCTGTGCACGCGCACTGCGCGCTTACTTGTGCTCCGGTAAGTGCGCGCGCGTGCGTCCGGGCGGGGAGAGAGGGGCCGTGTAGGGTGGACTTTGGTGAGGAGGAGGGAGGGGGTTGGAAAGGCGAAGCGCCTCCCCCAAGGCCACTTCCTTCCCCGCCTACCCCTGGGCCACGTCGTTCCCCCGCCCGCTTTGCCTCCTGTGCTGCCGGAACTCCGCTCACCGGGCAGCGCCGGTCTCCTTCGAACCTCCACGTGTTGTGTGCAGCCTCCCTTGGCCCGCATCTTCAGGCCCACCTGTCTGGGCCTCTTGGTGATCTTAGCTCGGCCCGTCACCTTAATCTGACTGCCCTACCCTGGGGGCAGGTCCTCCCTTGCATTTCAGATGTGTGGTCAGGGTTGTGGCGCCGGGAGAGCTGGGTGAGGGAGACCTTCCTGGCTCAGAGCCAGGGCTCTGACAATGCTACAACTTCTAATCCCAGTTTAATTAGTCTTAGTTTCCGTGGCAGATCTATTGTGAGGCACGTGTGTGTTTGCATCTGGTCTCCAGTAACTTTACTCTTGGCATCCACGCACCTGTTCTGCCTCTTAGCTGTCTCAGGTGTCTTGGAGCAGGCGTGTGTGGCTTTGGTCATGAATACTCGATGGCCTCTTGGGAGACTTTATTTCTAGTCCTTCAGGCACTAGGAAGAGAAGAGCACATGCTCACTCAGAAACTAGTATAAGTCATTTGATATTCCTTGTTCTCAGACCAAGGGAGTGTGTCCGCAAAGGGGGAAGTCCTAGAGCTGAGAAACAAGGTAAGGCAGAAGGCTTGCTGCCTGAAGAGATGATTTCCTTTCAGTCCTACAGTTGCCTGGGACTATGGAGAAGAATGTGGAGCAGGGATAGAGCTAAAAAGCTAGGACAGGACTTCCATCTTTTTCATTTGGTTTTAATTTGGTATATTTGTTTTCCCAGCACTGGGCAAGATAGGACTCAACATTATTTTTCAGATCTCTTTTATCTGAGCCTTAAGTTTTACTGTTACTTAACAGGAATATGATCCCAGCAAAGCAACGGTGGTGAAGGTGGTCCCAACTCCCAACAATGGATCAGCTGAGCTTGTAGCCTTACATCGGGATGAGGTAAGGAAGCATCACGGACTCAGTAGGGTTTCTGGAGCCAAATCCTGGTTGCCTGACAGCATCCCTGTATAGGACCTTTAGCCTCCAGGTCACTGGGGAGGTTCCCCTCCCTCACACACACAGTAACCCAGGCCCGTTCCTCCAGGGAGAAGGCGGGCAGGAGGTGCTGTCCTTTGAATTTCAGAAGATCAAATACTCCTATGACAGAGGGGAGAAAAAGAAGTTCCTTCCAGTCGCATTTCCTGTGGGAAGCTCCTTTTCCTGCTACCAGAATGCCCGGGGCTTTCAGGAAGATGCAGAAATCCGAGCAGCTGAAAAGAGATATGGTACCAACAAGTGAGTTGTCTGCTCACCTCAGAAGAGTCATCTTTCATGTCAGGAACTTCTTAACTTTCCTACATACTGTTAGCCCCTAGAATTCCTTGGTACCAAACTAATCCCTGCCCTTGAATTGGGGTAGTATTCTCCTCTTTAGAAGTCTATCAAGTCTTTGTCTTAAACTGCTCCAGACTGATTTTTGGCAGGTCTCCCTTATTCCTGATGGTTCCCTTAACCCAGTGTACTAATGTCAGACTAATCTAAGACTAAGACTAAGCACAGAAAGTTAGGGTGACATGTTTGAAGTCATACCATCTGCAGTACTCATCACTGCCATACGTAGGCTCTGGGTTTCTTATATGCTACAGTGCCATCCTTTTGCTCAGAAACTTTTGATGGCTCTCCATAGCCTATGGGACATCTGAACTCCTTGGCCTGGTGTATGAAGCTCCTATAGTCTGACCTTTACCTACTGCTGCTCGCCTATACAAACCTTCATCTTTAGCCAACCTGGTCTCCTTAGTCTCCCTCCACCCACCCCAAATACTGTAAGCATTACTCATTTTTCCTGCCCTTGCTTATAACTATCCCCCATGATTGGAATGTTTTATTTCCCCAGTGTTTCTCTAAATCTTTTCATCCTCCAAGACCCAGCTCAAAAACCACCTTATTCATGGAGATTTTCTGACCACTCTCATTCCTTGATCCCTTTCTCACTCTGAAATCCCCAACATTCTGTACTCTTGGCAATTTGTGCTCTCTGTCTCTTCACCTTTGAAACCTCATCTCAGCAGCCTGACTGAGCTCCTTGAGGGCAGGGCCCCTGTCTTCCACCTCTATCCCCAGTGCCCAACATGGTGCTCTGCAAAAGAGAGGCCTCAATAAGTGTGTGTTGGGAATGATAATAAAATGAACATCAGGATCAGCCCAGAGAGAGACAGCAGTGTTGCCATGTCTGTTCTGCCATAGTGACTCTAGGGGCAGATTGCTACTTTCCTTTCCTATCTCTCAGTCTGGGCTACAAGCTGGAGAGAGACATCCCATGAGATTGTCAGCAGGTGGGGCAGTTGTTGTTGAAGTGGGGATTTCATCTGATTTTGGGGGGCTGCCCTGCCACCCTTCAGAAGCCTGATGTCTCCTGGTGGGGTTGGGGGGACTGGTCTCCTTTTCAGGGCGGAGATGGTGGTGCCTGAGTTCTCGGAGCTGTTTAAAGAGAGAGCCACAGCCCCCTTCTTTGTGTTTCAGGTAAAGGTACCTCTGTTGTCTCTGAGGTTCAGCCCCTGGTGCTAGGGCTGCTGTGCATGCCCTCTCCTCTCCAGCCCAATCCAACAAGCATTTATTAAGCACCTACTATGTACAGGGCACCGTGGTAAGCACTGGGGATCTAAAGACAAAATGAAAAATAGTTTCTGCCCTCAAGGAGCTTACATTCTACTGAAGCTTATATTTTCCCTATTGTTTCACTTGAGGGAAGAAGTGAAACCTTGTTAGTTCACTTCTGGAATATTTAATGACAGGCACCTCAGCTTGAGGAATATGTAGGCCAACTATTCTCCCCATCTACCCACCTCCTGAAACCCTTGCCTTATCTTCCCACGGGTCAAGGTCCCTCCTCCTGCCATAGACAGAATAGGTCTAGCCCTGATTCATCCTGTGTCTCCTGGTCCTCCCCAGGTGTTTTGTGTGGGGCTATGGTGCCTAGATGAGTACTGGTACTACAGTGTCTTCACCCTCTCCATGTTGGTTGCCTTTGAGGCATCCCTGGTACAGCAGCAGATGAGGAATATGTCAGAGATTCGAAAGATGGGCAATAAGCCATACATGATCCAGGTACGGTGTAAGATGGGCTGGACTAGCTTAGCTTTAAAGACAGCTAGCTTGTCCAGGAATTCCTCTGGGCAAAGCTTGGGGGGAGGGGTTGGCAATCTGTTGTCGGCTATGACTAGACTTGGGCCAAGACTGGAACTGTTGGTTGCTGCTTATTCACCACCATCCCACCTCATTCCGGCAGGTTTATCGGAGCCGAAAGTGGAGACCAATTTCCAGTGATGAGATCATACCTGGAGACATCGTCTCCATTGGTAACATTCTGGATGCAAAGGGATCCAAGTTCCCAGACACAGTCTCTTCCCCCTCCCCTCCCTACCCCTGACAATTGTAATTATTTAGAGCTAGAAGGGACCTGAGAAATGACCTAGTCCAGTCACCTCCTTTTCTAGTTGGGGCGAACTAAGTCTTAGAGGTTGGGACTTTTAGATGATTGATTTGGTTGTAGACTCAGAAATAGAACCTAGATGTTCTGACTGCCCTTGACTATTCTGAGATATGGTACCCTCAGCCCTGTCTTAGCGAAAGCTGGGCCCTCTTCATGCTTCTTCCATGTGTGTGGTGGTAGGGGAGTTAGAATCAGACAGGCTCTGTCTCCTAGTGATATCATCCCTCTTCCTCTCCAATAGGTCGCTCCCCCCATGAGAACCTAGTCCCCTGTGATGTACTGCTGCTTCGGGGCCGCTGCATTGTGGATGAGGCCATGCTCACTGGGGAGTCAGTACCCCAGATGAAGGTGAGGCAAGAGAAATGAAAGTCCAGGTGGGATGTGGGGACCTGGCAGATAATTAAATCCTCAAGGTCACTGGTGATCCCATTGCAGGAACCGATTGAGGACTTGGACCCAGACCATGTGCTGGACATACAAGCTGATTCACGCCTCCATGTTATCTTTGGGGGCACCAAGGTCGTGCAGCATATTGCCCCCCAGAAAGCCACCACAGGGCTGAAACGTAGGTTTCTCTCCACCTCCCACGTTGGATGACATACCCCGTCAGGCATTTCTTTCCCTTCCCAATGAAAATGGCTCTTGACTGATGTGGTTTCCCTCATCCCCAGTCTGGGTCTCACTCTCACCAGTTTTGGTCTGTGACTCAAAGTCTGTGAATGAATCATGGATTTAGGTGTGTATACATGAACTATAATGAGGTGGTCTCTGAATTATCCACACTTCTGTTCCTCCACAGGGCTACATGAGGATAATCAAACATTGGTTTTTTTCTACTCCTCATTGTAGCTCATGATTTTCTCACTCTCTAAGTGATAATGTAATGTGTAGAAAGTATGTGACAGTTGGTAAAGGCACTGGGTAAATATAGGCTATGCAGATCAGAGGGGGTTTCTCCTCCCTCTGGAGCTCACCCAACCTTTTAATTACCTGGTTGTCTCCTGCAGCAGTCGACAATGGTTGTGTGGCCTATGTTCTGAGGACTGGCTTCAATACATCACAGGTAACAGCCATTTGGTGGGTTGGGTCAGAGTGTGAAGTAGCAGGAGGGGGAGGGGGAGGGGGAGTCCTTTGTGTCTTCTAGTCATGCTGTCAGATTGGTTGACACATTTGCCCTGCTACTGTTATGAAATATCTTCATTACCTCTGAGCCTCTGCCCTTGGTTTAGGGTTTGGTATCTGGTTGGTCCTTGTGGCCCCAAGCACAGAAAAATGACTGCCCCATCCTGTATCTGAAAAAGAGCAAGGCTCTCCATCTCTGCTACTTCAGTGAAAGAATCTTTATTCTGCCTCTTCCAGGGCAAACTGCTTCGAACAATTCTTTTTGGAGTAAAGAGGGTGACTGCTAACAACCTAGAGACGTTTATCTTCATCCTCTTCCTACTTGTCTTTGCAGTTGCCGCAGCAGCATATGTTTGGATTGAAGGTAAACTGTCCTGTTCCCTGGGCCTCAAGGTTTGGCCAGGCCTTGATCGTATTCTTTGCTTTGGCCTTGACCCTGATTACGCACACCACATTATCTGTCTCCTATCCAGGCACTAAGGACCCCAGCCGGAATCGATACAAATTGTTTCTGGAATGCACTCTGATCCTGACCTCAGTGGTGCCCCCGGAGCTTCCCATTGAGCTGTCTCTGGCTGTCAACACCTCTCTCATTGCCTTGGCCAAACTCTGTGAGTGGCCCGGGTTGGGGTGGGGGGGGGGAAGTTGGCCAGCCATGGAGGCAGCCCCAGGGGCCTTCACCCTGACTTGTTCCCTGCAGACATGTATTGCACAGAGCCATTCCGGATACCCTTTGCTGGGAAAGTCCAAGTGTGCTGCTTTGACAAGACAGGCACCCTGACCAGTGACAGCCTTGTCGTTCGGGGCGTGGCTGGGCTCAAGTGAGTGACCAGGGGAGGCTAATCTGTGCTCTGGGGAGGATAGAAAGCACTCTTAAAGTTTCCTCAGGAATTTTGCCTGACCCAGGAAGCAGGCCTTAATGTTTCAGGTGTAGATGATCACATGGAAGTCAAGGTTAGAGCTAGGGTGATCTAGGGCAGATCCAGTCCCTGGAGGTTTATGGCTGATAGCCCAGTCTCTAGAATGCCATTTCAGCCTCAGTAGGGAGCTTATTCACTTTTTCAACCTTCCTCAGATCCCTCACTTTCCTGTTGTTCAAGGCTTCCCTCAGGACTGAGGAGCCAGACTGGAGTATTGGATGCCTGGCCATCCCTTTTACTCTTTGGGCGGGAGGTTGGGAGAGGCACTCGCAGCCCTGTCTCCACACTGTAACCTGGCTGGCTGTTTCCCATCGTTGCAGAGATGGGAAGGAGGTGACGCCAGTGTCCAATATTCCTGTAGAAACACACCGGGCCCTGGCCACATGCCACTCCCTAGTGCTGCTGGATGATGGCTCCTTGGTAGGAGATCCTCTAGAGAAAGCCATGCTGACAGCTGTGGAGTGGACTCTTACCAAAGGTGAGCAGCCACTCAGGACTGCCTTGGGAGCGAGCTCCAGAGAGTGAGTTCTCCTGTCTGGGTTAGAACTCACGTCCAAGCCATGGGTAAGGGGGTGGAGGTTTAGTTTGGCTCTGAGCTGCCTCATTGGGCACCAGAATAGCAGTGCTGGGAGGCAGTGGGATGTGAGCAGAGTGGATTTGGGGTGGAGGGATGGTATCCTTGCTGCCTAATGAGTGAAACCCCTCAGGACTCCTGCTTATTTGTTTCCAGATGAGAAAGTTTTCCCCAGAAGTATTAAAACTCAGGGACTGAAAATTCACCAGCGCTTTCATTTTGCCAGTGCCCTGAAGCGAATGTCCGTGCTGGCCTCCTACGAGAAGATGGGGTCCACCGACCTGTGTTACATCGCTGCAGTGAAGGGGGCCCCTGAGACCCTGCATCCCATGGTGAGCACCACCCTGGTGCTTTCCCACAAGGCTGACCATGTACCTGAGACAAGAGAGGCTCAGGCACTACTTGGGTTCCTATTGCCTTGGAGCACACCTTGGGGACTACTGGCCACAGGGGTGGCCAGAGACTTCTGTGGCTGGGTTGGTCAGTTTATAATGCAATTTTTCTTTCTTGTATAGTTTTCTCAGTGCCCAAGTGACTATCAAAGCATTCATACTGAGATCTCCAGGGAAGGGGCCCGTATCCTCGCTCTGGGATATAAGGAGCTAGGCCATCTCACTCATCAGCAGGTATCTGCCCTTCCCACTTTCCTGTGGCACAGAGTAGTAGCTCTTGTCAGTGGCCTTGGTGTGTAGCTCAGCCCTCTTTCCAGCATTTCAGCTAACCTACTCTCTGTGACTCCTTCCTAGGTACGAGAGGTTAAACGTGAAACTCTTGAATGCCACCTGAAATTTGTGGGTTTCATTGTAGTCTCCTGCCCACTCAAAGCTGACTCCAAAGCTGTGATTCGGGAGATCCAGAATGCATCGCACAGGGTATAGCTGCTTCCTCCTTTGTTGAGATCCTTACCCCTGCTCCCTGTCTTCCCCTACTTATGCTTCATAGGATCATAGAATTAGAGCTAGAAGGAACACTAAAGGCCATGGAATCCAACTTTCTGGCTTTGCAAGCAGAGGTGAAGGGACTGGCCCAGGATTATCCAGCCAATAAGTGTCTGAGGCTGGATTTCAACTCAGGTCCTCCTGATTCCAGGTCCTGAAACCATTGTACTAAGAGCCATTTGTCTTTCCTCCTTGCTTATCCTGGACATTCCCCTCATAAGACATGACCTGTCCCTCCAGGTGGTCATGATCACAGGTGATAACCCACTCACAGCCTGTCACGTGGCCCAGGAGCTGCACTTCATTGAAAAGGAGCACACATTAATCCTGCAAGCCCCCACCCAGAAAGGTAAGCCTTAGGTTCTGTGCCCATGACAGAAAGCCCCCCTTCGACCCCTGGTGGCAGGAAGCACTGTGGTCAGGGAGGTGGAGCAAGGGCCAAAGCGGGCTTCCGTGTCCTTGGGGGTGAGTTTCTGAGGGCCTCCTGCAAGGTCACACAAACTCTGAGTAGGCCATGCTTGTTTACCAGATGTTGACTGACAATTGACAGGCCAAACTCATCAGTTCTTTCAGTTCACCATGTGGTTATTGAGTCTCTTTTGGGTCATCTGAGTTGTGAAAGAGCCAAGGTCTCTAGCTAGAAAAGTGAGACTCACACATGATTCAATTAGAGTCAATATAGGTGTAGTGTGTGCTGAGATAAGTGTACAGTTCTGGAGTAACTCAGAAAAGGGAGATATCACTGGCCTGAGTTGGTCTCAGAATAATCACGAGCATTTATTTATATATTTTTAAATTTTTTCACCTTTTAATTTTTTTATAAATTAATTTATTTTTAGTTTTCAACATTCACTTCCATAAGTTTTGGATTTTCTCTGCCTCCCCTTCCCCCTCCCCAAGATGGTGTGCAATCCAATATAAGCTGTACATACATGTTCTTATTAAACATATTTTCACATTGGTCATATTGTAGAGAAGAATTAGAATGAATGGGATGAACCATTAGAAAGAAAACTAACTAAACAAAAAGAACAAATAGTCTGCTTTGATCTGCATTCCGACTCCATATTTCTTTCTGTGGATGTGAATGGCATTTTCCATCATGAGTCTTTTGGAGTTGTTTTTGGTCCTTGCATTGCTGAGAAGAGCTAAATCTATCAAAGTCAGTCATTGCACAATGTGGCTGTTACTATGTACAATGTTCTCCTGGTTCTGCTTGCTTCACTGTGCAGCATCAGTGCATATAGGTCTTTCTAAGTTTTTCTGAAGTCCGCCTGCTCATCATTTCTTACAGCACAATAGTATTCCATTACATTCACATACCACAATTATCACAAGTATTTATTAAACCCTTGCCATTTGCTGAGAAGATATGTTGAAACTTGTACTCTAGGAGGAAGGAACGATGCCAACACAAATCAGACAGGATTTGTACTTTAAAAGGGTTTTTTTAAAAAGTGATCTGTGAAGTACAAAGAGGAAGGTTGTTACCAACCTGGCAGGCGCCAGGAAGACTTTTACATCAGAGGTGGCTTTTGAGTGGGTCTGCAAAGGAGAAGTCAGAATTGAACATACAAAGAGCAAGAAGATATTTCAGGCTGAGGGAAGAGCCTGAGCAAACACACTGAGGTGGGAGCACAGCATGTTTCAGGAAGAACAGAGCCACCCTGGTTTGATTTGAAGTTTCCTGCATGAAGAAAAATAATATAAATTATGATTTGAAAGGGACCTCAGAAACCATTGAGTCCAATTTTACCTGAATGAATCCTCTAAGTTCTATGTTCATCCTCTGCTTGAAGACCTCTGGTGAAGGAAAAGCTCACCCAGAAGAGACAACCAGTGACCACAGTGGTCATCTGTTCCACTTAAGAACCACTCTAATTTTGAAGAAACTTTTTCCTTTTATGAAATTGAAATCCGTCTTTGTAGCTTACATCATTGTTGCTAGCTTTGTCATCTATGGCCACATCAAACAAGTGACAATACTTCCCCATGATAGCCCTTCAAATACTTGAATACAGTTTCTCCCCACCCCCACAGTTTTCTCCATGCTTCACCCTCCCTATTTCCTTCCAGTCCTTTAATGGGGTGACTTCCTAGTCCTCTGACTCTCCTTGTTGCCTTCTAGAGGTGTTCCGGCATATGAGTGTCCTTCCTAAATTATGGCACACACAGTTCAATAGTACTCCATGTTTGACTATGACATATTGAAGCTAGATTATTAGCTCACTCACTTCAGATCTATCCCACTAAATAATGAAGCCCAAGGTCACACATCACCTTTTGCTTTTTTGACTGCCAAGTAACACTGATTCATTGTGCTTTCGATCCCCTAAAAATACTCAATTGTTTTCACATATCTAGACATTCTCCCTTATCTCTTACTTATGAAATTAATTTTTTTAATCCATGTGAAGCATTACATTAGTAAATCCTTATTAAATTTTGTTTTATTGAATTTAGCTAATCACCAAGCTGTTTATGTCTTGTCAGTCAGAGCTGTGTTAGCTCTATTATGGCCAAATCATTAATAAAATTTGAATTGCCCAGGGCCATATTCCACCAGAGACCTCTTTTTAGGTTGACATTGGCCCATTAATGGCAAGTGGAACTGTTTGATTTCAGCCATTCAGCCAGTTCTGAATCTCCCTGTGTCTCATCTTTCCCAGACACCTTTTGACTTGCCTAATGGACAAGGCTGAAAAAGTCAGGAGGAAGCAGGTGGTAGAAAACCTAGAGTAACCTTACTTGGGAAACAGTAGGAAACCAGTGCAGGTGTTTTAGCCAAGGAATTACCTGGCCAGGTCTGTGCCTAAGAAAGGTTATTCTGGAAGTTGTTCCAAGACCTGGGTTGGAGAAGAGACTGAATGGAGTTGGGAAGAGCTCTGAAGGTAGTAGCAGCATTGCAGGCAGGTGGAAATGAGGGCTGGTTCTCAGTGAAGGGTGGTAGTACTGGAGAGAGATAAGGGGAAGGGAAGGGATTCAGGACAATTAGCTTGGTTTTAGATGGGTTGTGTTTAAAGTGTCAGTGTAGGATCCAGGTATAAATACCTCAAGGCAATTGAAGAAGACAGTTTTACCCATGGGTCAAGAGTCCTGAAAGTATCTCTGGGTGTGGAGCTCAGAATCAATGTCAGGAAGACCTTTTATCTTGCTGATCTCGTAAGTTTTGGTATCATGTCCTTGCTGGACTTCTCCATTGGAATAGGTATTTCAAACTCAACATGTTTTAAAGCAGAACCCATTTTATTTTCTTCTAGCCTTTCTTGTTTCTATTCTGGGTACTGTCCTGCCAGTTACTTAGGTTTACAACCTTGAAGCACCTTCCCCAATATCTTATCAGTTTCCAGGTCTTGTCAAGTCTCCCACTACAGATAACTGTCGCCCTCTCTGCGTGTTTCAGACCTTCATCACACCTCCTAATGAGCCTTCCTGTTTCCATTCTTTCCCCATTCCAGTTCATCCTCCACACAACTTTTAAATTTCTTATTCCTAAAACATAGACCTGACCATGTCATTCATTGCCCTCCTCACAGATCTACAGTGGCTTCTTGGATTGCCTCTGGGATTAAGTACAAACTCCTCAGTGTGACACTGGAAGCTTGCCACAGCACGGCCCCTCCATTTGCCAGTCTTCATATTGCTTTCCTTCACGCAAGTCTTCTTTCAGGCAGATTGACTTGCTGTGAACTCCTGTGCCATTGGAATCTCTTGCTTCAGAGCAAACTCCCACCCAAGCCTTTTCTTGATTCCCCCTTGCTGTCAGCACTCTCTTCTTAAAATTACTTGATGTAACTTTGTATATGTTTTGTTTTTATTTGTCTCTGTACCTTTTGTAGCTTCCTCTTCCTGTAGACCTAAGCTCCTTGAGATCCAGGAATTTTATCTTTGTCTTTGTATACATGGTGCCTTGCACAAAGTTGGTGCTTTAGTAAATGTTAGAATATTAAGTAGAGCTGAATGGCTGCCAGCAATCGAGTAGTTCACCTTTTTAGGAATAGGTTTACTCAGTTGTAAAATGAAATTAAACAAGGTGGTCTCTGTAGTATGACAGTCTGTGGTTATAAGTTTGATCTGGCAACTTGTGTAGATATATGAGGTGGGGTGACAGGATAGTGCAGTAATCCAGACACAGTGATGAAGACTTGCACTGGCATGGTAGCATCAGGATATAAAGGATAAAGGAAAGGGAGAGCAGTGGGGAGGATAGTGGTGGCATTGGTAGAACTAGGAAAGTCTAAATGGATTAGTTGGGTGGAGTTGGAGAAAAAGATTATGATTCTAAATTTAGACGTGAAGAGTTTTTGAGATGCCTATGGGAGATTTAATCCAAAAACATTTATTAAATTCCTTCTCTCTGCTAGTCACTGGCATTCAAAAACAAAAACCTCCCTGTACTCAAAGAACTTACATTCCACACATAAGTAAATACAAAATAATTCGATGGGGGAGAAAGCCCTAACCTAGTGATGATTAGAAAAGGCTTCACATGAGTGGTACAGACTATGCTGGGTCTCAAAGGAAGCCAAAAATTCCAGGAGGTAGAGGAAAGGAAGGAGGACTTTCTGGACAGCGGCAGAGACGAAGGAAGGGAAGTACTGAGGTAAGGGAATGAGAAGTAGGCCAGTTTGGCTGTAATAGAATTTTATGATAGGGAGATAAAGTAAAATCAGTTTGGAGGCAGGTTGTAAAAGAATGTTATATTTTTTTTATTCTGAATTTAACCAACTCCAAATAAAATGAGCATTCCCATATACAAAGTAACATTTTTTAAAAAGAGAATTGTACATGAAATTGTGACTCTCTGTGCAGCTTGCTTTACATACTACATTACATACTACATGTAATTATTTCAACACGTCAGAGCTGTGCTGCTTGTCTGTGTATCCTTCTGGCCTTCTCTTGGTGCACTTTAAAAAAGCTGACCCTCTTCCTTTATTTCTTTTTCTTTTTCAACCCTTAGTTCTTTCAAAGTATTTTTTCTCCTCTTTGGAATGTTATTATTGTATAAACTGCTCTCCTAATTCTAGTTCTTCTTACCTCACTCCTATTCATATAAATCTTTCTGGGTTTCCCTGAAACTTTCCCTGTGAAAGACTTCAGATGCCAGGGTGACATTGTGTGTATTTTAGCTAAGAGATAATAACCACTGAAGATGTTTTAAGCAGGAGAATAATGTCAACCCTGTGATTTGGGAAACGGATTTTGATGGCTCCGTCAGAAATGGGTTGAAGAGATTAGCGATTGACAGCAGCACAGAGACCATTGAGAGCTATTTGCAGGAGCTCAGACTATTGGAAGGAATTCAGAAGAGAGATTAGAATAGGTAGGCTCAAGTATCTTCTGCATAAAGATGTTCATTGAAGTCCTAGAAGCTGATGAAGTGGCCAGGAGCTGATGAGGTGCGTGGGACCAAGCCTTGGAGTACCCCTACTGTTAAGGGTCAGGCCACAGATGATGATCAAGGAAAGGAGGCTGAGAAGGTGTGGTTGGGTAGGGAAGGAGGAAAACTGGAAATGAAGGGTCCCAAAAGTTGGGAGAGGAGAGAGTAATCCTGTGGAATGATAGTCCAAAGCTACAGAAGATAAGAACTAAGAAAGGGCCAATCAGATAGCAAAGAGAGTAAAACCTCGTGGGGGAGAAGTTTTAGATTGAGGGATGAAGTTAAAAGCCAAATTAGAGGGAAGAGAGAAGTGAGTGGGATGGGAGTTAAGTAGAGGCAATAGGCATAAATAGCTTTTTCTAGGCATTTGGCCGTGTATGTGGGGAAGAAGATATGCCATGATACCTTGAGGGGTAGTTAAGTGAAACCTTTTTTCTAAGAATAAGGAGACCTGAGAATGTTTGTAGGCTGTAGAAAAGACTCTGGTAAATGAGAAAGAAGGGATGAGTGAAAGGGCGAACTCCAGCAGGAAATGGATAGTTGGAGTTGGAATCCAGAGCACAAGTAAATGGCTTGCAGGACTTCAGCCCGAATGGGGGATGGGGAGAAGAATGAGCTCACATCAGGCAGTTTGACTCTTCTCAGTAAAGTGAGAGGGGGTGGAGGTGATGACTAGTAGAGGGCTTGAGGAGAGGTTTCCAGTGATCACTGTCAGTATAATAGTAAAGCAATAAGGGAAAAATGAAAGGCAGTGAAAACCAGTTGAGACTAGTCAACATAAACATGTAGTACACACAGTTCGTGCAGTTGTGTGACTTTGTCCAAAGGTGTTGGTTGGAAATATGAGAACTTACCTATTTATAGCAAACAACTTGAAACTAAGGAGATGCCTATGAATTGGAAATGGCCAAACAAAACACAGTATGTGAATTGCAACATAAGAAATAATGAAAGAGCTGGTTTCAGAGAAACCTACAAGACTTATGTGAACTCAGGCAGTGGGGTGAGTCAAACCAGGTGACAACAACATTGTTAAGAAAGGCAGCTTTGGAAGACCTAAGAATTCTGGTCAAGACAATGGCCAGCCAAAATTCCAGAAGCCTAATGATGAAGCACATCACCTGTAGAATGAGGGATATTTTTTACTAAGGTTATTGAGGGAGTTCGTTCTGCTGGATTTTGCATAATCATTTATAAGGGTTTTTCTTTGGGGGCGGGGGAGTCATTAAGGCATTTTTTTAAGTGCACAGAACAGAACGAAAGCCAAAAGGAAACATAGATGAGCAGGACAGCTTCAAAAGTTATACGGAGAATTAATTATATACTTGAAACACAAGCTACATGTTAATAGAGATTCATTTTCACGTACAGTCTTCTTTTTCTGTTCTTTATTTGCATGTGAAATGCTTGTTTCGTTTAGTTTTTGTTAAATTCAGAATAAAAAAAATCAAAATAAAGGAAATGTGGAAGCTTGGGTCAAGGAAGGAGATAAAAATTTGGGAATCATTTGCATAGTGGTGGAAGTTGAAGGCAGAAAGATTATCTGATCAGTGAGGGAGAGTATAGAGAGAACTGCTTTGTGGGATTCCCATAGTTTGAGGTCAGAAGGAAAAGAAGCCAGTAAAGGGGTAAAGGAGAAATGCTAAAGGGTAGGACAGTCACTGCAATATCTTAGCATCCCAAAGGCCAAGGAATTCACATACATTTACCATGTGGTTCCTGATATTTTACAGGCTCTGAATGGCAGTGGCAGTCCATTGATGGCACCATCATCCTCCCTCTCATCCAGAACTCCACAAAGGAGCTGACTTCAAATTATGCATTGTGCCTCACAGGGGATGGCCTTGCCCACCTCCAGGCCTCTGACCATCAGTACCTGCTCAAGCTCATTCCCCACGTACAGGTGTTTGCCCGAGTCTCCCCCAAACAGAAGGTGATCTTGGAGCCTGGCCAGGGGTGGGGGAGAAGGGACCATTATAGGCTTCCCTCTTGCTGACCACTCCCCCTCCTGTCCTAGGAGTTTGTCATCACTAGCCTAAAGGAGCTTGGCTACGTAACCCTGATGTGTGGGGATGGCACCAATGATGTTGGGGCATTGAAGCATGCGGATGTGGGTAAGGGAAAGGGTGGTGGGCAAGACCCCCCCAGTCTGAATAGGGAGTCATGCATCTGCACACCTATACAGCTTCTGGTGTAAGGGTGTGGGGGAAAGTGGGATATTATTTGAGACAGATGGAAATTCAGGTGGCATGGTGGATTCCTAGGGAGTGTGGCTTTTCTTCCTGTGGCCAAAATACTTCATACTCTTCCCCAGGGTCCCCCAACATCTTCTGTAAGAGGAGGGTGCACATATACTTTCTTCCCAGCCCTCCTTGTACCTTTCAGGAGTTGCTCTATTGGCCAATGCCCCAGAACGAATATTTGAGAGGCGTCGAAGACCCAGGGATGGCCCCAGTGATGGGAGACTCTCTTTGAGCAGCAGCAATGTGAGGATGACCTCAAGGCTGGTTAAGCATCGGCCTGCACGAGAGGAGCAACTGAATCTCCAGCGGGTATGTGAGATTGCCAGGGAGCTGTAGGATGAGGGGGTGGGGGATAGGAAAGGGGCCCTTCTGAGCTATAACTTGGGCATGTTTGTTTCCATTCCTACCTGCAGGAGCGTCTCAACCAGGTGCTAAGGGACCTAGAGGAGGACCATGCCCCTGTTGTGAAGCTGGGAGATGCTAGCATAGCAGCCCCCTTCACCTCTAAGCTTTCATCCATTCAGTGCAGTGAGTATCCAAGCCCCAGGGAACATAGTACTAAAAGATACCCTTCCTGACTTCCCCTTACTAATAGAGATCAGCTCCTTATCCTGTGTCCATTCATTCTCTCTAACCCGTTCTGATACCCAGTTGCATTCCTGCCTGCTCCTGGTGACTGACTCCTAATACTCAATGACCCTTCACTTCCTTCTCCCCACAGGGGACCTGCTGAAGCCCTGTGCTAGTCATCACTCTAATCTCACTCCTTTAAGGACAGGATTTTTTTTAGTGTTGGCTCCTCTCTAGTTCCCAAACCTTGACTGTGAGCTCTCCCCATATTTTTCCTCTCCTGAAGTCTGCCATGTCATCAAACAAGGCCGGTGCACTCTGGTGACCACACTACAGATGTTCAAAATCCTTGCGCTGAATGCACTCATCCTTGCCTACAGCCAGAGTGTCCTCTACCTGGAAGGGGTCAAGTTCAGTGACTTCCAGGCCACACTGCAGGGCCTGCTCCTGGCTGGTTGCTTCCTCTTCATCTCCCGCTCCAAGGTTTGTAGGGGCAGTGCAGGTGAGCAGATAACCATCTTGGGAGACAGAGGGAAGACATCCCCTGGTCTGCAGTCAATACAGAAGGGGTGGGGGTCAAAGACAATCACAAAGGGGTTTGTTTTGGTTTTGTTTTAATCCTGTGAACTCTGATGCATTATGAGGGCTGAGGGACAAGGGTTAATGAGGAAAGACTTCTGAAAGATGTAAGTTTTAACTGAAGGAAATGGGTTACATCCCTTTTTTTCCTTTGGGAGTCTGGGGTTTGTCCTGCTTCATCCTCTCTAGAACAAGGATGAGCAGAAACCTTTGTAACCCCCAGCCCTTGAAGACACTGTCACCAGAGCGGCCACTGCCCAACATCTTCAACCTCTACACCGTCCTCACCGTGCTCCTGCAATTTCTGGTGCACTTTCTGAGTCTCATTTACCTGTACAGGGGGGCTCAGGCCCGAAGCCCTGGCAAGTGAGTAGTTCCTGTGCCTTCCCCTTCTCCCCTCAGGGCTCTGTCAGGGTTTAGAGAGTAATGATTTCCATCCTAATATATGCCTATTGAGTCCTAATCCTCCCTTCTTCTCTAGGAAGGAGGAGTTTGTGGATTTGTACAAAGAATTTGAGCCTAGCCTGGTCAACAGCACTGTGTATATCATGGCCATGGCCATGCAGATGGCCACTTTTGCCATCAACTATAAGGTGAGGCCTCTCCTACCAAACTAACCCCATAAGATCCATCATTCTTACTGACACCCCAGCCCTATATGGCCTCCAATTTCTACCAATGCTTCCAGCCCCATAATACTAGTCCTGGGAAGACCCTAATTCCCACCAATACCTTACCCCACTGACTACACTGAGCCCCAGGAGGAGGTTAGGGCAAGGGGTTTGAGTGACCCTGGCCTCCCCCAGGGTCCCCCATTCATGGAGAGCCTTCGGGAGAACAAGCCCCTTCTGTGGAGCCTCGGTATATCCACTGCTGCTGTTGCTGGTCTCCTGTTGGGCTCTTCCCCTGACTTCAACAGCCAGTTTGGGCTTGTGGACATCCCTGTGGAGGTAAGGAGGACCTCCCTTCAAGATGCTGCTGCCTCTGGTGCCCCATTTCTGTCCTTTGGAGTTTCCCCCAGTGAGCACTGACCTGGGAAAGCCTTCTAGTCCAGACCCTTGGAGATTCCTCCATCCCACTCTGTCCCTGCAGAGGCCCCAGGGAAATTTCTAGTAAAGTTAGCTGGTTTCTCTCTCCCTTCTAACGCTCCCTCTGTTTCCTCTAGTTCAAGCTGGTGATTGCTCAGGTCCTGCTGTTCGACTTCTGCGTGGCCCTTCTGGTAGACCGTCTCCTTCAGTTCTTCTTGGGGAGCCCGAAGATGAAAGTGCCTTCATGAGCCTGAACCTAGAGCCCTCCCTCCTAGGACCATGGACAGGCAACCATGTCAGCCCAGGGTGGGGGCCTGGATGAGCCCAGACTGTGTAGGGAGGAGCAGTGACCACCCCTTCTTCATCGATGTTCTAAGTGATGTTCTAGGACAGACTTAAGTGGGAACCTTTTGTACTGTGGCCCCCTGCTCTATTCCCTCCCCCTTTGGTAAATAAAGCGGCATCGGCGTATTTTAAAATTAACCTAAGCCTCACCTGTCTGTTGTTATAATAGGATGAGAGATTTGGAACTGGAAAAGGCCCGTCTTTTGAGAGGAGTCCCCAGGTTGGGAAGGGGGAGGCAGGCGATGCAGGCAAGAGAAGCTACCTCAGCCTGCTTGGCTGGTTTTTTTAAAGCTTCCTTCCTCACCCAGAGTCCCACCCTCTGTCCGTTCCCAACAACTGGTCTAGCTAGTACCTCTTGGGCTGTTGTTGAACCCTTTGGGCCTCCATTAACCATCCCCTCATTTAATTTTTTTTAATGGAGGGTTGTTTTTCCCATGATCCTATGAGCCAACAAAAGATGGTCCAGACCCTTCCCCTCTTCATGTCAGATGTCAATCCTTCTCCCTACTCCTCAGTGGCTTGGAAACGCCATGGGGTGGCAGTAACAGAACCAGATGAATAGGCTTCAGTCTGGGGCTGTTTTGACTGCCTGTCCCAGATTTCATGCCCCAGGAGTTGTGCCTCCCCTCCTCTTTATAAGGTTCCTCCCCTGCTTGGCTAGTTCCCAGCCTACCCAGTCAGGGAGAGGTTAATACTTAGCTTGTCAGCCAGGAGCTGGAATGTGGCTGAGCCACCCTCACCACGACCTGGCTGGGGCAGCCCCCTGCGTCTGTCCTGACCTGTGTAGGCCAGGAATAGGATCACTGGGTTCCAGTGACCTGGGGTTCTCACAAGGCTGGGGCCAGTACCATTGGGTCCTCAAACTCCCATGGTCCACATCTGCCAGAAAGCTATGAGCCGGGCTGGGGCTGTGGGGGAGCCCCCTAAGCAAGCCAGACACCTGGGCCCCCCAAGGGTGTCTGCTCAGCAGATGCCTGGCTTCAACCCTGGCTGGAACTCACCGGGCCAGCTCCGCCGCGTCTCGGCGCACCTCCGCCTCATCAACGGGAAAATCCTCAACTTTCGGGCGCTGTGCCGGGAGGGCTGTGAGTGGTGGGGGCAGGGTCACCCTTGTCCCGCGAGGGGAAGCAGCCAGCAAACTGGGGGGCAGACCCACACAGCGGGGACGCGGAGAGAACTGTCCGGGCTGGACCTTCACATCGTCTCCCCCGCAGGCGGAGCTGGGTCTGACCCCCTAGAGGCTCACCTTAGTGACCTGCTTCAGGCAGTGGCCGAGCTCCAGACTCAGTACCCGGTGCTGGCGGGACCATGTGTCCAGGGGGCTGCGGCCTTGTTAGTCAACTCGGTGCAAGGTGAGGGGGTGGGGACCCAGGTGAGGGGGCGGGGACCCAGGTGGGGGGCGGAGTCTTGGGCTCCATGGGCGGGGCGGGGTCTAGAAAGGGCGCGTCTCGGAAAAGCTCTTGGGCGGTGTGTATATGTGAGTCTCAAAGTGTCTGTGTCTGGCTGTGAGAAGGAGCCAGGTTCCAGGTCCCTGTCCAGGTTCTGAGATTGGACAGTGACCAAGGCTGGCAATGCCGTCCTGCGAACAGAAATTCACAACCCCAGGCTTGCTTAGCTTGAACTAACATATGGGGGCGGGAGTGAGAAACTGGGGGTGCAGAAAACTTCCCGCCGCCGGGTGTGACCCCGCCCCATGGGGGGGGCGGGTCCCCGTACGGAAGCAGGAAGCCTGGGGGGGCGGGGGGAGGAGAGAGGTTGGCCCCTAACATTGCTGCATCCGGTCGCCTCCACCTAGCAGCCCCCTGGGCCTGCACCTGGAGCCATGGAAGGAGGCCAGATCGGTATGAGGGGGATATAAGGGTGCAAGTTTCCCCTTCCTCCTTTACCCACAACCCCCACTCCCTCACCCTCATGCCTGACCCTCCCCCATCCGGTTGCCAAGGTGGGGGAAGTGGCTGCTTCTGCTTCTGCTGAATATGGGATGGGGTGGGGGAAGGGCCCAGTGACATTCACCGAGCACCTTTCTCCTTCCGTAAGCTAGTCTGTGTGCAGGTATGTGTCTGTGTGTATGTATATGTATATGCATACCTGTAGTCCAGTGTACACACTCCTGTAAATGTCTGTGCATATATGAGTTCCTGGAACCCTAATTGTGATTAAAAACTCAGATCCCGAAGGCAGAGACAGACCTAGGGTCTGAGTCTTGCTAGGATTGAAATTTCATGCAGGCTCAGGAACACCTGCCTCCACCTGGGGCAGGTCCGTGTGCATGAGGCAAGTGTAGCTTGGATGTCTACAACCCTTTTTACACCCATACTCCACCTCCAGGTTCCCCCCAGACTCAAGGCACTGAGAACAGAAATCGTTACAGTGAAATCTTCAGGAGCCTGGACAACCTGGAGATTTCTTTGGGAAATTCGTGAGTGGGGGAGGGAGGGTGGAGGGAGGGAGAAGGGAGGGAGAAAGATAAGTCTTAGTCCCAGAGTCCTCCAAGATGACCCCCTAAGCCCCAGAAATACAAAACCCACTGCTCCTCACCCCAGACAGACTCAACCCTGGGGACACCCTAACCTAGCCCCACCCTTACTCCCACCTCCAGGGCTGTGGAAATGTTGGTTGGAGACTCAGAGCCATTGGATGACCCTGAGCCAGGAGTGGAGGTAAGAGGAGAGGGAAAGGGAAGGATTGGATCTGCTGATACCTCCAAGAATTCCTACCTAGGTCCTAGGGAAGGGTTCAGGGGTCAGTGACCACCAGCCAAACACTGAGCTTTTCCCCTAGATAAATGAGACCCAAAGCTGGAGCAGCCCCTTCCCTGGAGACCCCATCCACCTCACAGGTATAGGCTGGGGTCAAGGGCTGGGGCCTGGGGTCAGGTTAAGAATTGGCTTGGTCCCTTCAGTTGACCCTTTTTCCCAAGGGGAGGAACTGGACACCCGGCTTGTGCGCAGTGAAGGTGGCGTGGAGGCTGCCCTCGATTATGCCAAGATGTGGAGCAGACATCTAAAAGAGATTCTGAGCTGGACTGAAAAGAGAGCGAGCTATGGTGATTCCTGGCCAAACCCCAGCCCTGTCCCCTGACCTCTGGCCTTAGCCTTTGTCTCCACTCTGCCCTTGGACACTAGCCCCAACCTCTGGGCCCCAGTCTTTAATCCAGCCTTTTGACCTGGACACTCTACTCCTCTACTTCCACCTCTGACCCTTTATAATCATCTACTCCCAACCATGACCCCTAACCTCACACTTGGTTTCATTTTTCTCTTTCCAGAGCTAGAATTTTCCAAAAACATCACGAAACTCGCTGAGACAGCAAAAGTATCCATTCAGCAACAGGTATAGCCCTATTAACCCTACTCGGAGTCATTCCCCTCTCCCCCATCCCCATTCTCCATTAGCCCCTGCTCCCTGTCTCTTTTCCTGTGGAGGAAAGAGTCCAGGCCTAGGAGTTAGAAGAGCCAGATGAAATCCGGGCTCTGATGCTGGTCTCCAGTGACCTTGGGCCCGGAGGGTCAGTTGACTTAGGTCTGTAAGGTCATATCCAGTTTTATCAGACTGTGGTCCTTTAACTCTCTAGCTTCTGCTCTTGATTTCTTCCCCTTCCCCAGCATCCTCCAGGACCACTCCGAGATGTCTATGGCCTCTTCCTAGAGCAGGACTTAACCCTTGGAGATCTGACACTGAAGATGCTGGCGCAGCAGAAATATAATTATTACCAGGTGTGTGTGTGTGTGTGTGTGTGTGTGTGAGATGTATGTGGGCATGTGTGTGTGTGTGTGTGTGGGAAGAGTTGAGCTGGTAAGGAGTCCCAAAGCTATGGGCCTTTCTCAAAGAGGTTCTGCTCAACCCTGGTCTCTGTCTCTACAGCCCCTGGTGGCCCAGAGGAATGAAATAGAGAAAAGACGGAAAGAGTTGAAGGCCCAGTGGGCTCGTGAACAAAAGAGGATGGTGAGGGGGAAACCAGGGGAGAGGGAGGTACCTGTTCATCCCTGACCCCTACCACCACTGACCCTGAGCTCTGACCCCAGAATGAAGCAGTGCTGGCCTTACGGCGAGCTCGGGTCCAGTACCTGCAGAGGAGTGAGGATGCACAGGCTCGAATCCTGGGCCTTCCTGAGGTCTCCAGCAAGCAGCAAGAGCGAAGGCGCCGTTCACAGGAGGATGCCCAGGCCAAGGTAGGGGCCCAGCCTCTGATCTTGTTCAGTGTGAACATCTCCCCGCCCATGTCTCTGTTTCCTCTCACTCCCTGTGCCTCAGTTTCCCTTCCCTCTCCATACCTTGGTTTTCCCAGGCACAGGAGGCTGAAGCTCACTATCAGGCCTGCATCCGGGAGGCCAACCTTCGGCAGCGGGATCTGGAAGCTACAAAACAGAGAACTGTGTCCCGTGTCCGGAAGATGTTGCTTCAGGGGGATGTGGAGCTCAAGAAGGTGGGTGTCAGGATGGGGGTGTCTCTTAGATGCCTGTTCCCTTAAGGAGGATTTGGGGGCCTCTGAAGTTTTCAGAATGTGGGGGAGGGGAAATTTCTGGGTTTCTGAGCTCTCTATAGGGGATCTATGTGCTTCCCTAGGTGTCCCTGTACCTCTTCAGCCTTCGAAGGGACCTGGCTCAACGAGGACCCCAGGGTTTCTCAGCACTTAGTGAATGTTGTACGCCCTTTGAGCCTGGCCAGCGGTACCTTGAGTTTGTACAGACAATGTGGCCAGAGCCCCCTCCTCCAGCCCCACCAGATTTCTCCTTCCAGGAGTTTGTGGCCTCTGCACACAGGTGGGGAATGTCTATGGGTCAGTGCTCAGGGGATGGTTAGTATCTGGCAGATTGATAACTGGGTCAGGGCAAGGGGGTTTCAATGTGAGAGGATTCTAGTGCCTGACCGAGCTCCGAACTCATCTTTAATTCCCTTCAGCTCCCCTCTGGATACACGAAAGAAGGTTCCATCCCAGCAATCCTTGCAGTCCAATGAATCCTTATTGGAGCTCAACCTCTGGGAGGAGACTGGGGACCATGGTGAGGGTGAGGGAATGAGGAATAATGTATGGGGGAATGTTTTAGGGAGATGGGAGTGAGGTGATGGGGCCCCCAGAAGGATTTATTCTCACAGCTTGCCTTCCTCTGCATTCAGGGAGCCTGGGCATCTCTCTTGGCAGCGATGTAGACAGTGTAGGTGGAAGCAGTGAGTCTCGATCTTTGGACTCTCCTACATCCAGCCCTGGTGAGGTTTTAACTTTGGACATCATCCTTTCAGCCCCATAGGTTTGGAAAAAGTGAGAGCTTCTCTTCTCCTCATGACTCATCCCCCTAAATGAGCCCCAGACCCTGAATTCTGAGACAGCCTCAAAAAGAGGGGAATCAGGGGCCAGACCTGGGGTGACTCTAACCTGAATATCTCTTCTGTACTGACCCCCAGAGCTCGGGGATGGAGCAGACAATGAGACGTTGAAGAAATGGACACGGTCCATTGCAGCCCAGACCCACCGTTTTCGAAGGCTTCGAGGTCCAGCTAAGTGCCGTGAGTGTGAGACCTTCATGGTCAGCGGGACCGAGTGTGAGGAGGTATTGTGACCCTGACTCCTCTCTGACCTCTTGCCCCTTGATGACCTTCAGCCTTTCCATGATTCCCAGTGACACTCAACCCCTTTGTGATCAATCCTCCAGTGCTCTCTGGCCTGCCACAAGCGTTGCCAGCAGTCTTTACTAATCCTGTGTGGCCACAGGAAGCTCCCAGCCCGAACTCAGCTCTTTGGAGTTGACTTTCTCCAGCTGCCCCGGGACTTCCCAGAGGAGGTGCCCTTCTTGGTCATCAAATGCACTGCTGAAATTGAACACCGTGCCCTCGGCGTACAGGTACCAAGTCAATTCTATTTAATAAGCATTTAAGTGCCTACTGTGTGTCACGCATTTTGCTAGGGTCCTGGGGATATGGTGACAAAAATGACAGTCCCTGCCCTCAAGAAACCAATGTGTAGATTAAAAAATTAAACAAATATATATTAAGTAATTGGGGGGTGGGGTTAGCAATTAAGGAGATCATCACAGGGTTCCTTTAAGATGTAGCACTTGAGTTAAACTTTGAAGGAAGCTGGTGATCTCATTGAGGAAGAGTTGGAGAGGGAATGTATTCTAGGTATGGAATGAGGGAAGAACCAATCCTGATCCCAACCCTGGGTCAGGCCCTGACTCCTAGTATCCCTAGCATGACCTCGATCCCTGAGTCAACCATCTGACCCTTGACTTCCCAATATCTTTTGATGGACCCATGAGCTCTGAATGATTGAGGCCTTTAAGTGGCCCTTTGGCTTCATGGCTTAAAACTCTAATCCTCAGGGTATTTACCGCATCAGCGGGTCCCGGGTTCGAGTGGAGCGGCTATGTCAGGCCTTTGAAAATGGCTGGGCCTTGGTGGAGTTGTCGGGTAACTCTCCCCACGATGTCACTGGAGTACTCAAGCACTTCCTTAAGGAGGTGGGACTCAGGCCAGATGGGAAGGGGGAATCAGGGAACACAGGAGGATGGTGGAGGGCTACGCTTGGGTACTAGGCTTGGGAGACTAAAGGAGGGAAGCCAGGTGGGGAAGATGGGAGCCCATGAGGGATAGGAGGGTGAAGCAGCAAATCGAGATCCGTTCTGGGAGTAAAGCCAGAACATTCTTTGTTCTCCCAGCTCACAGATTCTATCATCCCCTCCCAACAATATGGTGCCTTCATCTCTCTGGCTAAGACCCTGCAACCAGGGGTATCATCAGATGCCTCAGGGAACTCTGAATCTGAACTCAATCTTGACCCCAGCCCCAATGCTGACACCGTGGCTGAAACTGTTAGTGCCTTGAGAAGTCTCTTGAGACAGTTGCCTGGCTCTAACTACAATACTCTCCGGCACCTGGTGGCCCATTTGTTCAGGTAGGGTTGGGACTGGGGCTGGGGCCAGGGGCTAGGCAGAGGTCTCTAGGTGGCCACCTCTGAACCCATGTCTCCCTCCAGGGTGGCCTCAAGGTTTGAGGAAAACAAGATGTCAGCCAACAACTTGGGCATCGTGTTTGGGCCAACGCTGCTTCGGCCACCAAAGGGCCAGGGTGGGATCAGCACCAGCCCGGTGGCCTGCCTCCTGGACTCAGGATACCAGGCCCAGATGGTTGAGTTCCTCATTATACACTATGAGCATATCTTTGGGATGGAAGAACTCCCTCCAACCACTGCAGAAACATCTGACTCTGGAACTCCTGATCCTGCCACACAGACCTCTGCTGAAGAGGGGTCTGGGACTCCAGGGGTCCAAGCATCATCTGATGAGGTAGGGTCCATTTCTAGTCAGTCTCCAGCCCTTTCTACTGTACCATCTCTCTGGAGGTCCTGTACACTGCCAGAGCCTGAGCTGAGTCAAGGGAAGTGGTGAAGCAACAGTTTAAGGGTAATGGGGGAGGGGAATGGGAACATAGGGTAACAGGGAAGAAAGAATAGTGTGCTACAGTTGGTGTTTGTGTGTGTGTGAGACTATGTCTATATAGTGGCTGTGGAGACTATAGTGTCAGAGATGATGGAGAATAGTACAAATAAATTGTAAAGAGGAAATGACATTCTGAGTCCCAGAGGGGATGGTAGGGGTGGGGAGTGGTACCTCCTAGAAATCTGATGATGCATGTGGAAGCATGAACATGCCCAAATTCCAGCACATCAGAGGGATTGTTTTATGTTATCAGGAGACTTCCTCCAAAAGTTGTTAAGGTTCTGGGTGAGTTCTGCTGACTAAAGGGAGAAATCCTTGGCTCTTCAAGAAGCTCACAAAGGATTTCCGAGGAGTAGGGAAAGAGTGAGATTTGTGAGGGGTCCTGAACACTCCCGATACTAGCACTGTGCTGGAGTCTGTTCTAGGTCAGGCTTACTGAATAGGAATCCATCTTTGTGTGTCTGTCCATGGCCAAGGTAAGACTGTATGGGTCTCTCTCAGGTAAACTCTCAGGATTTCTCTCTCTCTGTGTCCCAGTTTAGACACTTTTGGTCTTGCATTTGGCTTTGGGGGTTTCTTTGTCGCCAGGCCAAGTTAAAATCTCTGGGTTGGTCCCAAGTGAGACTCTCAGAATGTCTTTGGGTTAGACTACCTATCTTGGGCTAAACCTTTTGAGCCAGGTCAGCACCTTTGGGTCTCTGTTTCTGTCCCAGGTCTGTAATTCTATCCTGGATCAGAGTTTTGGGTCTCAGAATTGGGACCTCTTGAGTCTCTCTCTTGGGTCATATTGGTGCTTCTCTTCACAGACTTCACTGTCCAAAGGTGACCTCATTGAATGGGTTGTTGGGAACCCCTCAGAAGAGGGAGAAGGTGAGTGTAGTAGTTAAAAAAATGGCTGGGAGTATTTGGAACTTGAGCGTGGGAGGTCTTAAGTAGACATGACTCTGCCTCAAAGATTTGGGGGTTACTCTGGGAGGTAACTGAAGAAGAGCTGACAACATTGATATCTTGAACATCCTTGAGAGGTTTGGTGTATTTATTTTAATTTAATTTGGTGAATTTAATTATTACTAGTAATAGTAGTAGCTAGCATTTACATAGGTTTCCAAAGCATTTTAGAGATATTGTCTTATTTTATCCTTACAAAAACCCTGGGAGATAGAAGCTATTATCCTTATTTTACAGATGAGGAAAATGAGGCATAGAGAGTTTAAGTGACTTGTTCAGAGTCACAGAGCTAGTAAGTATCTATTAGAACTGAGATATTACTGACTCCAGAGGTAGCTAGATGGCTCAGTGGATAAAATACTGAGCCTGGAGTCAGGAAGACCTGAGTTCAGATTTAGCCTCAGAAACTTAACTAGCTGTGTGACCCTGGGCAAATCACTTCACCTCTGTTTGCCTTAATCCACTGGAGAAGGAAATGGCAAACCATTCCAGTATCTTTGCCAAGAAAACCCCACGGACAGTATGGTCCACAGAGTCACGAAGAGTCTGACACGACTGAACAACTGAACAACAATTCCTGACTCCAGGTCCAGTACTCTATCCACTGAGCCACTTAGCTGCCTACAGAACTTAGGGTACTGGTGACCTGGGGATAACTGGGGGGGGGCCTAGAGGTACAATATTCCAGGGAATAATTCTCTAAGGAATGTATATGTAGGAATAATGTTGGAGGAAGATTTAGGGAGGCTAGAACTAATCAGCCCCCTTTCCTCTGTCAGATTCCAATCAAGTTCGTGAGGAAACCCCTCTAGGGACACAATCCCGGGGGCACTTTAGTCGCCAGCCTGTGAAATATCCCCGGGCAGGAGGAGTCAAGCCAGTCATCCACCAGTTGTCCAACCTGGCCCTGGTGGCTTCTAAACTCTGTGAAGAAACCCCTATCAAGGACCGACGTGGAAGCCTTCGGGGCCAGGGGCCTTGGGCCAGTGCCTCCCCAGAAGGCAGCCCCCTTCGCCGAGCCAAACTGCCAAAGCACTTTGAGATTACCCAGGAGACAGCCCGACTCCTCTCCAAACTCCAGAGAGAGGAGTCTCAGGATGGCCGGGAATCTCCCTGCTGGCCTGAGCCAGAGCCTCAGTCCCTACCCCTGCCCTATCAGTCACAGCCACAGCCCCAGCCCCAGCCCCAGCCTGAGCTCCAGCCCCAGTTTGAGGAGGCTGAGGACCATTTGTGACTTATACTCCTTATACTCCTTCCTCCCCATCCTGAAAGCCTCAGAGTCAATGCAGGTCATTTTCTGGTCCCCCAGAGCAGTTGGAGTGACCATATTCCCTTTGCTCTCAGTGGCCATTGCTGTCACTAACTAGCAGTTAATAAATTTCTCTGCCTTCCTGGTTTCTGGCTGTCTGACTTGGGTTATATATGGGGCAGAGGTGACCATCTAATGAGGGATCAAGGAAAGCACAGACTGGTGACCCTACTTAACAGCCCTGGCCAATCTATGAGGTCCAGAGGCTGGTGAGGGAGGTGAGAGTGGGTGGCATGGTAAAGGAGGGTCGGACCAGAGGTGCCAACCTAAGAGGAAACACCTACTCCACCCCACCCCACCCCTAGCTTAGAGGGAGGCCATGGGGCAAATTTCTGAGCCCTTAATTCAACACGCATTTATTAAGCTGCCTAAGTAACAGGCTCTGCGGTTACAAAGACAAAAAAAAAAAGAAAGAAATGGGCTCTGCCTTCAAAGAGCTTACATTCTACATAAAAATAAAATATAAGAGAGGCCTTCCAGGAGCGTTCTTCCGCAGGTAGGCAGTCAAGTTTGCCTCGGGCTCGGGCCAGAGAAGTTAGGCAGGGCCGAGATTCTGCAGAAATCTCAGGGAACCGCCCCCTGCCTTCAGTCCCTCCCGCCCGCCCTGGCACCGCCCACAGGGCCGCACGCGGAGAAACCGGCTCCAGGTGGTCTCAGGTCCCTGGCTCTGGGGAGTAGGGGGTTCCGGGAGAGGAGGTGGCGGGGGCGGGGGTCTGTGACTGGGTGCGGGGCTGTGGGTGGGAAACTTGGGTGACTGGGGCTCCGCGGCAGACCCGGGACGGGAGAGAGTGCTATAGGTGACTTCTGGCGGGCCAGCGATTGGGTGGGGAGGGGGCTCGGTGGCGGGCCCAGGATGGGGGAGAGGGCCGGAAGGGCTTTGTGGCGGCCGGACCTGGGGAGAGGGAGCGGAGGCGGCCCGGCCCTGAACCGAGACTCTGCGCCTGGGAATTGGGGCTTTACTTGCAAACCGGGATTGAACGGGAAGGGGTGGAGGGGGGGCCCTCTTTGCCATCCTAGGGGAGGGAGTTGATGGGAGGAGGGACCAAAAGACTTAGAAGGGTTGGAGGAGGGGGAAGGGACCGCGAGGAGTGTGGGTAAAGTTAGGGTTTAGGAGGCGGGCTCCTCTTTTGGGGCTGCTAGGCGGGAGCTGCATCGGTGAGAGGGGCTGGGATGTTTGCTGGGTCCAAGATAGGAGAGGAGAGAGCGGCAGCCCACGGAGTTGTTAGTGTTGGGAAAGGGGGTGAAGCCGTTGTTAGGGGGCTCTAAAGCAGCTTGCTGACCAAAGTGTGTGTGTGTGTCTGTGTGTGTCTGTGTGTGGAGGGAGGGGGGCAAAAACTCTGCCTGACAAGCCTGCCCTGCCCAAAGATAGACCCCAAGTGCCAGAGCTACCACCAGGCCTTTTCGATGGAGGGGGTGGGTCCTGTTGTTTCAGGTCTGCTTATTGCTTCTAGGGGGTCTTTGGGGAGGCCCTCTCTCTCTGTGTGCATGAGAGCTTCTCACTAGTATGGCCCTCATTCTAAAGAAGCAGCTGGAGATCTCTGTTTTCCTTCTTCCCGCCCCTTCCCTTTTCCTCTTCTCTTCTCCTCACCTCTCCACATATCTCCCTGTTCCCAGCAGAGGCCAGTCACCTTCTCCTGTTGGAAACTCCTTTCTTTCGGTTTTCATGACACTACTCCCTTGTTTTTCCTGCTTCTTTGACTGCTCCTTCTCAGTCTCCTTCCCTGGATCTTCATCGTGGTCCTGCCTTTTATTGTGGGTGTACTCTTTGGCTCTGTCCTGGGCCCTCTCTTTTCTCTGTATACCCTCTTCTTTGGTGATCTCACTAGCTATCCTGGGTTCAGTTCTTTCTATGAAGATGTTTCCCAAATCTAATGTACCCAGCCCTAGTTTTTCTTCTCAGCTGTGGTCTTACATCACCAGCTACATTTTTGGACATTTCTAACTGGTTGTCCTGGACCCTTTTCAAACTCAGTGTGTCCAAAATAGCTCATTATACCTCCTAACCTCCCCCCCTTTCTGTTTTCTTGTTATTGTTAAGGGCACTACCACCCTACAATCTGAATGTCATTCTGGACTCTTCTCATTCCACTTATCCAATCTGCCACCAAGTCCTGCCACTTCTGCTTTTACCAAATCCCTTGTAAATATCGCCTTCTCTCCCCTGACACTGCCACCACCCTGATGCATACCCTCATCACCTCTCATCTGGACTATTGAGATAGCCTGCTGGTTGGTCTTCCTGCCTCAATTTTCCTGCCATTCAAATTCACCTTCCACACAACTATGAGCAATTTTCATAAAGCATGTCACTTCCACACACACTCCCAGTCCAATGCTCTCTTTCACCTCCAAGATCAAATAAGAAATCTTATGTTTGGTAATTAAGACTCTTTACGACCTGGCCCCCTTCCTATTCCTCCAGTGTCACACTTTACTCCTCTCTGGATGTCAGCCTATTTCCACACAACTGAAACTCCTTTTCTCACCTCTGTATTTGTGCTGGATGTCCCCCATGCTTGGAATGCTTTCTTTTCACCTCTGTCTCTTGACATCCATGGGTTCTTTAATGACTCAGCTAGACTGCCACTTTCCACAGAAAGCCTTTCCCAGGAACCTCCCCTCCCCCCTTCCAGCCTTTGCTTCTAAGGTTCTCTGTATTTAACTTGTATATTGTTGTTCAATCAGTCGTGTCCGATTCTTTGTAACCCCATGGACCATAGCATATCAATGCTGTCCATGGAGATTTTCTTGGCAAAGATACTGGAATAGTTTGCCATTTCCTTCTTCAGTGGATTAAGGCAAACAGAGGTTAAATGACTTGTCCAGGGTCACACAGCTAGTGTCTGGGGCCAGGTTTGAACTCAAGTCTTCTTGACTCCAAGTCCAGCAATCTGTCCACTGAACCACTTAGCTGCCTCCATCTTGCATATGCTTATTTATTTATATGTTATCCCCTTCATTAGTATATTAAGCTCTTTGAGCACTGGGACTGTTTTTGCCTTTCTTTGTATAATCCCAGAGACAATTAGTGTATTTAGCACATAGTAAGTACTGAATCAATACTATATTGATTGATTACCTTTTAAGTGCAACGGTACTATGCTGCTCTTTGGGCAGTAATCATCTTTTCTCATAGAAGTGACCACTGACTGATCTTTTCCTTTTCAAATACCAACTACCACATTCTGTGCTCTCACATAATTTCTTTAACTAGTTCTCCTCATTGACTGCCCCTCACTTGTGTCTCCTCATTAATTTTTCCCTTCCCTGGTTACCCAGCCTCCTATCCTGTGTCTCCATAGTGACCACTGCTGCCTCTTCCATGTCTTCTCACTGAGTGAACTGCTATTTCCTCATAACTGACTTCTCCCTCATTGGCTGGCCTTTCTCTCACATTGGTCATCCTGACTACCTTCCATATATGTCCCCTCATCTCCTTCCTGTCCTCTCACTGACTGACCTCTGCCTCTGCCATGTCCCAACTCTGTTAGCCTCTTGTGTCTTCGCAGCGATTACCCCTTCTCTCTTTGTCTTCACTGACCACCAGCTTCTTATGTCCTCAGGCTTTGGCTGCAGTCATGGATCACTGTTATGATAATGAATCTGTGAGCTTCTTCTACAACCACAGTGGGAAGCAGCTGAGTCTGTACTGGCAGCCCAAGGATGTGGTAATGGTGGTCCTGGGTCTTACCGTCAGCGTAGTGGTTCTACTGACCAACCTACTGGTCATCGTGGCCATAATTTCCAACCGGCGGCTACACCTACCCATTTACTATCTGCTAGGGAACCTGGCTGCAGCTGATCTGTTTGCAGGATTGGCCTACCTGTTCCTCATGCTGCACACAGGCCCCCACACAGCCCGGCTCTCAGTGAGGGTCTGGTTTTTGCGGCAGGGTCTGCTGGATGCTAGCCTCAGTGCTTCTGTTGTCAACCTGCTGGCCATTGCGGTGGAACGGCACCGAAGTGTCATGGCGGTGCAGCCACTAAGCCTCCTACCCCGAGGCCGTGTGCTGCTGCTCATGGCAGGCAGTTGGGTAGTTGCACTGGGCCTGGCACTTTTGCCCTCCTACTGGAACTGCTTGTGTGACCTGGACCACTGTGCCCGCCTGGCCCCACTCTACAGCCGCACCTTCCTGACTGCCTGGGCCCTTGGCAACCTGCTGGCCTTCCTGCTTATGGCAGCTGTCTATGCACGTATCTTCTTCTATGTGCGAAGGCGCATGAATCGCATGTCACAACACGCTGGCTTCCACCCACGCTACCGTGAGACCACAGTTGCTCTAGTCAAGACAGTGGTCATCATTTTGGGTGAGGGAACTTTGTCTACAATGTGGACCTCCTCCCTTCAGTGACTAGCTCCCTCCCAATGACTGACCCATTCATTGACTCCCTCACCAATTACCACTGACTGTCCACCCCCCCACCCCCCCAAAAAAGTGACTGACTCACCTGTAATGATCTTGGCTCTCAGAGAAACCAACTTCCTTAGAGTAAGTGTCCCAATTCCTTCTAACTGATCTGATGCTACCTATGACAACATCCTTCTTTAAAGTGGTTGGATTGCCCTCTACCCTTCTAGTGACTTACCCTCTCTGACAGTGATTGACTGACCACCTGGTAGCTGTGATTGATTTTTTCCCCCTCCCCCTGAAAGTGACTGGTTTCTTTGAAAATAACTGATTCTGCCCTCCCCTCCCCTATGAGTGACTAACCCAATGGACCAAATCCCTCAGAATGAGCAACATCTTGACTGAGCCCACACTAACAACTACTAATCACTCTGTTCTCTGTCCCTAGGGGCATTTGTGATCTGCTGGACACCTGGCCAGGTGGTATTGCTTCTGGATGGGCTAGGCTGTGACTCATGCAATGTTTTAGTTGTGGAGAAGTACTTCTTGCTCTTGGCTGAGGCTAACTCACTGGTCAACCCAGTCGTATATTCATGCCGGGATGCTGAGATGCGCAGCACCTTCCGCCGTCTACTCTGTGGCTGCTTGAGGAGCTCTTCTCACCACATGCCCCGAAATGGGCCAAGGCCTGGAATGAGGGTCAATCTTCCTGACAGTGGCCATCCCCTGGTGGATTCTTCCCTTTAGCTGTCTCTACACCAATGGGACAGGACAGATAACTGTGATTGGGATGGGCACTGACTGCTGTGAACTGGGGTAATGAATAGTGAACTGCCTCTAAGGCAGGCGGAGACTTAACCCCTTCAAATGAGATGAAACTGACTGCTGTGGCTATAGACTATCAAGGTCAGGGCCAGTATCCCCCATTGATTTACCTTGATATAATGCTAGGGTTGTCTGTGGTCCCCCACCCCCCACCTAGTGGGGAGAAGAGAGATGCTTTTATTTGACAATTTTACAAACACTTGACTGTTTAACCCTTGGGGGCTGGGATAGGGCTCCTTGGTTTGGACATTGTAGATCTGCTTCCCACATCAAAGGGATTAATAAGGACCATGGATTCATAATCTGGTTGCATCTGATTCTGTGGGGACAATGGGTGGCTGAAGTTTCTGCCTATCCTCCCCCCCAACCCTTCCCCATAGACCAGAGCTGGGAATTTGCCTCCCTTCCCCCTTCCTCCATTGACTGAAGCCTTCCTTGTGATGACCTAAGCTAGGCATTTCTGGCCCTTCAACTGATAAGGGAGTGGGGTTTTGCCTGGAACAGCCCTGCACCAATCCTATCTCTCTTCTGTTCCTGTGGGTGGTCTGTCTCCTGATCCACAATTAAGGGCTATGTCCCTTCATCCATCTGGTCCCCTTGGAAACCTGGGGCCTCCAGTTTCCAAAGGGTGTGACACTTCAAAGCACTCAGCCCAGCAGAGACAGAGATTCTCCATCTTGCTTTGTCTAAAAGCAATCACTATCTGATAGTCTGAGACTGGAGAGTGCTTTGTGAGCAGATGGGGAAGGGGGAGTGGCTTGCAATTCCACTGTCCCTTCCTCTGCCCCCAAGTCAGCCCTATGTCCATGCGTTTGAGGCCAGAGTCTCCTGGAATAGACAAGCTCCTCTAGGGACAGAAATGATGGACTATGCCTTTAAGGGATACCTCAAGAGCCCAGGGACTACTCCCTCCTCCCCAAGATAATAGGAAATAAGACTTTCTGATGGTACCACGTCTGATTCCTCTTTAGAAGAGCCACTCCCTGGAGGGAGCCTTGGTTTACCGGGACAGCCTCAGATTGGGGTTCAGCCAACCCTATGCCAGCCTTCTCTAGTTTAGCCCAGATTGGGGAGTTCAGCCTTCCCCAACCCTTAGGACCCAGCCCTGCCTCAATTAAGGGCTCAGTTTCCTCTAGTCTAGCCCTAGATTAGGGGCTTAACCTCACCTAACCCCGCCTCAGATTAGCATTCAGCCTCTTCCAGCCCAGCGTCAGTTTGGGGCTCAGCCTCCCCCAGCCTCAATATGTGGCCTCTGTTGTGGAAGGGGCGGGTGGAGATGTCTGAGGGAGGGACATGGGGCGGGCATCCCTGAAGCCGAGGCTTGGACCCTCCTAGTGGAGGGCGGGGGCGGGAGGCTGTTGCCCCGGTAACGGAGCCAGCGGCCTCCCTGCGGCGCGGGGCGTGGCCGGGGGCGGACTTGCGCTAGCGCGCGCCGCAGGGGTGAAAAGCGGCCGGCCGGCCGGGGGCGGGGCCAGGCGCGCGCCCCCGCGGCGGGGCCTGTCGGAGCGCGCGAGGCGGTCGCGAGGCGCGGGGCTGTTGGTCGCCGACGACGCTGCCGGAGGCCCCGCGGGCGCCCCCTCCCTCAGCGCCTCCGGGCCATGGACGACCCGTCCCGGCTGCTGGCGGCGGCGGCGGCTGCGGCCACGCACCCCGTGGGGGCGCTCTCCGGGATGCCGCCCCTGCCCTTGCCGCCGCCCGACGCCGAGGAGCTGGAGCCCGCGGCCCCGCACCGCCTCCCGCCGCCTCCGGGGCCCCCGCCACCCGCCCTGGGACCCGGCCCGCACCAGGACACCGGCGACATCCTGCAGCAGATCATGGCCATCACCGACCAGAGCCTGGACGAGGCGCAGGCCCGGTACGGGGGAAGGGGAGGGGTCTGCGTGGAGTGGGGGAGTGGGGGAGGGGGAAACATGGGGCGCGGAGGTCGGAAAGGGTCCCGCCGAGGTGGGGGAGGGGGAGGGTCCGGAGCCTGGGAGCCAAGCTGCCTCTCGGGTCCTGCGGTACCCGGAGGGAGGGGAAGGAATCCTGAATGAATGAGTAGGAGCCCCTTTGCTAGGCCGGGTTCACCGCTGCCCTCCGAGGTGGAAGGTGGACGCGGAATGAGTTTTTCCAAACTTTATTTTCCCCGTCGCCTAGGTGGAAAGTCCGACACCGCGAGTGTTCTCTCCCTAAAGGAGAGTTGGGAAAGCTCAGTGCCTGCCTAGCCCATCATAGTAGGTGGTTAATAAATGCTTCCTAACGCGAGCTCGTTCCTTGAGAGCAAGAACTGCCTTTTGCCTTTCTTTGTATTACCGTCGCTTAACGCGGTATCTGGTACATAATAGGCGCTTAATAAATGCGCCGTAATAAATGACTTCTGGGCAGGACTAAGAGCCCAGAATGCTGGAGTTGTTCTCCAGCACAAGTAACAGGACAACATGTTGAACGTGGACCTACTGCCGACAATGATGACATTACTTATCCTCCTTTAGCGAGTGTCATTGGGTGGGTACCATATGATAGACGTACGGGAAAACAAGAAGGAGAATGTACACAGAAAGAAGAATGGAAGGGACAAATAACGTATTTTTCCAAACATCAAAGTTTGCTGAGCATGTAATAATTCCCTTCAATACTTCAGTGGATCCATGGTTTCATTCATGTGGGTACTCCCTTCAGCAGTAAAGATCAAAACCCAGCCACACCTCCTTCTTGACTTCATGTGGGCTCACAGATGTTCTACCCAGCATTGCTAGGGCATTCCTCTAGGGGTTTTGACACGTAACTGCTAACTGTATGACCTTGGACTAGCTTTAGTGCTCCTAGCAACATTAAGTAATCGGCATCAAAGTGGGAGGGGAATGTCCCACATTTAAAGTTTAAAATGAGGAGGTGAGGGAAAGATTCCTCCCTCCTCTTTCATCTGGATTGACAATTAGGCATTATACCCTTTAGAATTGTTATGGTATTTTTCCCGAATGCTTATGAAACAGTTCTTTTTGGCATGGGAAGTAAACAATTTCAAATGGATTATGCTCATTTCAGGTAATGGATGACCTCTCAGAGATCTAAACATATGTGCACTTCAACTGTGGCCCAGGATGAATTATTCTATTTTACATCCAGTCCACATTAAAGCTGATGTTTCCCTAGTAGGTTAAAGAATTCTATTAAAGAAATATCAACTAAGGAGGGTGACTAGGGAGTTAGTTTTAATAGTTTAGTTAAATTTTGGTGCCCGCTAGGTACTTTTTTTCATAATTTTTTCCTGGCTTGGACTCTTGCTAACTGCTACTAGTAATAACTTCTTTAAGGTTTCCAAAGTGCCTTTCTGTTATAGGACTTTCCCCCTCCTCCCAATTCTTTTTCAGAACTGGAGGCCATTTTATCAGCAAATCAGATAAAACTTATTTTAAACATTCTTTTCTCCAGAAAATTTTTTGCCAAATATGTCTGAATATTCAGTATGTAATACATAGTCTTATTTATAGAAGTACATTTAAAATGAATTAGCCTAATCAATAGGTAATGTTGAATCTGAGTGTTCTAGAGCTATTCAGACTAGATTTAAATCAGACTGATACCAGTGATTTAAACTAACAAATGACTTCAGCTAGGCACTAGTTTGCTGAAGTAGCCTTTTAGAGCTAGAGACTAGCATAATGTTAACATAGTTAAAGAGCAAGGATCCTTAGCAGTGGTGTATGAAATCTCTAGCTGAAGAGTGAGGACTCTAAATGAGAATTGAAGAATACTGGAGAAGCCTAATGGAAAAAGAAGTAGGCAGCAGTAGCGTCATGTTGGAGTTCAGAGACTGTACTTAGGGACTTCTGGAAGCTCTAAATCCTGTCATCTCGGCAGTGTAGTTTTACAGAATCGTTGTGTTTACCCTAGAGTGCCTGCCCACGTAGAATCTGGCTCAGGAGCCTTCTGGCATTTCTAAATTGCCTCTGTTCTTGTATGTGTGGGTGCTTAATTAATAATTATTACAGAGTGCTGCCAGATTTGGGGTTCATTCATTCATTTATACTTTCATGCAGAAAACAGAATTGCAATGGAAAGAAGGCTGACTTGGAACAGGAAGATCTGAGTTTGGATCCCACCTCTAAAACTCACTGCCTGTGAGATTGTGGACAAGTCATTTACAGCCTCTTTGACCCATGGTTTCTTCATCTGTAAAGTGTGGATCATAATACCTGTAGTAACTATCTTACAAGGATGTCAAAAAGTCCAAATGAGAGAATATATTAAGTACTTTACAAACCTTAATGCACTGAGGCAGCTTCGTTGAAGTAGGTGGAGTGCCAGGCCTGGTGTCCGGAAGAGCTGAGTCCAAATACAGCCTCAGACACTTCCTAGCTGTGTAATCCTGGGCAAGTCATTTTGCCTCTGTCTGCTTCAGTTTCCTCAACTGTGAAAAGGGAGATAATAATAGCACCTATCTCCCAGGGTTGTTGTGAGAATTAAAGGAGATAATATTTGTAAAGTGCTTAGCACATAAATGTCAAGCATCAGTCCAATCAAAATGCTATGAGAACTTTAAAAAAGGAAAGATTACTTTCACCTAGGGTGGGGATAGTGATCAGGAAAAGCTTCAGGTAAGAAGTGGCACTTGAATAGAGCATTGTAGTAAAAGAGATATTTGTGCAGACAAAGTTGGGGTGAGGCCAGAGAATGCATTCCAGGCATTGTAGGTAATATGAACCTAGGTACAGAGATGGGAAACTATAGGACAATGGTAGGGATGGAAAGTCAGCCAATGTTTATCCAGTTGAAAAGCTTTGAGTAATGGTACTCATTAGTATTACTGTTTACATAGAATGAATTGCTTAGTTCTTTAATGTGAAAAATGAAAGACTTTGAGAATGTGATGTTCTTGTAGATTTAATGAACATTAAATTAATCACAAGGGTCTGTATTGATATTATTTCGCATTATTTGATAAAGTATTGTGGTTTTCTTTGCTGGTAAATGGAAGAATCATTGAACGCAAATAATAAACAATTTTGGACTTAACTACTGGTGACCCAGACATTGAATTTGTGACCTGTTGTTTAATGTTTTTAGTTGATTTTAAATTCAAGTAAACCAGGCTTCTGTGGGTCTAAGATAAGATAGTTTCTCATACTGGTAGCTTTAACTATTAGTCTGTATAATATCATTCCAGTGGCTAGTATGATCTCAGTGTAATAGAAAATGACCACTGAGCAATTTTAAAGAGAGTTACAGGGTAAAAATTTATGAAGTACGTTTATGTATATGTGTATGTATGTGTTAATGTATACATATAAACATATATAAATAGCTGTGAGCATATATCAAATGATCTTTTTCTGGTGTTATAGGTATTTTTATTTGTATAATATGTATAATTTGTATAATATGTATTTGGAATACAAAATTTGATGGATTTTGTGTTCCTGAAAGTGAAAGACATTTGGTATTCATATGTTTTTTAAAGCAAATTAATCAAACTTGCTGATATCTCTTTGAAGACTTTCATTTTTTTCTTTATAAGTTTGAAGGTAAAGTTTCCCTGAATTTTTCTTTTCTTTTTGAATTGGTCATACAGAGTTCTATTAAGTATTCAGTTGTAGAGATCTGTAGTTTAACTAATAATCATTTACTGGGCTCACCACCATTTTAGGAAGGACATTAATAAACTGGTGTGTATCAAAAGGAGGGTGATAAGGATGACCACAGGACATATAAAGACCTAGGGACAACACTGTCACTTTCTTCAAATATCTGAAAGTTGTCTTGAAGAAAAATTTTATTTAATTATACCTGTCCCAAGAGGATAGAACTAGGACAAGTGAATAGAAGTTACAGGGAGGCAGATTTTGACTCTGTATTAGAAGACGCTTAGAACTGTCTCAAAACAGAATGTGCTTGTGTTGGGAAATAGAAAATTCCTTGTCCATGAAGTTCTTCAAACAGAAACTGTCTGGAATGTCAGGGATTCCAATTTCAGGTGGGAGTTTACTAGATGATTACTAAGTTCTGGCTCTGCTCTGTTGTTTTGCTTGCCCGTGGATTAATTCCTAATCTTTTAAAATCTGGATTCAATTTCAATTAGTAAATTGGAAATATCAAATAAATGTAAAGATACTTTTTAAAAATATTCTTAGAGCCAGTACCCAAATTATTTGTGTGCATTTTTGTATTTATTTGAAGAAGATCATAAGATTTAGAGCTGAAGTGGGCCGTGAAAGTTTGTGGCAGTGTGAAATTAAACAAAAATACAAAAAGTGATTTATAGCAACCAAGAAAAGAATGCAGGACTTAGTACCCAAGTTCACAAGTTCAAATTCCAGCTCTGCTACTTATTATCTGTGTGAGCTTGGGCACATCACTTAACCTCCCTTCTGGGCCTCAGTTTCCTCATTTTTGAAATGAGGAGGTTGCCACTGATAACTTCTGATGCTCTTTCTGGTTCTAAATCTGTGATTCTGTGACAGACTTCTGTTTTGGGTTATTTATACTGATTCTCCCCTTCAAACATTGAATTTGGGAGTAGGGATGGGGAGCTTGATTAGGTGTGGACTCCGGCTTATTTGTGTGTGTGTGTGTGTGTGTGTGTGTGTGTGTGTGTGTACGTTGGCCTGAGCATAGTGCCTTTTTCCTAGTAGGAACATAATAAATATTTGTTGAATTTATCAATTGCCTTAGCTACTAAGGACTCCTTAGGTCCAACCAGCCAGTTAAAGACTTAAGGGAGGACAATAGCAGCCACTAGGCTTTAGCTGTCAGCTGTCTTTGTTCTCAGGCTGTTTGCTGGGTTTAGATATTGATCTTCCGTTTCCGATAAACCATAATGGCCCCATCATAGTTTGGACTATCCTCAGAAGAAACATGGCCGGCAGTGATCCTGGTAATTTTCTTCATTTAAAAACTTTTTTTTTTTTTGCATTTCTAAGTGTTTTGAGGCATTGTTTTAAATCTAGAATCTTAGCAACAACCCTTTTAAAGTAGTGTTGAATTCATTAGGAATATAAGCAAGATTCAGTTTGCTTCTGAAAAGACGTGTAAATGAACAGGTTCATTTATACAGATATATGCAGTCCATGTTTATGTATATGTACAGATATATACATATACATAATGCTTTAAAGAAAATATTAAAATACACACCCTCAAATTGTACTTTTTGTCTTCTCTGAAGACTATGCCCAATATTAGAATGGTGCCATATGATAAGGACCAAGAACAACTTTTCTCTAATTCATTTTCTTGATATAGAGGGGGTTTTATTAAGTGTGTAGCACAGTGACTCTTCTAACTCACCCCTCCTTACATTTCTCTATGAAGTGCTCCTTCAGCAATTACATTTTCTCTACTATTTTCTATTGTTTGGTACCTGTTTGCTTTCCTTTGTAAATGGGATTTTTTGTATCTCTGTGAGTATCCTTCCTCCCCAGATTTAAGCTTCTTGAGATTAGGGGTCATGTTTTCTACTTCTTTTGGCCCCCTCTCCTCCAGTTTAGTGCTTTGTCTATAATAGGTAGTTGTTGAAAGTTGCTGACTACCTCCAGTAAAGGGCCATACATATTTAGAAATGAGGGTTGAACATTTCATTGAGATATTTTGTAAGATTGCCTATCTTCTTGAATGAGTTGTTGGCCATACTATGCAACTGTATATGGAAATGTTTGTCTTCACAAATTAAATTCCCCAAACCTTTTTTATTTGTGCTGTGGGAAAAAATAGAGTCCAGGCTAAAAATTAAAACATAAAACTTGTGGAAGCCAGAATTTGAACTTAATTTTTACATTTGGAGAGTAAAAGATATATTTATGTTTTTGGTAGTATTTCTATACTGCAGATCATGTTAGTGTGTATCTAAAGTGAAATGTGCTGATTGTTTTACCCACTTAGAAGGCCATTGGGGAAGAGTCTGACTGTAATTAGTTGGAACTTTGTCATAAAGGCCTATAGAATATTATTCTAGTGCATGGTTCTTTGCTAAGGGCTTTTCATTATAAAGCTATGAGTGAGTGAGCTTAGAGATTTTCTGACCTAAACTCTTTATTTAAGAAAAGAGGAAACTAAAGAATGCCCAGAGGAATTAAGTGCCTTACCCAAGGTTATAGTTAGTGGCATTTGATTAGACTAGGTCCCAGATGGCCTGACTTCCAGTTTCATCTGTTTTCTATTTCATCAAGTTGTTGACACCAGTGACAAGATTTTTTTCTTATCCTAGTCTTTGATTTCAGTGATATAGGGAAAACCCAGGTAAGGAACTTCCATCTATCCATGCAAATGGGTGCCTGCTTTGCAACTTACAGATGGTCTTAAAGAGTTGCTTGGGAGCATTGAAAGTTTTGTTTCCTTGCATAGGTTCACTGAGCTTGTATATGTTAGAGATTAGGACTTCAACTCAGGTCTTCCAGAATTCAAGGCCAATTCTCCATCCACTATATCATGTTGCCTCTAATACAAGATTTTTATAAGAGGGAAATTTTTAACATACTAATGGACATTTCACATTCTTGTAGCCTCCCTCCTCTTTTCACATCTCTAGTAGTAAGGAGCAGTTTTTTGTTTTGTTTTGAACCAATGATAACTTACCTTCCCTCCACTGGAAATGAACATTGTGGGTCATATTGGGTTATAGAAGGCAATGACAATGCAGCCCAATGTCTTATGGTCCTGAAAAGATAGAAAAGGCTTGAGTAGAAGCTCCATGGAGCCCCTCCCCCCCCAGCCCCCGGCTAAATTTGGAGAGGATTAGCACCAAAAAGTTGGCCACTGGGATTAAGAAATTTTTGACCACAGCAAATCATGAAATGGCCTACTGTGACATGAAGGGAGGTTGCAGTCTGGGTTGCTGAAAGGTGTAACCATACTGATGAAATCATGGAAGATTGGATTTAACTTGCCTTCAAGGTGGGCTGCTGAGGTTGTGAAGAGCAGCAGAAATTCATCTTAAGAGAACTGAACAATTGTTTTCTTTCTTCCATGTTAAAGAGAATACATAATAACTGCTTATGCTACTTCAACAGCAAGTGGTAACAATTTACCCAGTTTCTTCTACCTCTGTTCCTATTTTAGCTGTAAAATATTTAGCTGCCAAAAAGATTAAATTTATGAGTAAGTATGTAGTAAATACTAGCAAAGCTTGAAACAAGCCATTAGGATTTCACCTAATAAAACATTTTAACATTAGAAATGTAAAATAGATTAAAGGTAGACATAGTTTCCATTTTAGTTTTTGTTGAGCGTTACTTGCTATCATGGCATAGCAAAAAGGATACTAGCTTCAGAGCCTTCTGGTGCAGTGACTGCTTGCCACTGGACTTCTCTGGCTTTTCTTGTCTGCAAAATGGTGATAGTAATATTTTGGGTTCCTTCTCAGAGGCATTCAGGAAAAGACTACATTCTACCTGTTGCAGTTGTTGTACAGAGAATCCTTTCTCAGGTGTGATGACGTTAGGTGACCCATCAGGTTCCCTTCTAACTGAGATTCTGAGATACTTGTGCTGCCTACTTCACAGGATTGTTGTGAGGAAAGTCAGTTGTAAACTTTAAAACACAAGAGGAAAATGAATTTTAACACTTTAAGCACTTCAAAAGTGCTTAAAATATAGTTGGATATTTCTGGACATATTGTAATACTGGGCCACAACAGTGCTCTGAATGGAACGCTGATAACAGTGTTCCAGGAAGAAGGGTGAGATCATCCTGAGTAACCTCAATGGTGGTCCCAGAAGGGGAAGCCTGGCCTCTGCATGCATGGCATTTCCATCAGTCTGGGGTAGGAAAAGTGATTAGGACCATTTATATTTAAAGAACATACTTAGTGTTTGAGAAGCAAGGTCCAGACGCTATAAAGCAAGTGAACCAGTTTAGGTTGGTTTTGTCCATGTCCCACCCCCCCCCACCCCCCGACACGCAAGGTTTTGTTTGTTTTCTTCATATGCAGAGCCGAATATGTATTTATTTTGAATACATTTTGTATATACTCATGTGTGTCGTAGCCCTCAGTAGATGTAAGCTTCTTGAAGGCAGTGGCTTTCATTTTTGTGTTTGTATCCCCAATGCCTAGCTGTAGTAGACACTTGATAAATGTTTGATTGATTGATTTTGGACCTGATGTCCATCTTTTCTATTTTTCAACTTTCTTTTCAGAAAACATGCCTTGAATTGCCATCGAATGAAGCCCGCTCTCTTCAGTGTTCTCTGTGAGATCAAGGAAAAGACAGGTAATTTATTCTTTGTGGGGGAAAATTGTCTCCTATTGGGCTTGAAGAACACTACTTTTACTTGATCTTTAGCTTCTGGCCGAGTCTAAAAACTTATTTCTTAACCTATCATACCTTTGGTGGTGAATTATTTTTTATGGCTTATCTAACAGGTTTCATATATGTGCAACCTTGATATAATGGTGATTACTACAACTTTGTTGGGAGGCAAAACAGAAAGAAGTATCATTACTTGAGAAAGAAGGATTATTCTGGTTGTGTTCCAAAGATCAGCTTCAGATCTATGATAGGAGCAGGAAATATTGGGCAATTGGTCGGGGAGAGGCAGCATGTAAAGAACTGAGTACGTACAAGCTAGATACAAAGTATATACACAAAGCAGATGGAGTGGAGGGAGGGCCCTGGAAAGACCTGGAGAGGAGGTGGAACTTGAACCAGATCTTGAGAGAAGTTAAAGAAGCCAAGAAGCAGAGGGGCCCATGGCAGAGGTATGTTGTTAATAAGTAGCAAGATGGCTGTAGTGTTTTGGGAGGGGAATTATTATGGAACTAAAAACTAAAAACAGCTCTGGTTTAATGGAAAGAGTCCTGGAGATGGAATAGTCTTGACTGCATTACTGTGTATGAAACTTTGTCACTACCTCTTTATTTTTCAGTTTCCCCATCTGTAAATTAGGAATAATAGTGCTTACTTGCACAATCTACTGAAAGGGATTGTCATGAGGATGAAGTGATAGGGTGAATGTGGAGCACTGTTTAAACTCTGAAGCCAGTAAGTCAACGGCTGTGTTTAAAATTAGGTTATGTAACTCTGAAGCAAACACTATGATTTCAGTTAGAAAAAGAGAATTTGGAACTCAAAATTAAAAAAAAAAAACAAATGTTAAAAATTGTTTTTACATGTAATTGGGGAAAAAATAAAATGCTAAATAATTTCTTAAAAAACTAAAACAAAAAATAGAATAAGAACAGTTTAGGAGAGAAAACAAGATCAAATCAAGGTACAATGAAAATTGATAGTGAAGATTGTTACTTGATTTCTTAAAGAGAATTGGTCTTGTATGAATTAGCTTGAAAGGATGTAGCTTGTGATTGGAATATGTACCTTGAATAAAATTGTTTTGCTTTTGGAAGGTAGTTGAAATAGCAGGAATAAATTACATATTCTCACTCTTGTTAAAAAGAATACAACTTGGAGCTTGCATTTGAGTTTCACATGGTAATTGAGAAACAGTGTATTTTGATACTTTTTTCATTGAAAAATGAATTGCTGCCTTTTTATTTGTTCCTAAAATAAGACCTTTATCTTCCTCAGGCTGCCATCAGTGGTTTGAAAATTAGCTTACTCTATTAAGCAGATTGCACAAATTATCTTCTTATGTGAGTCCTTGTATGGTTATATTTCACTATATTGGTTATTTAAGGTGACCAAGTGAATCAGGAGAGCATAACATTCACTTTCACCTTTCTTTACTTTCAAAGCACATACATATATAGATGTGTGTGTGCACGTGTGCAAGTGCGTATATGCATGTGTGCTTTGATTATCTTTAGTGTGCTTCTAACCAGTCAACATAGTTGATTTTTAAAGCCTTTGCTTTAAATTTGCTGAATTTCTTTTAGTCTTATAGATTTGTGAATGTCTGATGACCTGTCTATTCCTTATTTAAATTATGGGGAGCAGATGTTACAGCTTCCAGCAAACAAAAGCCTGGACATAATGTAGCAGAAGGGTTAGACTCTCTTTGTGACCTAGTCACACAAGCTTCTTTTTCTACCAGTGAATTGGTTTAAGAAATAATTGTCCTCCAAATCCCTCCCTCATACTTCCTTTGTTGTCCCTTCAACTTTCTGCATAATAGATTGGCTAAGCAATGTTCCTACTTTGAATGGTTAGTTTAAAAAAAAGTGTATGAAATTTCTATTGCCTGAGAATCTGAAAAAGAGAAGACATTTTGCCCAAAGTTGCACACATTGCTCACACACACACTTCTGTGATTTAATACATATCATCCTAAAGCAGTTGCCAAGATTTACTTTTTAACCATTATAAAGTAAAATAATGCAATTGTCATACAGCTTCTTTTTCTTCAGAATCTAATCTAGGAAATGTAGCTTTTGGTCATAGCATTGTCTCTATGAGATTATGTGGACTTATGTTTAAAGGATCTATCTATTCAGCTTTAGTTCATTGGTTCCTCTATCTGGATCCTTGTTTCTCTTAATTTCTAGATTTTTGGTTCCTAGGGGGCAGTGACTATTATGTGTCATTTTAATTTGTTTTGTGTAACTCCAAGTGTAGTGCATGAACTTGTGGCTACTTAAATGCTTTTGATGGTAACTCTTTCTGCAGGGTACTAAATGTAGAGTTCTACATTGTTGTTAAACTTAGGAGATTCAGCAGCAGGAGGATAATTTGTAGAGTATATTGTACAATGTGATGTGGAGATTAGGTGACATCAAATAAAATGATCCTTGTCCATACATAGTTTGTTATGTGAAGAAGCATTTTAATAATTTTTACATTTCTAAAGACAGCATATATAACATAACTATAACTAAAAACTGGTTTCTGATTTCTCACTTTGTTGATTATTCACTTGTTGGAGTAAGTCAGGTTAAGAATAATTTTTTTTTTATTTAAAATAAATTCTTTATTTTTTTTAACTTGAATTCTTTTTTTCTTCTTTTTTAAATTTATTTAACATACTTAGTTTTCAGCATTGATTTTCACAAGACTTTGAATTACAGATTTTCTCCCCATTTCTACCCTCCCCCCACTCCAAGATGGCGTATATTCTGGTTGCCCTGTTCCCCAGTCAGCCCTCCCCTCTGCCACCCCACTCCCCTCCCATCTCCTTTTCCCTTCCTTTCTTGTAGGGCAAGATAAATTTCTACACCCCATTGCCTGTGTATCTTATTTTCTAGTTGCATGTAAAAACATTTTTTTTTGTTTTTGAACATCTGTTTTTAAAACTTTGAGTTCCAAATTCTCTCCCCTCTTCCCTTCCCACCCACCCTCCCTAAGAAGTCAAGCAGTTCAACATAGGCCACATGTGTATCATTATGTATAACCCTTCCACAATACTCATGTTGTGAAAGACTTACTATATTTTGCTCCTTCCCAACCCATCCCCCTTTATTAAATTTTCTCCCTTGACCCTGTCCCCTTTCAAAAATGTTTGTTTTTGACTACCTCCACCCCCATCAGCCCTCCCCTCCATTATCCCCCCCATTTTTTTTTATCTTCTTTCCTGTGGGATAAGATTCCCAATTGGGTATGTATGGTATTCCCTCCTTAGGCCAAATCTGATGAGAGCAATGTTCACTCATTCCCCCCTCACCTGCCCTCTCCCCTCCTCCCACAGAACTGCTTCCTCTTACCACCTTTATGCGAGATAATCCACCCCATTCTATCTCTCCTTATCTCCCTCTCTAAGTATGTTCCTCTCTCATCCCTTAATTTGATTTTATTTCTTTTAGATGTCTTCCCTTCATCTTCAACTTACCCTGTGTCCTCTCCCTCCCTCCCTCTCTCTCTCTCTCTCTCTCTCTCTCTCTCTCTCTCTCTATATATATATATATATATATATATATACACATAGATATATACATACATACACATTCATCCATATATATACATAAACATATATGTATGCATATTCCCTTCAGCTACCCTAAAACTGAGGTCTCATGAATCATACTTGTCATCTTTCCATGTAGGAGTATCAACAAAACAGTTCACCTTTAGTAAGTCCCTTGCAATTTCTTGATTACCTTTTCATGCTTCTCTTGATTCTTGTGTTTGAAAGTCAAATTTTCTATTCAGTTCTGGTCTTTTCACTGAGAAAGCTTGAAAGTCCTCTATTTTATTGAAAATCCATATTTTGCCTTGGAGCATGATACTCAGTTTTGCTGGGTAGGTGATTCTAGGTTTTAATCCTAGCTCCATTGACCTTCGGAATATCGTATTCCAAGCCCTTCGATCTCTTAATGTAGAGGCTGCCAGATCTTGGGTTATTCTGGTTGGGTTTCCACAATACTCAAATTGTTTCTTTCTGGCTGCTTGCAGTATTTTCTTCTTGATCTGGGAGCTCTGGAATTTGGCGACAATATTCCTGTGAGATTTCTTTTTGGGATCTATTTGTGGAGGCGATTGATGGATCCTTTCAATTTCTATTTTGCCCTGTGGCTCTAGAATATCAGGGCAGTTCTCCTTGATAATTTCTTGAAAGATGATATCTAGGCTCCTTTTTTGATCATGGCTTTCAGGCAGTCCAATAATTTTTAAATTATCTCTCCTGGATCTATTTTCCAGGTCAGTGGTTTTTCCAATGAGATATTTCACATTGTCTTCCATTTTTTCATTCCTTTGGTTCTGTTTTATAATATCTTGATTTCTCATAAAGTCACTAGCTTCCACTTGCTCCAATCTAATTTTTAAGGTAGTATTTTCTTCAGTGGTATTTTGGACCTCCTTTTCCATTTGGCTAATTCTGCCTTTCAAGGCATTCTTCTCCTCATTGGCTTTTTGGAGCTCTTTTGCCATTTGAGTTAGTCTGTTTTTTAAGGTGTTGTTTTCTTCAGTGTATTTTTCAGTATTTTTTTGGGTCTCCTTTAGCAAGTCATTGACTTGTTTTTCATGGTTTTCTCACATCCTTCTCATTTCTTTTCCCAATTTTTCCTCTACTTCTCTAACTTGCTTTTCCAAATCCTTTTTGAGCTCTTCCATGGCCTGGGACCAGTTCATGTTTTTCTTGGAAGCTTTTGGTGTAGGCTCTTGCACTTTATTGACTTCTTTAGGCTGTATGTTTTGGTGGTCTTTGTCAGCAAAGAAAGAATCCAAAGTCTGAGACTGAATCTCGGTGCGTTTTCGCTGCCTGGCCATATTCCCAGCCAACTAACTTGACCTTTGAGTTTTTCAGTGGGGTATGACTGCTTGTAGACTAGAGAGTTCTATGTTCCACGTTTGGGGGGGAGGTGTCGGCTCTGCCACACCAGCACTGCTCCTTTCCCAACCTCCAACCCGGACTGGGCTTAGATCTTCAGCAGGCTCTTCACTCCTGCTCTGATCCGCCACTTAATTCCTCCCACCAGGTGGGCCTGGGACCGGAAGCAACAACAGCCTTGGCTGCCCCACTCCTTCCACTCCCGCAGCTTTTCCCACTAACCTTCTCAGCAGTCTTTGGTGTTTGTGGGTTGAGAAGTCTCGTAACTGCCGCAGCTCACTGAATCAGGGCGCTAGGGCATGCTCTGCCCGGTTGCTGGTCCCGCCGGTCCTCGCCGCTCAGGCTGGACTCCGCTCCACTCCGCTCCCAGCTCCGTGTGGGATAGACCTCACCCAGAGACCATCCAGGCCGCCCTGGGCTGGAGCCCCACTTCCCTCTGCTGTTTTGTGGGTTCTGCCGTTCTAGGATTGGTTCGAGCCATTTTTTTATAGGTTTTTGGAGGGACTCGGTATGGAGCTCACGCTAGTCCCTGCTTACCAGCTGCCATCTTGGCTCCGCCCCAGGTTAAGAATAATTTAATCCAAGACATTTCTTTTTATTTTTTAAATTATTACTTATTTTTTTTAGTTTTCGACATTCACTTCCATAAGATTTTGAGTTCCAAATTTTCTCTCCCTCCCTCCTCCCTAAGACAGCATGCACTCTAGTATAGGCTCTACACACACATTCATATTAAACATATTTTCACATTAGTCATGTTGTAAAGAAGAATTAAAACCAATGGGAGGACCTCAAGAAAGAAGAAACAAAAAAAAGAGAAAGCAAATAATATGCTTCGATCTGCATTCAGATGCCATAGTTCTTTTTCTGGATGTGGTTAGTATTTTCCATCTTGAGTCTTTTGGAATTGTCTTAGATTGCTGAGAAGAGATAAGTCTATCAAAGTTAGTCATCGCACATGTTGCTGTTACTGTGTACAATGTTCTCTTGGTTCAGCTCACTTTATTCAGCATCAGTTCATGTAGGTCTTTCCAGGTTTTTCTGAAGTCTGCCTGCTCGTCATTTCTTATGGAACAATAGTATTCCATTTCATTCATACACCACAGCTTGTTCAGCCATTCCACAATTGATGTGTATCTCCTCAATTTCCAATTCTTGGCCACCACAAAAAGAGCTGCTATAAATGTTTTTGTTTATGTAGGTCCTTTCCTCATTTTTATGATCTCTTTGGGATACAGGTCTAGAAGTGGTGTTGCTGTATGCACATTTTTATAGCCCTTTGGGCATAGTTCCAAATCGTTCTCCAGAATGGTTGGATCAGTTTTCACAACTCTACCAACAATGCATTAGTGTTCAGTTTTCCCACATCTTCTCTAGCATTTATCATTTTCCTGTTTTGTCATGTTAGCCAGTCTGATAGGTATGATGTGGTACCTCAGAATTGTTTTGATTTGCATTTCTCTAATTAATAGTTAATCCAGCACATTTCATTATAGTCTTGTATAGGTAATCAGATATTACAGTATTTTTTACTACTGCGTGTGTGTCTGTATGTGTGTGTGTGTGTGTGTGTGTGTGTGTGTGTGTGTGTGAGAGAGAGAGAGAGAGAGAGAGAGAACTAACTTGTAAGTGTTCTAAGGACCAAAGAGAACACTCTAAACTTAAATGTGCCCTTGGTATGAGCAGCCTTTTTTGCTGATATTCATCTACTTCCAGGCGAAACTCTTCCTTTCTCTCTGATAACCCACTTTTTTCTTTTACTTGGTAAGTGCTTATTAAATGACAAATTCTTTTGTAGTAAAGAAGTAGAGGACATTATATATGCCTACAAGAATTTGTGGAGCTTACTTTCTGTTGGGAAGAAATAACACACACTCATCTGAGGAAATGCAAACTGTTTATAAAGTAAATACAAAGTAATGAGGAGGGGGTAGGCCCTGGTAGCTTGAGGTTTCAGGAAAGTTCCTCATATAGAAGCTGGCCTTGAGCTGAGCTTTGAAGGAAGCTAGGAATTAAGGGGAAGGTGAAGAGGGAGTACATTTCAGGTATGGGGGAAAAGCTGTACAAAGACATTAAAAGAGTACATAGAATATTGTTCTGGGAACAGGAAATTGGCCAGTTTAGCTGGAATGTAAAATACAGGAAGGGGTGTAATGTATAATAAGTCTGGACAGGTAGGACTGAGCATAGAACCTCTTCCAAGAAGCCTTTATTGACTAATTCCAGCTCATGCTCTTCTACTTTGTGTTGCTTCAGGCTTAGCTATCTTGCTTGAAATACATTTCAAGTACTTGCTTTTGTCTTCTAGTACAGTGCTGGATTTGCTGTATATGTAATCAATCAGAAGTCATTTTAAGGACTATCCAGCAAGGCTTTACTTTGCCAGGATTGTGCTTGTGCCAAGTATATCCTTAATGTGCTTTGATAGCACAAAACAAACAAAAAAAAACCCACCCTGTTTCAAAGGAATTACTATAAATAATTTATAACATAATGGAACACCTCATTTCTTGCTGACCACAATTCACCGTTTTTCTGTGAGTAGTGTGCTAGCTTAAGTAGGTTGATCTAGATTTGACTACAGAACTTTGGTGGTATAAAATCAATGACCCTCCCCTCCCATCAACTGTGTCATGTTGCTTCAGATACAAAATTGTGATCTTTAGTGCAGTAGCACTAAACAAACTAAACTATCTGATTTGCTTGCATTTTAAGGTGCAAATGGGCCTTTTCCTAGCTTTTTCTCATTCCTTATCTTTCTTGACCTCTCTGTAGCCTTTGACACTCTTGATCATCCTCTTCTCACTCTAGGTTTTCATGACACTTTTCTCTTGGTTCTCCTCTTGTCTGATCAGTCTTCATTTTCTTTTGATGTATCTTCATCTATTCTAGGACACACCTGCTAGGTATTCTCCAAGGCTGTGTGCTGGGCCTTTTTCTTTTTTCCCCTCTGTACTTTTGGTGATCTCATAAGCTTTCATTTCAATTATTCAATTGATCCAAATGACTCAGTTATTATTTCTATACAGATGATTCTCAGATCTGTTTGTTCAGCCCTAACTTCTCTCCTGACTTCCAGTATCCCATCTACACCTGCCTTTTCGACATCTTGAACTGGACATATACCATAGATACCTTAAACTCAGCATGATCGAAATGAAACTTATTGTTCTTTCTTCTAAACCCTCCCCACTTCTGAACTTCCATATTATTATTTTTTCCTTAATAGTGTTTTTTTTCCAATTACATGTAAAGATAGTTTTCAACATTAATTTTTGTAAAATTTTGAGTTCCAAATTTTTCCTTCCCTCCCCCCTCCTCAAGACAGCAAGCAGTCTGATATAAGTTATATATGTACAATCATGTTAAGCATATTTCCACATTAGTCATTGTTGTGAAAGAAAAATCAGAACAAAAGGGAAAAACCATGAGAAAGAAAGAAAACAAAAAAAAGTGAAAATAGTATGCTTCAATCTGGATTCAAACTCCATAGTTCTTTCTCTAGATGTGGTTAGCATTTTCCATCACAAGTCTTTTGGAATTGTCTTGGATCGTTGTATTGCTGAGAAGAGATAAGTCTATCATAGTTGATCATCACACAATGTTGCTGTTGCTGTGTGCAGTGTTCTCCTGGTTCTGCTCACTTCACTCAGCGTCAGTTCATGTAAGTCTTTCCAAATCTGCCTGCTTATCATTTCTTACAGAACAGTGGTATTCTATCATATTTATATACCACCACTTGTTCAGCCATTTCACAATTGATGGGCATCCTCTGAATTTCCAATTCTTTGCCACCACCAAAAGAGGTGCTATAAATATTTTTGTACATGTGGGTGCTTTTCCCTTTTTCATGATCTCTTTGCTTCCCTATTATTTTTGAGGGCATCATCATCTTCCAAATCACACAAGCTCACAGTACATGTTATCCTCTACTCCCCACTGTCTCATATTCCCTATCCAATCTGTTGCCAGTTGATTGATTTTACCTTTGAAATATCTCCTGTATATGACACTGCTACCACCTAGTTTAGGTCTTTATCATCTCAGCCCTTTTGGTTGTCTGCCTGCCTCAAATTTTTCTCCAGGCCAGTTCATCCTCCACTCAACTATGAGTGATCTTCCTTTAAAAAATTTTTTTTTAAATTTTCAATTCTGAAGCAAGTTGGGGGGAGGGCAGGTAGTGCTGGAACCTTATTCTTATTAGAAATGGGTTAAAGCATATCAGACCTTAAACTGTATTAAAGGTAAGAGCATTGTTGAAGTATAAAATGGATAATTTCAATTATTTTAAATTAAAATTTTCTTGTATAAATAAAACCATTGTAGCTAAGAATAGAAGGAATGCAGAAAACTGGGGGAAGACTTTCATAGATAATCTTTCAGACAGGATGTGATTGTGTTGGAATACTGCTGTAGTGTAGGAAATAATGAACTGGTTGATTTGGAAAAACATGGAAAGACTTCAACCTATGAAGGAAGATGCTATACACCTCCAGAGAAAGAGATGACAAGTGGAAATATACATAGTACAGTCTTATATATGTGTGTATGCTTATAGACATCTATTTATATGTATACGTGTGTGTGTGTGTTCATTTAATTGTTGCCTTCTCTAGCTTGGGCGGGGGGGAGAAAAAATAGTGCACAGCAGAGAACAAAAGAAAACCTAGAAGGAAGCAAAGAAAACTGGGGTAGCTTTGAAAACAATATGTGGTATTTATTATGCAGGTTTTCTTGAAATGGAAATTTATTATTTTATATTGAATCCTCTTTTATGTTCTGCTGTGTATATGGAAATGTTCTTTTTTTCTTCTCATTTTGTATTTAAGTTTAAAATTAATAAAAATTTAAAAAAATTAATTTTCAATCTTGAATTATCTTCCTTTCCCCTCCTTCTCCCCCCACCCTTTGAGAAGGCAAAGAAAACAAGCCTCCTTACAAATATATAAAGTCAGGCATAACAAATTCCCACATTAGCCATGTTAAAAAATAGAAAAAGAAATAATGAAAATATGCTTCAGTCTGCACTCTGAGTCCATTCAGCTCTTTCTGGAGATAGGTAGCACACTTCATCATGAGTCCTTTGGAATTGTGGTTGGTTATACTGTTGGTTAAAGTTACTAAGACTTTCAAAGTTGATTATCTTTACAGTATTGCTGTCCAAGGATGTTGTATGTTCCGTGGAATGTGACTTTCTCCTTTCACCCTCCGGCTTTACCCTAGCCTTGCCCATATTTAAAAGCTACTTTTATGGCTCTAGAAACATCTTAAACATCAAGTATAAGTCCACTGTACAAGCCCAGCACTAACCTTGTGCTCCTTGCCCAACTTGCTAAGGTCTCTGCAGGGATTTCCCATGCTGTACATTGTGCCTATAGCTAGCCACAGAAGATATTGAGCTTAATCATAGCTCCACCTTGCTTCAGGTCTAAAGTAACTTCAGTGCTACAATGGGAATAGGTTGAAGACTTATACCTACAAAGAGAAAGGGCTTCAGAATGTTACTTTCCAAGGTGAAGCTCTCCATTCCTAACTTCTGATTTTTGAGTTGATTTTAATTGAACTTTTCTATTTTGATCTTCCACAGAGTATTTGATTAAATCAAGTCTTAGTTTTAACTAACTTCAGTTTCTTTAAAAAGATACACTGTCTGGGTACTCCCAATACAGCACAGCCTAAAGTTTATTATCCTCAACCTTCTCTCTCCTTCATGCCAATGTCATCATTAGTTTAAAACATTTAAAGTGAAGAGTTTGAGTATTGCCTTCTAAACAATTCAAAAGGAAATATATTTGTAACAAATGTAAATAAAATTTAAATGTAATTGCCTTCTTTTATTCTATGCTATTCTTGCTCATGTCCTTAAATTTTTTTCTAATGGGTCCTTCCAGTTATATATTACCATCTCATAATCTTTTCCAGATGTTATTGATGAGATCTTTATGCCATTTGTTGAGTTTAAGTTGTGAAAAATGAGCAGAAAACTGAGTTTGACACCTACACCATAATAATAAACACTCACATAGCATTTTAAAGTTTAAAAAGTACTATATAAATATCTCAGATCCTCACGACAATCCTTTGAGGGAAGCACTACAGGTAAGGTTTTCCCCATTTTGCAGATTGATGTTAAATCAGTCAGTAAACATTTGTTAAGCACCTACTGTGTGTCAAACACTATGCTAAGCTCTGAGGATGGATGCAAAAAGAAGCAATAGTTACTACCCTCAAGGAGATAACAATCTAGTGGGGAGACAACATGCAAACAAATATATACAAAGCAGGCTATATACAGGATAAATAGGAAATAATTGATTTGGGGGTTTTTTGGGAGGGGGGGAAGGCAGGGCAATTAGGGTTAAATGACTTGCCCAAGGTCATACAGATAGTAAGTGGGTTGTGTGTCAGGTATCTGAGCCCAGATTTGAACTGAGGTCCTCCTGACTCTAGGGTTGGTACTCTACTCACTACACCACCTAGCTGCTAGGAAATAATTACCAGAGAGAAAGCACTGGGGTTAAGCAGGGTTAGGGAAGGCTTCCTGTAGGAGGTGGATATTGGTTGGTACTTAAAGGACACTGGGAGGTTGCTAGTTGGAGTAGAGGATAGAGAGCATTTCAGACATGGAAGACAGCCAGACAGAATGTCCAGAGCCAAGAGATGGAGTGTCTTGTTCTTGGAAGAGTACATGTCGGGAGTAAGGTATAAGACTGGAAAGACAAGAAGGGGCTAGGTTATGAAGGCCTTTGAATGCCAAACAAAGCATTTTGCATTTGTTCTTGAAAGCAGTGGGAAGCCACTGGAGTTTATTGATGGGGTGGGAGTGACTTGATCTAGCTTGTGCTTTAGGAAAATCACTTCAGTGGATAATGGATTGGAGTGAGGAGAGACTTGAGGCAGGCAGGACCACCCCAACTCCACCCCTACCTCCCAGGAGGTTATTGCAGTAATCAAGGTATGAGATGATAAGAACCTGAACCAGAGGAGTGGCCATATCAGAGGAAAGAAGGGGGCCTTTTCAAGAGATGTTAGTTTCACAAAAGTGAAATCAGCAGTCTTTAGCAACAGTTTGGACATGGGGAATGAGAGACAGTGAGGAATCTAGGATGATTCCTAGGTTATGAGCCTGAGGGACTGAGGGAGGGTTTAGAGGAAAGATGATGAGTTCTGTTTTGGAGCTGTTGAGTTTAAGATGTCTGCTAGACATGTAGTTCAAGATGTCTGAAAGGTAGTTGGAAATGTGAGAAAACTGGAGGTCAGCAGAGAGACTGGAACGGGAAAGATAGATTTGAGAATCATCAGCATAGAGAGGGTAATTAAAACCATGGGAGCTGATGAAATTAAGTGAAGCAGTATAGAGGGGGAAGAGAAGAGGTCCCAGGTCAAAACCCTGAGGCACACCTATGGTTAGAGGGTGCGATCTGGAAGAGGAACCGGCAAAGAAGACAGAGAAGGAGCAGTCAGGTAGAAAGAGAACCAGGAGAGAGTGGTGTTCCGAAAACCGAGAGAGAAAAGAGTATCAAGGAGGAGAGAGCGATCAAGTGTCAAAGGCTGCAGACAGTCAAGGAGAATTAGAATTGAAAAAAGTCCGTTGGATTTGTCAACTAAGAGATCATAATAACTTTGGAGAGAGCAGTTTCAAGGGAATGATATGGTTGGAAGCCAAATCACTGGTTACATAACTAATAAATACCAGAAAGAGGCAGTATTTGAACTGAGTTTTTCTTGAATCGAAATCCTTCTCTCTCTCCTCTATGCTATTCTGTCAGATTTCAAAAGATACCTGCTGTGGGATACAGAGGTCCCCTTGGCCTAGGAGGGATGAGAAGCTCTCAGGAGTAAAATTCTGAAGCCGCAAACAGAAATTATTAACAGAGGGAAGAAAAGCAGGACCAATATGTATGTATAGGGAAGTCAGTCAGCAACTTAAATTTTTAAAAGGCATGTATAAAAGAGAGATGTAAGGAAAGGACAGGTAATTAAAGCTGAACGTGAAAGCATTCTTTTAAACAGTCTTATAAGAAGAGAATCAGGATCACTAAAGTATTCATTGTGACCTGAGATTGGGGGATGAATGTCAAGGACAATGTTGGGAAAAACAAGAGAATAAAAACGGGGTGGGTAGGACTAATGAATGAAACAATGATTAAAAAAATAACTCCCCTGCTCACAAAGCTCCTCATTTTTACATCAGTTATTTCTGGGTATGTTTCTCCATTAATTAAACACTCCCTTGTAACAGAGGAAAACTAATATAGTTACTGCATTTGAGAATATATGTACCAGTCTTTCTCCATTGGCCCCTACTTCTCTATCAAAAGGAAGTATTTTTCACTATCTGTTCTCCAAGATCAAAATTGGTGGTTATAATTACTCAGCTATCACCTTCTCTTTAATGTTCTTTTCATTTACATTATAGTAGTCACTGTGTTTATTCTTCTGGTTTTGCTTTTTCAGCAATCACTTAAACATAGCTTTGTCAAGACCAGGTAATGCCAAGGACAACCAAACGGTGCATACCCTTTGCTCCAGCAATACCACTACCGGGTCTGTATCCTAAAAAGATTATAAAAAAGGGAAAAGGACCTATATGTGCAAAAATATTTATAGCAGCCTTTTTTGTAGTGGCAAAATATTGGAAATTGAGGGGATACCCATCCATTGGGGAATGGTTGTGGTACAAGTTGTGGTATGTAAATGTAATGGAATACTATTGTGCAATGAGAAATGATGAACAGGCAGATTTCAGAAAAACTTGGAAAGACTTGTATGAACTGATGCAAAGTGAAATGAGCAGAACCAGGAAAATATTGTACACCGTATCAGTAACATTGTGTGATGATCAGCTATGAATGACTCAGCTCTTCTTAGCAACACAATGATACAAGGCAAATACAGAAGACTCAGGAAGGAAAATTCTGTCCATATCCAGATAAAGAACTGATGGACTCTGAATGCAGATTGAAGCATATTTTTTCACTTATTTTGTTCTTTCTTGTGGGTTTTTTTTTTCCTTTTGACCTGTTTCTTCTTTCACAACTATGGCTAATGTGGAAATATTTTTACATAATAGCATATGTATAAGCTATATCAAACTGCCTACCATTTTCAGAAGAGGGGAGGGGAAGGAGGAAGGGAGAAAAATTTGGAATTCAAAATCTTGTAAAAATGAATGCTAAAAATTTTCTTTACATGTAATTGGGGGAAAAATAAAATACTATTAAAAAAAAAAGAATAGGTCATGCCAGACTAACCTCATTTCCTTTTTTGAGAGAGTTACTAAAGACTGGTAGATTACTAAACTGGTAGAACAGAGGAATACCATTGAGATAATCTGCCTGAATTTCCACAAAGCATTTTATATAGTCTCTTATGTAACTTTTATAGACAAGGTGGAGAGATGTGGACTGGATTAGATGGAAATAATTAGGTGGATTGGGAACTATTTAAATGATTGGAACCAGAGTCATCCCTAACAGAAGGTTGTCAACTTGGAAGGACGTCTGTAGTAGAGACAACAATCTATCCTTGGCCCTTGGCCATTCAGCCTTTTTTATTAATTACTTGTATAAAGACATGAGGGGACAACATGACATAGTGGAAAAAGATCTGGCCTTGAAGTCAACAAGATCTGGGTTCAAGTCCTTCTTCTGAAGGGGCAGGTCACTTAACCTGTCAGTGCCCCAAGGAATTCTTCAAGACCCTGTATGTGGCAGAGAAGGTCCCTGATCTGAATTGGCAGAAATTAGTCATTATGAGCTAAAACTCCCACACTAATGAAATCACAGGTTTAGGAAACAAGCAAATAAAAAAATGAAACATACTTATCAAATTTACAGAAGACACAAAGCTGCGTGTATGCAGAGCTGAACAATCATTTGTATGAGAGAGCTACTGGGGAGTTTTAGTGTTCCAGAAAGTGGGAAATAGAGCTATCCTATAGCAGACCAATACACTCATGTGTTTTAACAGAAAGATAATGTTCAGAAAGAAGGATATGATTGCTGACTTTGTATTTTAAAGTCTTTGATATGGAAAGAAGGATTAAACCTGTTCTTGGCTCTGCAAGGCTACTAAGAGCTTTGGGTGAAATAAGCAGAAAAATAGTTTTAGGCTTAATATAAAGAAGGGGAGAGGCAAAAAATTGAAAGGTAGAAGATAATGAGGGAGAGGTCAGCAGTCATAGCTCTAGAACTAGAAGTGATCTCAGAAGCCATCTAATCCAACTCTCTCATTTTACAGATGGAGAAACGGAGGCCCAGCCAAGGTTAAGTGATCTTGCTTACAATCACAGGTAGTAAGCATCAGAGGTAGACTTTTAACTCAGGTCTACTGACTCTTTCCAGGTTACCACATTGTGAAATGGACAAATTATTTGCAAAACAAAAGTCAGGAAAATGCTGTAATTTTGACATTAATCTCCATCAGCTTGGGCATCATTAATATAGTAGTAGAAAATAGAGTTCTGGTGCAAGGTTCTGATTCTTCTGACAAGAAACTTATTTCCTCCAATTTTCCTATGTTGCCTTTTAGTTAAAATTGTAATATTACTAAACTAATCTATAAATTTAGCTGTTCGTATATTTACAAATTCTTATTTTTAAAAGTAAGGATAGTACTTCCTGAAGCTTTGATGTGGCCATTTCTACAAATTTTGGGATCTTTTTCTTTAGCTCTGTTGCCATGTGCAAAAATATCTGGAGAGGAAAACAAGCCTAAACAAAATGACATATCATTTTTATTTTGGCATCAGCAATCTCATACAGTTCATTACAGAATTGCAGATTTTTAATTAATGATATGTAAATATATTGTAATGAATTTAATTTGCATATTGAGTGAGGTTTCAGCACCTTAGGTGGTTATGTATTTTAATTACCGATTAATTAGAAATGATGGGAATTTCATTTGGCTTAGTATAATTATTCTACATTTTGATGAATATTTAGTGAGTGTTATGCTGGAGAATACACAATACCATGTGTTTTGGCAGTGATTTTACAGACTGATGAGTCTTTGTTAAAAGAATATAAAAAAATGTGGATTGAGGAATGAGAAATTTCAGCAAACTTAAAGCAAAAATACATCTACAGTTTTAAGAAACTAATGTTTTACATCTTTGTCTCTAAAAATGTAGGCAGCACTAAAAGCTTATATTTGAAAAGTTCCATTGTGAGTTGGGGTTTGTAACTCAAAATTTACTTTCGCATAGAGTCAGTGTGAGGTGGTGGCTAGGTTTTGAAGCTTCCCCACAAAGACCTATTTAACCCAGAATGTGAGCTTCTCTGTTGAACCAAGCCTTAGTAGGAAGACTCTCAAGAGAAAATATGGTAGAAAGGTTTTGTTTTTGTTTTTACCTCTTCTAAAAGTCCCTCCTCCACCCCAACGCCCAGTTTTCTCACCTCTCCAGAAGTTTATAAGACTTCTAAACCTCTTCAGATATATATGTTGTTTTTTCCTCAATCCAGATGACAGTAAGGTTCCAATATTACTGGTCTCTACCACCACCTGCTTCCTCTATGTTAGTTCTTCCTTTCACACCTTGTTTTTATGAGATAATTTCTCCTTTTTTACCTTTTCCTACCCAATTTTGTTCTTTAGAATCACTTCATGATACAAAACCCAGCCCCAGCCTTTCTTTCAAACTACCTTAGCAATGATAGGAAACCGTTCAATAGTGGTTCGTTTCCATGGTATGCTCTGGGAATTCTTCAGTACCAAAGAGGTAGGAAAGGGCTAGCATGGGGACTCTGTTGCCTGCCTCAGCTAAAGCAAGAATGAGCTTGGAAGATGTCATTAGGACATGAAGGGGAGTACAGTAACTGTGACTCTTATATGTATTGGATTTTGCCAAAGACTTCTCTAGTAAGTCATTTTCACAGAATCACAGACATGTAGAATTAGAAGGGACCTCAGAGCCATCCAATTTGACCTGTACTTCAGTTTTCACCTAACATTTCTTCAACCACAGATCTCATGTTTTCCTGTTTGTAGACTGGATTTTTATAGAAAAAGCACAGAACAGGCCTCTTGAAGATCCTACAGTTTAGTTGGAGAGATAGGATTTAACATGGAACAAGTGGCCCCCTTAAAAAATAAAAGGAAGTCTTATAATGGAGTCCTAAATTGCATAAGATGGACTTTGAATACTTAACCTATGAGATAGTTTCTTCATTTGTAAAATGAGAGGCCTGGGCTCTAGAGACTCTAGGACTAGGATCCCATAATAATAGTTCAGAAAAGGTAGGCAGATGAATGAAGGCTGGAAAAGTCAAAGAAAGCTTCAAGGCGAAGATAGTTCTTGAGCTGGACCTCAATATACCCAGCTCATGTCCTGTCTTCACTGAAGCCTTTTCTGATTCCTTCTCAGTTAAAAGTAATCAGTGTCTCTCTCTCTCTCTCTCTCTCTCTCTCTCTCTCTCTCTCTCTCTCTCTCTCTCCCTCCCTCCCTCCCTCCCTCTCTGTCATCTTTCTCTGTCATCTCTGATCCCTCATGTCTCCTGATTTCTCCTTGGACTTCAAATATTCCAGTTTGTACTGTGGTCACTTGTATACTTGTCTTATCACCCTACTAGAATCTGCCTTCCTTGAGAGTATGAACTGTCTTGTTTCATTTTTGTCTTCCCAGTAAAACCTACTATACAATAGCATATGCTTAATAAATAGTTAATAAATTGTGGTGTTAAATTCTAGGAAAGGAAAATAATGTAAAAGAAGACCTGAGCTCTTGAATAAGCATGTTGTGGTAAGTGTGTTTTAGGTTTCTGAATAGAGGAGTGTCAGAATGAATGTGAAACCTTAAGGAAAATTGGAATGCATCAAAGGGGGAGAGAGTAGAAATAGGGAGAAAAGTAATCCAGATTTGTGGTGATGAGACTAAAACAAGAATGGTAGCAGTGAGAATGAAAAAGAAGGAATGATTAGGAGAGATTATTCCCCAGTTGTCTCAATGTCATTTTGGGAGTTAGAAAAAGACAGGCTACATTTATGCATACCTTAATACTTCAAGGATCTCTGATTTCACCAGTATAGGTATTCCATCCAATAAAGACAGATTGTAACCCCTCTGTTCCTAGGGAGATTGTCTTAGTGAGTTGTGGCCAAAACAATTCATCATCTGGTGACTGGACTGTGATGCACTGATCCTTGGACGATACACATTTTGTTTGGTTTGTCTACAGGCTTGTACCCTAATGTCTGAAACCGTATGTCTCATTCTTTTTTTTTTATGTCTCATTCTCTACCTCTAATCATACTTTGTCAACCTTTTGAAGCCTTTGAAAGTTTTTCTTTCATATTATTGTGATCATTTTGTAAATTATTCTCTTGGTCCTGAATATTTCCCTCTACATCAGTTCATATATGTCTTCCCAATTTTCTTGGAATTCTTTTTGTCATTCTTTGGCACAGTTATCCATTACCTTCATATACCACAATTTGCATACCAACAATTCCTCAATTGATGGGTGTCCATTTTGTTTCCATTTCTTCACTTACAACAAAAAGTGCTGCTCTGCATTATTTTTATATGAATCCTTTTCTTCTGCCATTGACTTCTTTGGGGTATAGTAGCTAAAATATTTATTACTCTAAAGACATGAACTGGTGAACATGTTTAAGTAGAAAGATTACAAGATTTAAAGCACCTAGGATTAGATTGGCTCTACTACTTCCTTCCTATGTGACCTTATGCAAAATACTTTATTGACTTCTCTGGGCCTCAGTTTCCTGAACTGTTAAATAAAGAGGTTGGGCTAAGTATCCTGTTAAGTCCCTTGCGGTTCAAAATTTGTGATACAAATTTAGTCAAGCTGGTCCTTCAACAAGCTCATTTAATCTGGTTTAAAGCTGACCTTAATGAAATAATAATAGTAACACATAATTATATAGCAATTTAAGGTTTAAGAAGCACAGCAATCTTGTGACAAGTGTTATTACAGTTTTTGTTTTAAATTTTGTATTCCAGGATCTTTGAAATTGTTGCCAGTGTGGAAATAGGGAGTATGATTTCAACCCAAAACTCTTTCAGATAGTTTCAGCTTTGAGCCTTTTTTTGTTATAGTACCACTGCATTTTTTTGAGGGTGGACTGACATCACAAAGGATGCTGCTAGTCATTTGAAGTAGAAGATCACAACTCCACTAATGTTATAAGAAATGAACTTTTCTGTGTACCTAAGTACATTGATAGTGATGATATTTTTCCTTTTTTAATTATTATTTATTTAATATTTTTAGTTTTCAGCATTGATTTCCCCAAGATTTTGAATTACAAATTTTCTCCCCATTTTTGCCCTCCCCCCCACTCCAAGATGGCATATATTCTGATTGCCGCATTCCCCTCTCAGCCCTCCCTTCTGTCACCCCACTCCCCCCCATCCTCATTTCCCTTACTTTCTTGTAGGGCAAAATAGATTTCTATTCCCCATTGCCTGTATATCTTCCAAATTCTCTCCCCTCTTCCCTCCCCACCCACCTTCCCTAAGAAGGCAAGCAACTCAACATAGGTCACAAGCATATCATTATGTAAAGCCCTTCCACAATACTCATGTTGTGAAAGACTAACTATATTTTGCTCCCTCCTATCCAGTCCCCCTTTATTCTTTCTCCCTTGACCCTGTCCCTTTTCGAAAGTGTTTGCTTTTGATTACTTCCTCCCCCATCTGCCCTCCCTTCTGTCATACCCCCTTTTTTATCCCTTCCTCCTTTCCTGTGGGGTAAGATACCCAATTGAGTGTGTTAGTCCCTCCTCAAGTCAAATCCGATGAGAGCAAGATTCCCTCACCTGCCCCCTCTTCCCTTCCAAAGAACTGCTTTTTCTTGCCACTTTTATGTGAGATAATTTACCCCATTCTATCTCTCCCTTTCTCCCTCTCTCAATATGTTCCTCTCTCATCCCTTAATTTGGTTTTATTTTTTTAGATATCATCCCTTCATATTCAACTCACCCTGTGCCCTCTGTCTATATATATATATATATATATATATATATATATATATATATATATATATATACACACACATATGTATATTCCCTTCAGCTACCCTAATACTGAGGTCTCATGAATTACATACATCATCTTTCCCTGTAGGAATGTAAACAAAACAGTTCAACTTTAGTCCCTTATGACTTCCCTTTCTCATTTACCTTTTCATGCTTCTCTTGATTCTTGTGTTTGAAAGTCAAATTTTCTACTCAGCTCTGGTCTTTTCACTGAGAAAGCTTGCAAGTCCTCTATTTTATTGAAAATCCATATTTTGCGTTGGCGCATGATACTCAGTTTTGCTGGGTAGGTGATTCTTGGTTTTAATCCTAGCTCCATTGACCTCTGGAATATTGTATTCCAAGCCCTTTGATCCCTTAATGTAGAAGCTGCTAGATCTTGTGTTATCTTGATTGTGTTTCCACAATACTCAAATTGTTTCTTTCTGGCTGCTTGCAGTATTTTCTCCTTGATCTGGGAGCTCTGGAATTTGGCAACCTTTTTCAGGAGGCAATTGGTGGATTCTTTCAATTTCTATTTTACCCTCTGGCTCTAGAATATCAGGGCAGTTCTCCTTGATAATTTCTTGAAAGATGATATCTAGGCTCTTTTTTTGATCATGGCTTTCAGGTAGTCCAATAATTTTTAAATGATCTCTCTTGAATTTATTTTCCAGGTCAGTGGTTTTTCCAGTGAGATATTTCATATTGTCTTCCATTTTTTCATTCCTTTGGTTCTGTTTTATAATATCTTGATTTCTCATAAAGTCACTAGCTTCCACTTGCTCCATTCTAATTTTTAAGGTAGTATTTTCTTCAGTGGTCTTTTGGACCTCCTTTTCCATTTGGCTAATTCTGCCTTTCAAGACATTCTTCTCCTCATTGGCTTTTTGGAGCTCTTTTGCCATTTGGGTTAGTCTATTTTTTATGGTGTTATTTTCTTCAGTATTTTTTTGGGTCTCCTTTAGCCAGTCATTGACTTGTTTTTCATGATTTTCTTGCATCACTCTCATTTCTCTTCCCAATTTTTCTTCTACTTCTCCAACTTGCTTTTCCAAATCCTTTTTGAGCTCTTCCATGGCCTGAGACCAATTCATGTTTTTCTTGGAGGCTTTTGATGTAGGCTCTTTGTTGACTTCTTCTGGCTGTATGTTTTGGTCTTTGTCACCAAAAAAGATTCCAAAGTGTGATTCTGAATATGAGACTATTTTCACTGCCTGCTCATGTTCCCAGCCAACTACTTGACCTTGAGTTTTCCATCGGGGTATGACTGCTTGTAGAATAGAGGGTACTTTGTCCCAAGCTTGAGGGGCTGTGCTGCTATTTTCAGAGCTACTTCTACACATTAAGCTTTGCCACACCAGCGTTCCTCCTCCCCCAAGAACCTCCAACCCTGACTGGACTCAGATCCAAGCAGGCTCTGCACTCCCACTGATCCACGGCTTAATTTCTCCCACCAGGTGGACCTGGGGCAGGAAGTAACTGCAGCTGTAGCTCTAGAAGCAGCCTGAGAGCTGTACCACCTCCGCTGCCCCGGGGGGGGGGGTGGGGGTGGCGGCCTACTGTGAACTCCTTTCATTCTGTCCCAGCAGCTTTTGCTGCTAACCTTCTCTGTTGTCTTTGTGTTTGTGAGCTGAGAAGTCTGGTAACTGCCACAGCTTACTGATTCAGGGCACTACGCCTGTTCTGCCTGGCTCCTGGCTCCTGGTCTGGTTGGTCCTGGTGCAGCCCACGCTGGGCTCTGCTCTGCTCCTCACCCTGCTCCTTGTGATAGACCCTTCCCAGCAACCATCCAGGCTGTCCTGGGCTAGAGCCCTGCTTCCCTTTGCTATTTCGTGAGTTCTGCAGCTCTAGAGTTTGTTCAGAGCCATTTTTATAGGTGTTTGGAGGGACCTGGCAGGGAGCTTAAGCGAGTCCCTGCTTTCCAGCTGCCATCTTTGATAGTGATGATATTTTCATAAAAGACATTTTCAGTTTGAATTCTCTTCCTCTCGCCTCACTCTCACCTACCCATTGAGAAACCACCAAAAATAAAAACTGTTACCCATACATATGCAAATATATATAATCATCATCAGGCATGCTATAGAGGGAATTTTTACTGAGGTACAAGTTGAATTAGGAGATTTCCTTGTCCTTTTCTGATGTTGAGAGTATTTTTAGTAACATGTTTCAACAGTGTGAAAAGAGTGTCAGATTGAATTGTATTGGATTTCCCTTTATATTTGACATTCAAATGTAATATTTTTTTACCTGTTAAAAAAATTACAGGCCGTGCCAAATGAAGGTTCTAGAAAAATAATTTCTTTCTAGAATCTTTGCAGGTCACCTTTTTGTCAGTATTGATTTCCTTCTCACTACAAGAGAAAATTGGGGAAAGTACAATGGTTTATGTTCAACAGAACATGTTTTTGCAACTAGCTATGTATTTTGCTTTTAAGAATAATGTGAAAAGGAGAAAGAATACCTGATATTTTAAAAAGGCATGCCTGAGATCATATAAGTTTAATTGTATGTGGAATTGACAGTTAATATAGGGAGAAAATACTGTATTTTAAGTCAGAAAACTTGTATTTGAATCCTGGTTCTGTTATTTACCACCTTTGTGATGTTGGGCAAATCACTTACTCTCTCTGGGTTTCAGTTTGCCAAACTCTCTGCGTGATCTTGGAGTCATTTTCTGTTCTAAATCCTATATTCAATTCTCACCTCCATTCATATGTGTATAACTTACAGATTTCTATCTTTAATCCTGATCTCATTCCCAAGCTATGGCATTGGTGGCTCTCTGCTTCTAGGATACTCTGAAATCCATAGGGAGTCAGAACTTCCAAGGGCTGGCCAACTAGAGCTTTAGAAGCTTCCTCAGTGTGTCTGTAGCAGCCAGGGAGTCTTAATTGTTTTGAAAAATAGGCAGCTAGCTTGGGGTCAGGTCCTAAGGATTGGATTAGGTCTCCCAAAGCCTCTCCTCTCCTTTCATCAACGTAGAGAGTGAAAGATTTTTCTAGATTGGATAGACCTAATGCTGGAGTGGTGGTCAGTTTAGTTTTCAAAGTCTCAAAAGTTTTAGCCTGGTCGGGGCCCAACTCTAGAGGGAGTGAGTCAGCCAAGCTATGGACCTGCATGTCCCACCAGCATCTCAAATCCAGAATGTCCTAAATGGACATGCTTTTCTGCCTGAATTCCTTGTGTACCACTAGCAACCTGTATCCCACATGTGGGTATTATTTTTGGAAGGAAAAAGATGTCAGTGAGTTGCCATATCCTGTTATGTATTCAGAATCTGAACAGCAGAAAAGGCCTTAGATCTTGTAATTCAACTTTAACTTCACTGAGAATTCCCTCTGATGATGACTATATGCATATGTAATGGATTCTGGTTTTGGTGCTTTCTTAGTGGGTGGGTGAGGGTGAGGTAGGAGGGAGAGAATTCAGAACTAAAAATAAAATAAAATAGAATTTTTAAAAAACATGCCTGATGAGTGGTCAGCCAGCTTTCTCTTGAAGATCTCTTGTGAGAGAGATTTGTTCCAAGTCAGTTTACTCTATTTTTGGATCACTTTGTTAGGAAGGCTTTCCCTATATCATACCTAAATCTGCTTCTGCACTTACTTCTAGATATACTTTCTTGGGACAAGTGAAACAAGTTTAATACCTCTTAAACATTATGACCCTTCAGATAACTGAGGACAGATTCCTAAGTCTTCTCTTCTTCAGGTTAAATATCCCCAGGTCTTTTCCATCAATCCTCAAATGACATGACCCCAAGACCCTTCATATTGATTGCCTTCCTTTGAACATACTTCAGTTTTTCAGTGACTCAGGACTTGAACATAATACTCTAAATGTGGTATGATCAGGGCATAGTACTGTGGGACTATCAGCTTCCTAATCGTGGGCACCGCCCTCCTGGGCATACTACCAAAGATTGCTTTAGCTTTCTTTGGCTGCTGTCTCACTGGTTGAATCACACTGTTGGCTCATTTTGGACTTACAGTCTACTAAAACCTTCAGATCTTTTTCATATGAACTGCTAATATCTAGGTATGCTTCCTACATCTTGCAAAACTGATTTTTGAAGAATTGCTGAAGTGCAATACCTTACATTTATCCATATTAAATTTTGTCTTATTAGATTGATCATAATATTGAAGCTTTTGAGGTCTTTTTGGATTCTGTCGTCCAATATGTTAGCCGTCTCTCCTACTTTTATGTCATTTGCAAATTTGATAAGTGTGACATCTATGTCTTCATCCAAATCATTGATTAAAGATGTTTTTAAAACAGCAACAATACAGAGCCAAGTACAACCCAGAGACGTTCTATTAGATACCTTCCAAGATAATCTAACCATTAATGACTATTCCAACCACCTCGCCATTCCACAAATTTCAAATGCACTTAACTGTACTATCATCTAATCTACATCTGTCCAAATTACATACAAGAATAGCTTGAGGGACTTTGTGAAATGCTTTGTTAAATCCTAAGAAAACTATATCTAAAACATTCCCCATCCACCAGGCTAGTAATTGTCAAAAAAGGAAATGAGGTTAGTCTGACATGACCTATTCTTGATGAAACTTTTGACTCTTAGTGATCACTACTTCCTTTTCTAGGTGCTTACTTAGCATACCATATGTTCCAGAGTTTTGCCTTCGAGGCAAACTCCCTGACTTTTAATTTGCAAACCCTACTCCTCCCTATTTTGCAAATTGGGACATTATTTTCCCTTCTCCATTTCTGTGCTCTCTCTCCTGTTCTTCCCATCCCACTTTCCATAATTTTTCAGAAATTCCTCACAATGGCCATAGCAGTCACATCAATCATTTCTGAAAAGACTAAGATGTAATTTGTCTAGGCCTAGTAGCTTGAACTTATGACGTGCAGCTAGATACTGTCTTAATATCTCCCTTTCGATCTTTGGTTTCTTGCTGGGAACCAATCCTCTTACATTTTTGGACCATTTCCAAACCAGGGTGCTACTCTTAGGCCCACCTAAACTTTCCTTCTATCTCCCTATAGGTAATCTTTTTTCCATTAGAATGTAAGATCTCTGAAGGCAGGAATTGCCTGTATATCCCCAGTGCTTAGATACACACTGGCACATAGGAAATTCTTAATAAATGCCTTATCATTCATCATTCATTCACTCTGTTTTTAGTCTTTTCTAGGCCAAAGATTATTCTTCTTAGCAGAAAAAACAAATTTTGAATAGTTTTGCTATCATTGCTCTATCTGTTGTAGTCAGCAATCCCACCTCTTCTTAGATTTTCTTTTCTTTTTTTGTAGCTAAAAACAAAACAAACCAACCAAAAAACTTCATCCTTGACATTCTTTGCCAGCTTCATCTCATTCTGAGCATTAGTATTCCTGACACTGTTCTTTCAAGAGCCTTCTATATTTTGGTTATTTGTCCTTAGCTATTTGTCTTTCCTTCAGTCTTCTGAATATGCTTTTTAAAAAGATGCCTACATACTTATAATGAAACATGCTGTCTACGTCCAGATAAAGAAATGATGGACTCAGTGCAGATTGAAGCATATTTTTTTCTTTCTTTTTGTATATGTGTACATGGCTAATGTGGAAACTTGTTTTGCATAACTATACATACTGGTTATTAGTTTTGTTTTTCTTGTCTTCTATTTGGGTGAGGAAGGGGAAGGGGAAGAATTTGGAGGATTAAGAAAGTTTCTGTGCTTTAAAAATAAATAAAAGTTGCTTATATCAGGCTTCTTTGTCAATTACCACTTTTTCCCACCTTCATCACAATTGTTTCCTTTTGCATCATCAGTCTTGCTTCTTGAGTTTCCCATTCCTCCAAGCCTAACTTCCCGTATAGAATTTTAGATTTTATTAAGTCATCTCACTTGTCCCACCTCTCCTTAGTTTTCTTGACTCGATCATCATCCATGTCATGCCCTCAAACTGTGGATGGTCCCCCAGGGCCCTACCTTGGTCCCTCTCCTCTTATGTCTATATAGCTGCTCACTTGATAATCTCATCAACCCCCTGTACAAATAGAACCCAAATTTCTCAATAAATTCAGCCTTAATCTCTTTTCCATGCTTCAGTCCCCCATGTCACTAACTAATTATTAGCCATTTTGAGGTGAATATCTTCATCTTAATGTCCAAAACAGAACTTATGTTCATGTTCCCCTCTTCTGATCTTTCCTGTTTCTCCAGGTTCACAGTCTTGGAGTCATCTTCAGCTTCTCACTCTTTCTCATGATATATGTTGCAAAATCTCATCATTTCTACCTCTACAAAATCTCTTGTATGTATCTACTTCTCTTCATCCACACACCTACCACCATAATTCAGGATCTCATCACCTCTCATCTGGATTATTGCAGTTAATTGCTCATAACTGTTCTTCCTGACTTCAGACTCTCCGTTTCAATCTGTCCTCCATGCAATTGCCAAAATATTTTTCCTGTAGCATAGCTTTGACCATAGCAGCTCTTCCCTCTTAAGATAACTTTTTTTTTAACCTCTTTAATCACCTATAACCTCATCTATTAAACATTTAAAGCTCTTTACATCCTGGCCCAAACTTGTCTTTTCCAGGCCATTTTTTCTTTTCTTTTTCTTTTTTTCTTTTTGGTCAAATGTTCATTTATTATAGTTGTCTCCTTTGTGACTCTTAAATAGCTGAGCATTCTACAGCACCACTATTGATGTTGTAGTCCACAGACTAAGCAGTCCCCATGGTCTCTTTAATGACTCCAGAGAAGTTTTGTGCCAGGGATCAATGCCTCATCTGTTGAGCAATGTTGATAATCTCATCAAGGCTGATGTTTCCACTGTGTTTAATATTTTTGTGCTTTTTTCTGTCTTGGAGAAATTCTTTCAAAGCTTTGATGATCAAGGCTGAGGCAGAAGGTACAACCTCAATCTTAGCCTGTCTGCTCTGAATGATGAGTTTCACTGTGATCCTTAGCCCTTTCTAGTCACCGGTTGCTGTGGCAATATCACCAACCTTTCTGGCTTGGATGATCGTCAATCATCATAAACCCAGGGGACCATTTGAGGGGCTAGAGTAGATGTTGCACCAACTTCATGTACTCAAAAACATAACTTTAATTTCATTAGGATCGAACCTAGGTGGCATGGTGGTAACAAGGATAGAAGTACTCACTGGGTATTGTGGGGTGGCTGCCAATGTCTGATGAACTTGGATTCAGAGCAACCGAAAGAAATTACACCTTGACTACTCAAAAGCTGGGAACAAAGAACCTTTCTCTCTTTCTTGCTATCCTTCACATATGGTGCTTCCCTTCTGTTCCCCTCATTCCCACCATTACTTTGTAGTGTGTATGTGTGTATGCATATATGTGAATGCTGACTCTTATAATATAAGCTCCTTGAAAGAAAGGCAAAAAACAGACCGTATTTTCAAGGAGCTTACAGTCTAATAAGGGAGATAACATGAAAACAGCTATGTGCAAACAAGATATGTGTAGGATAAATGGGAAATGATAGAGGGAGCAGGCACAAGCATTAAGGGGAATCAAGAAAGGCTTCCTAGAGAATATGGAGTTTCAGCTGGGATTTGGAGCGTGTCAGGGAAGCCAGGAGGTAGCGATGAGGAAGAGAATTTTCCAGGCATAGGGGATGGCCAGAGACAATGCTCAAATCTGGGAGATGAATATCTTCTTCAAGGAAAAGCAAGACCAGTATCACTGGATCCCAGAGTTAGTAGAAGGGAGTAAGGTGTAAGAAGATTGGAAAGATGTGGGGGTTGGAGACAAATGATGAAATGCTTTAAAAGCTAAACGGATGATTTCACATTTGTTTCTGGAAATAATGGGAGCCATTGTTGTTTATCGAATAGAAGGGTGATGCGGTCAGACCTGAGTTTTTAGGAAGGTCACTTTTATAACTAAGTGGAGAATGGACTCGGTAGGGAGAGACCTGAGGCAGGGAGACTGACCTGAAGGGCAGTAGTCTAGGTGGCAGTGTGAAAGGAGAGAGGATAAAAAGGTAGAATCAGCAGGACTTGACAACTGACTGATATGGGGGATGAGAAAGAGCGAGGAGTTGACACTTAATGTTGCCAGCCTGGATGACCGGGAGGACGGCGGTACCCTCAGCAATACGAGGAAATGAGTTCAATTTTGGAGATGTCTATGGATCGTGAAGTCCAGCATGTCTAATGGGCAGTTGGAGATGTGAATCTGGAGATTAGGAGGGATGTTAAGGACTATTCCATTTTCGCCTTCATTTCCCCAACACCTCCTTCAGTGTTTGTCACGTAGTAAGCATTTAATAAATGTTTATTGATTGATTGCCTATATTTCCTTGGACCTTTTGAAATCTGCTCTCCAGAGATCTAGAATCTTTGTCAAATCCTAGACTTATATCATACTATTCTTTTTTTTTCCTTTTTTTTCCCAAGGGGGGAAGGCAAGGCAATTGGGGTTAAGTGACTTGCCCAAGGTCACGGCTAGTTAAGTGTCAAGTGTTTGAGGCCAGATTTGAACTCAGGTCCTACTGACTCTAGGGCCAGTGCTCTATTCACTGTGCCACCTAGCTGCCCCTTATATCATACTATTTTTGGCTTTTCTTTTCTATCAAAGGAAAGGTTCCCATTATTTCTACTTTAAAGACCATTTCTTTCATCTTTAGAAGGAAGAAACTATCCTTAAAGCAAACCAACAAATTAGTAGTTCTGTTTTGATGAGAAAAAGAGAGAAATTCCAGCAGATGTCTGCATAATTGAAGTCCACATCACTACTAAGTCATATACCTCTTCATCCTAGGGTTGTGAATTGTTTCCAGAGTTTATCTGCTTTTTTTCTTTTCAGGTGGTCTGTAGCATACTTTGATAACAAACTACCTTATTTTTTTTGTCTCTATTGATGGTCACCCAAATGATTTCTCCACATGAGAATGTCTGTTAATATTCAAAGCAATTCTGTCTCTACCTTCTTTTCTATATCATTCTATATCTATTTCTATATCAGAACCATATTGCAGTCATGGATCCCAACCATGAAGTCTCAATATCTGTGAGCTCAAATGTGCTTCCTTTTGTTAGGAGCTCTACTTTACCTTGCTTGTTAGTCATACTTTGTGCATTTTTTAAAATAGATATCTAAGGCAGTGAAATTTGATTACTGGCTTCTTTCTTATGTTTTGTTTTCTGTGAATTTCTAGAAATCTCCCACTGAGGAATTGTACCACTTTTACCTCTACAATAAATCTCACATCTTCACCTCCTTCCTATTTCTACTGCCATTTATCTCTCTCCTGAACTATTGCAGTACCTTCCTAGATGATCTTATAGCTAACTTCTTCTCTTTCTAACCCATCTTTGTGCTACTACCTGATTAATTTTCCTTATGTACCCACCTAGACATGTCATTCCTCTGCTTAAAACCTTTGAGGAATATCCATTTGGTATATGCAGGATGGATTGGAAAATGGAAACTAGAAGCAGGGAGACTAGTTCAGAAGTTGTTGCTGTAGTCTATCTAGATGGGAGGTAATTAGGACCTGAGGCTGTATCAGTGCAGAGAAGAGGACAGACAGAAGAGGACATTGTACTTGTGGAAGTAGAATGGATGAGATTTGGCAACTGAGTGGATATAGAGGGAGGTGAGAGTCAAATATCACTCTAGGATTACAAACCTAGATGTCTGCAAGGATAATGGTAGAGTTAATGAAAATCAAGATGTTTAGAATAGGAATGGTTTTTAGGGGAAATATAATGAAATCTATTTTGTATATGTTGAGTTGAAATAGCTGATGGGACAACCAGATGAATATGTCTAGCAGGCAATCGGTAATGCTTAACTGGAGTCCGGGAGTGAGATAAAGGCTGGATATAGACAGATAGCTAGATTCCTTCATTTTTTCATAGTCATATGCATAGAGAAAATTGAACCTATAGCAGCTGATAAACTCACCAAGAGAGTTTCGTTGTAAAAGGGAAAAGAGATATAAGATATTAGCTCGAGGGAACAAGGCAAGTAAAAGTGTTTTTAAGGGTGGGAGAGACTTGGACATGTTTGGAGTGGCAACTTTGGGGTGAACAAGGAGAAAAACTAGTGGATTAGGAATGATTGAAGATGAAAGGAAGATAGGAAGTAATATAGAAGACAAGATAGTCCGTAGAGTAAACATCTGGGGAATGGAATCCAGAGCACAAAGGGAAGGGTTGTACTTGGAAAGGATAAGAGCCCCCTTGTCATCAGACACTGGAGAAAAGGAGATGAGAATGGGAGGAGATATCAAGAAGAAGGGGTTGGAGATGTGAAAAAGATGGGGAAGGAGGAGATATAGTAGGTTTGAGGAAAGGCAAAAGGTTTGTAATAGCTTCTTTGGAGAAAGATTTAGAGTCAGAGAAAAAGAAAAAGGATTGCTGTGCAGCAGCAAAGGCCTAATAAGTATTAAATAACAAATTTGTAGTTAATTTTGGCAGCATGGTTGATTTTTTTTTCCAGCCACACTTGAGTAGGAGATGAGACAAGTGATAGAATAAGCTAGGTTGGGATCTGGCAATGAGACATAGAGGGCAAAGATTACCTGATATATATGGTTGAACCTCTGTTTAAGACTGAAGGGTGGGAAATAAAACCAGAGAAATGATAAACTGGGAGAACAGGGAGGGGTGCACAGACCAGTGGTCATGGTACTGTCAAAGGGTAGCTTTAGGAGGGGTAAGGCAGAAGAAGAGATTGAAGAATAGGAAAGAAGATTATCAAAGTTCTGGGTCACAGAAATAGAACAACTATAAGTGATAGATCAATGGTTCTGCTGTTCCTGTGTGTAGCTAAGATGGCATGAAAGTAGAACTCATGGGAATTTAGGAGGTGGGTGGATTTGGGGGACTTTCATGTGTGTATTGAAGTCCCAAGATTGAGGAAAAGGGGTGGAGAGGAAGCCTATGAGCTAGTAATTCAACATTTTGGTGTGTAGCTATGGTCAAGGTACTTGGCTGGTCACTGGGGATCCAAAGACAAATTGACAGCAGTCTTTTACCTCCTGGAGTTTAAATTCTGCTTTGAAGATATAGTATGAGCAAAAAAAAAATAAGGTTATTTATGAAATAATATCAAGAAGGAAAATGCTTAAGAATCAGGAAGGGACTCATAGAGGATGTAGGTAGCACCTGAGTTATGCTTTAAGAGAGCTAGGGATTCTGAAAAGCTGAGTAGAGGAGGGAGGGCACTCCAGATACAGATAACCATTTGTGCAAAAAGACAAATATTGAAAATGTAATGTGGAATTGGACAGCTGGCAAGTCCTCTTCGATTGGAATTAAGAATATATGAAGGGAGGGGGCAGCTAGGTGGCACAGTGAGTATTGCACCAGCCTTGGAGTCAGGAGGACCTGAGTTCAAATCTGGCCTCAGACACTTGACACACTAGCTGTGTGACCTTGGGCAAGTCACTTAACCCCAATTGCCCTGCCTTCCCCCTGCAAAAAAAAAAAGAAAAAAAGAAAAGAGAATACATGAAGGGAACTAGTATGACATAAAACCTCAAAGGTTAAGTGGGAACCAGATTAGGACCTTATAATTTAAAGCTGAAAGTGACCACAGTAAGTGTCTTACTCCCACATTTTTGACAATTTAAGCATGGTGAACCATATCAAGGTCCAGAAATTCAGTTAAAGGAACTTCTTAGTAACTTATAATCAGGAAACACCCTCAAAATTTACCTAAAAGTTTCACTTTAGGGCACCTTTATTTTGCACTAAGTTTTCTAGTTTTTCAAGTAGGATTTAAATCTGTAAGGCAACTATGTACATGGTCTTTTGTTGAATAGAATACATAAGATATAAAATTAGCTATTTACAATATATATGCTGTTTTATATATATATGCTATGTTATTTTATATGTATATATATATGTGTGTGTGTGTGTGTGTGTGTGTGTGTGTGTGTGTGTGTATCATGGCAAACTGATGGCTTTGTTATGTAGAAAACCAGACAGCTTGAGCCAGGTAGGTGACTGAGATGGTGATTTACAAATTTATTACATATCTACTGTACTATGTATGAGGCTTTGTACTAGATGTTGGAGATATGAAGAAAATGAGAAATTTTACCTGCCCTCAAGGGCATTTTATTGCAGAGTGTCAACATGTACAAAGCTAAATAAATATAAAGTAGTTTGAGGAGGGAGCAAGCACTACACTAGCAAGGTGGGGGAATGGAAACGAACAGGTATAAAAAAAAAAATCCCCCCCATGAGGAACAGCATGTCAGCTTTAGGGAACAGCAGTGCCAGGCAATAGTGATAGCATTTCATAGATGGTGAAATAGAATCATAATTTAGTGGAGAATATAGAAGGTATATAAGTTTTGGAATGATTTGCAGCCTTCTTTGAAGGAGTTAGAGTGCCTATACACATGGCTGTTTACCTTGATTGTCTCTGTTTTATATATCATGAAACAGATAAGATATTTTGGGAGGAAGCTACCCTGAGAAAAAATGAAAGTGGTGTCTTAGTAGAATTCCTTATTGATTCTTGTCTTGGGTGACACATAACTTGGTTGGGTTGTGGGCATAGTAGCTCTCCATGAAATTATTATATCACATTCAATCCCTTTACAAATGGGGAACTCATAGGTTAATTGAAGTTCCAGAGATTCCTCAACTATGGCTTAAGCAGTGTGAGTGGAGAAGAGGGAATGAATGAATGTAAGAGACATTGTAGAGATAGACTTAACAGCACTTCAGTCCAGTCCATATATTAAGCATTTATCAAGTGCCTACTATACACAAGTCACTGAGCTAGATGCCACTTTCCTCAAGGAGTTTATATTCTATTGGGAGGAGGGGGGAGAGGAGACACAATATTTAACTTGGCAACTGTTTCAATAGGAGAGGTTAGCAAAAAAGAGACAAATGTGACTCCAGGGTTTTGAATAGTGTTGCCTAGGATTTCTAACAATAATAATAATAATAATAATAATACCTCATATTTATAGTGTTTTAAGATATATGCAAAGTAAATCATCTTGTTTGATTCTCATTGATTCTAAGGCAAGTACAGATAGGTAGTATTATCCACTATTATGCCCATTTGGGGCAGCTAGGTGGCCCAGTGGATAGAGCATTGGGCCTGAAGTCAGGAAGACCTGATTTCAAATTTGGCCTCAGACATTTACTAGCTGTGTTACCCTGGGCAAGTCACTTAGCCTGGTTGTCAGTTTTCTTATCTGTAAAATGAACTGAAAAAGAAATGGCAAACTACCCGGGTATCTTTGCCAAGAAAACCCCCAATGGGATTAGGAAGAATCAGGCACAACTCAAACAACTGAACAACAACATCCCCATTTTACAAGTGAGGAAACTGAAGTAGAGATGTGCCATGACTTGCTTTGTTCAGATTCAGACCCAGCTCTTTACTGGCTCTAAACCTATGCTATACCTCAGTGCCTCTCATTCTAACAGATCTGCAGTAAGCATTGGAAAAGAAAAGGTTTTTGCTGAAGAACTTCTGAGTTAGGTGGATGTAATGGAAAGACCTGTAGGTTTTTAATTATAAGACTTGCATTCAAGTTCGGTCTTTTACTACCTGTTTGACCTTGGACAGATCAGTTAAACTCCCTGAGCCTCCAGTTCCTTGTTGATAAAATGGGGATAATAATAACACTTGCATAACCGACTGCTTTGTGAACTTTGCAGCATTTTATGAATATTCAAGATTAAATTTCCTTATTTGAACACCTAATAAAAAGTCCATTTCTCATCTGCCAGTGGATAGATGGAAAGACTGTATTCCTGAATTGAACTCCTCTGTGGTTACTTGTGTCTTGCCAGTGCCAGCTAATCAGAATGTCCCTGTGGGATTTGAAGAGCATGTTTGAGATGCTTTTCAGCAGTCAACTTAAAATGAGCTCCTGTGTAATTGATGATAACTAATGTCTAATTACCATAATTAGACAAGTGACAGAAAATTAAGCCGCAGCTGGGAGACTGGTACTGAGGCAGAATTTGTAGGCAGAGCTGTGTATGTGGAATGGCTTTGACAAAATTAATTTTCAAATGGTAAAAGAAAGATGCAAATATGTATGTCTCTCAGTCATATTCATCACAGAAGCTATTTCTGATATTTTAGTGTTCAGTTCTTATATGATTGATGACTGTGAGAGGCCTGTGATTTGAATTGTGCTTGGGAGTGTATGGGCCATAAACCACTTTTATACTGTCACTCCATGTTTACATAGCCACATTTTCTTTGTGATTTGCCTAAGTTTTTGAGCCCTTGGGCTGATCACTTTACTTCAATAAGGCCTCACTTTCTCTGAATCTATAAAATGAGGGATTTGGATTAGATGATCTCTCTATATCCTTCCAGCTCTGATCTATGAGTGGCATTCTTTCTGAATTACCTGAAGGCAAGGTTGTTTAAGGAACAATTTCCACACAATTTTCTTTTAAAAATAAGGGTAGTCCCACCAAACCATTTAATCATAGAGATCACTATGGCTGGTTCCATCTATGTTAATCCTCCATAAGTAACTGGAAACTAATCTGGCCTTTCTCAGGCCTAATCTTTCTTGACCTCTTGACACTGTTCTAACACCATGGCTTTCATGATATTCCTTCTTGGTTTGCCTCCTTCCTACCTGACTGCTCTTTCTCTGTGTCATTTGCTAGATCAACATCCATTTCCTGCCATCTAACTATGTTTTATGCCCTTTTTTTCTTCATTTTCTTTATCTACCTTTTTTTTTAACCTAATCAGCTTCCATGGATTGTTAGTATATATACTAACATATACTCACCATATTCTCTAATAGTTTCTTAGATAAGGTGTAGTCAGAGTGAATTTTCAGTTTTCTATTACATATGCTATTTCTTCACTAAAAATCATCCTCAGGCCATGGCACCCTGAGTTCCTGAAGGTTATGCCAGGGAAGCATATGCTCAGGCAGTTTCTACCAAAGTGGCAAGGATTTGGGTCTAGGCCCAGCAATGGACTGACTGAGGACTGACCCATTAGCTTAGCTTAGTTTTGAGAGGTTCATTACCAGAGAGCTGGCTACCAAGTAATAATTTTTATTATTTATTTTTGCCTGTGGCAAATCATGAAGACCACCTACTATGAGTCTTAGTCTGCGTTGGCAGAGGGAATACACCACCAGTGAAATCATAGATCTTTTGAAGTATTGAAGTTAAGTGAAAGCTGGCAGCCTTTCCTGCCTCAATAACTAAATCTGAAATGTCATCATTCTTGGCCCCCACTTCGAGGCCTACAAGGCCATGAAACTTTTTTGATTGTTCTCAATCAGAAATTAGCATTCCTTTTATCTTACAGGATGCTTTATACCTTTCCTGTTTTTCCCTTGCTTTTTTTTTGTACTATAGTTATTTGTGTATGTATTTCATTTCCTTTACTGAGTTTAGAGACCATGCCTTTATTAATTTTTGTTTTGTCTAGGTCCTAGCATAATAATAAATAACTTAATAGATTTAATTAATAAATGTAACTCTTCTAACAAGCAATAAATGTTTGCTGAGTAGTTGAACATTTTTGTTCTTGTTTCTAAAATATTTTTAAATACATGCTTAAATTCACCATAGTTACTGACTTCCATTCTATGTGTGCTGTTGTTGTTAACCATCGCCTAAGAAGGTTGAACATCTCTTCTATATTTTAAAACTTACCTCATCACACTTCGTGAAGTTCCCTCTGGAATCATATATCACTTAACTGTCTGTACTCCTAACTTGTCATCTAGAGAATTTGACAATTACTGGAGGGAGGATGGTAGTTTCTTCTACTTTTTTGGTTTGAAAGAGTTAGAAAGGACCATAATGGTCCAGCTTCCTTATTTTAAGGTTCAAGAAATTGAAGATGAGAAGTTAAATGATTCAATGTCACACAAGTGAATGGCGGAGCTGAGACTAAAACCCAGGTCTTTTGATTTTCTGTTATTTTGTTAATTGTTTGTCCTTAAGGCTAGAGGCAACTCTGTCTTACTCTCAAGTACCTGGCAAAGTACTATGTATAGAGTAAGTACTAGATAAGTATTTATGAATTTTTTTATTCTTTAGTCGTCACAGAGTTAATAGAAGTTTACTTACCCAAATTTAAGGATTTCCTCAAGTCACAAGAATCTATATCAAAGAGTCAGTCAAGAATCAGTAAACATTTATTAAGTGCCTGTTATGTGCCTGTGCCCTCAAGGAGATGGCGGTCTTACAAGGGAAGAAAACTTAGGAAAAGAAACTGTAAAACAGCCATAGGGGATGGGACATGATGAAGTCCTGCAACCTGAAAGTAGGAAATGATCTGAGGAGGTGTGAGTTACAGAACTGATTTCATCTTTTAGGATGATGAGTTTCTGGAGATCGTGAAGCCCAGGAGAGCACCTGGATGGGAAATGATGAAGGAAGGAATATGTATCTGAAAATAAAATTTAATTAAAAAAAAAAGATAAAGTGGGTCATGAGAGGCACTCACCAGTAAAGACACTGACCCATAGGGTAGAAAGGGTTGAGATCTGAACTAGTATGGTCATGGCCCCATGAATGAAGGGAAGAGAACTAATATGAGTAATATTGGGGAGACATCTTCATAGAAATACTGATTAAACCCAGGGGAGCTAATCACATCACTGAGAAAGAGCATAGAGAGAGGTGAGAGCCCAGGACAAAGCCATACATTCGTAGTTAAGGGTTGGGAGATAGAGAAGTCATCAGACAGGCAGGAAAAGAGCGAAGAGAGCAGCATCAATGAAAAGTCATAAAAGAGAGAGTATCCAGGAGGAGAAGGTGGTCAGCAGTGTCAGGTGCTACAAAGAGGTCAAGAAAGGTGAATATTGAGTAAAGGTTTGCCAATTTGGCGATTAGGAATTCTGTGACTTTGGAGAACATTTTCAGTTGAGTGATGAGGTCCAAAGTCAGATTGAGAAGTGAATGAGAGGGAAAGAAATGGAGGCAGAAGCAATATGAGTGCACAGCTTTTTCTAAGAGTTTGCCCATGAAACAGGGGCTTAAGCAAATGGTGTGGTCAATTAAGGTTTGGGTTTTTTTTTAAGTATGTGGGAGACTTAAGCAATTTGTAGTGGTAGGAGAGATTGAAGATTAGTGAGAAAGGTGGAGATTATAGGGTCAGTCTCTGGGAGGAGACAGAATCAAAGATACAAGAAATATGGTTGGCCTAGGAAAGGAGAGATAAATGGGCAGTTCCTTAATATGTTAAATAGTAAGTTTCTAAAACCAAGAGCTATTATTATCTATAATGGAGAAACATTAGAGACCATTACAATAAGATCTTGGGGAGCCACGTTTTCCACTGTCATCACTGTCATTTGATGTGCTTTTAGAAATAAATTGCAATAAGACAAGAAAAAGAAAATGAGGAACTAAGCAAAGATGGGGGGGGTGGAAATGATCAATTTTGCAAATCATATGATGATTTACTCTATATATGATATAGACCCATCTAAAGATTACTTGAAATAGTAAATTCAGGCAAAGTAGCAGGGCATAAAATGAATCCACACAAAAGATTGGCTGTTCTGTATATCCACTAAACCCACCAGGAAGACAGTACTACCTAAGTTAGTTTAAAGATTCAATGCCATACCAATCAAACTTACAAAGGGTTATGTTATAGAGCTAGAAAAAAAAATCATGAAATTCATCTGGAAGAAAAGAAAGTAAAGAAACTAAGGGATGTACTGAAATAGGGGAAGAAAAAATAGAAGGAGAATTAGCAGAACTAGATCCCAAATTATAATGCAAAGCGTCAACATAATAATCAGGCATCGAAACTACCTGATTTTTTTAAAACAGAAAACCGGTCAGTGGAACAGATTTGGTACACAGCAAAACCAGTTGAACATAGTAGCATAGTATTTGATAAAGCCAAGGACTCCCAATTGCTGGCATAAGAACTCATTATTTGGTTAAAAAAATTACTGGGATAACTGGAAAGCAATATGGCAAAGATTAGGTTTTGACCAGCAGTTTACCCCATATACCACAATAAGCCCTAAACAGATATATGACCTAGATATAAAAGGCCATGTTATAAATGAATTAGTGCAGCAGGAAAGAAGATACCTTTTGCAACTATGGAAAGAAAAGAGTTCTTGACCAAACTTAACCAAACAAGAGACAAGATCACAGGAGATAAAATGGACGATTTTGATTATGCAAAACTGAAAAAGTTTTGCATAATAATAATAAAAATATCTAACTTTTATATAGCACTTTAAAGATTACTTCATGCTTCATGTATGTATTTCATTTAATCCACATAATGACCCTGTAAAGTAATTGCCATTCCCCCCTTCATTATTATCCTCAATTTATAGATGAGCAAACCAAGGCAGAGAAGAGTTAAATGACTTGGCCAGGGTCACACAGTTAATAAATATCTGAGGCAGGATTCAAACTCAGGTTTTCCTGCATCCCAGTCCAACACTCTACTCATTTCTACAACATAGTTTTGCAAAGACAGAAGGGACACAGTTGGGTGGGGTGGGGGTGTCTTTGCATCAGATAGCTCTGATAAAAGTCTGATATCTAAGCTATATAGAAAATTGATTCAAATATATAAGAACAAGACTATTTCTCTAGTAGATCAAAACATATGAATAGGTAATTCTCAAAAGGAGCAAGGTACACTGCCATATGAAAGCAACAACTGTAAGAAAAAAGAAATCTGCTAATCACTCCAAATAAGGAAATGCAAGCTAAAACTATGGAATTCTACCTCATACCTATTAGATTTAAAAAAAAAAAAAAGGTGGTGCACTGAGTAGAGCACTGGCCCTGGAGTCAGGAGGACCTGAGTTCAATTTGGCCTCAGACACTTGACACATGTACTAGCTGTGTGACCTTGGGCAAGTCACTTAACCCCAATTGCCCTGCCAAAAAGCAAAAAAAAAAAAAAAAAAGATGACAGATGGAACATGAAAACTGTTGGAGGACGGGTACAATAATGTAGTGTTGGTGGAGCTGTGAATTGATCCAGAATATTCTGGAAAGTAATCTGGAACTGAGCTCAAAATAGAGCTTAAATAGAGAAAGAGCCCATATACTTATAATTAGTTATAGTAGCACTTTATGTTGTAGCAAAAAAAATTGGAAACAAAGTGAGTACATGGTTAGGCATCTGTTCTGAAAGTGATCTGAAAGTTTTAGTGGAATGCAAGGTCAATATGAATCAACAATATAATGGTGCAAAACGCCACTGCAACCTTAGTCCGCACTAACTGAGCAGTGCTTCTAGGAATAGAAAAGTGAGAGCCCTATTTACTCTGCCCTCATTGGACCTTACCTGGGGTGTTGTGTTCGGTTCTGAGTGCTACTGTTTAAGATATGATGCTGGAGGTTGTCCAGAGGAGAGCTACTAGGATAGCGAAAGAGGCCTTGGGTCTATATCATATAAAGAGCAAGGAGGCCATGATAGCTGTCTTCAGCCATTTCAAGGTTTGCCATATGGAGGAAGGATTAGAGTGTGAGTTGAAATTTTTAGAGAGGCTTGATGTCAAGGAAAAAAACTTCTTAACAATTAGAACTGCCCCAGAGTGGGATAGGCTGCAGAGAGAAGCAAGTGGTGGATCCCCCTCCCTGGAGGTTTTCATGCAGAGACGGGATCCCCATTGTCAGATATGCTGTAGTGAGTAGGCCTTTCAGGTAGAGTTTGGGCTAGGTGGCTGCTGTGATCCCTTCCAATTTAAAAATTATGAGTGTGGGCAATAGTTAAGCAAATTAGAATATGAGAATAATGGAATAGTACTACATTTTAAGAAATGATGAAAGGGATGGATTCAGAAAAAACCAGGGACTTGGTGATCTAATACAGAATGAAATGAGCAGAACCAGGAGAAGAGTTTATACAGTGGCTACAGCATTAGTTTTTTTTGTAGATTTTTTTTATTTGATACTTTTTAGTTTTCAGCATTGATTTCCACAAGATTTTGAGTTACAAATTTTCTCCCCATTTCTACCCGCCCCTGCTCCAAGATGGTGTATATTCTGATTGCCCCTTCCCCAGTCAGCCCTCCCTTCTATCACCCCTCTTCCCCTCCCCCATCCCTTTTCCCCTTACTTTCTTGTAGGACAAGATAGATTTCTATGCCCCATTGCCTTTATATCTTACTTTCCCATTGCATGCAAAAACAACCTTTTTTTTTTTTTTTTTTTTTTTTAGCATTTGCTATTAAAACTTTGAGTTCCAAATTCTCTCCCCTCCACTCTCCCTAAGAAGGCAAGCAATTCAACACAGGCCACACATGTATCATTATGCAAAACACTCCCACAAATAGTCATGTTGTGAAAGGCTGTATTTCCCTCCCTCCTATCCTGTCCTCCTTTATTCAATTTTCTCCCTTGATCCTGCCCCTATATACATATATGTATATATGTATATGTATGTATGCATATTCCCTTCAGCTACCCTAATACTGAGGTCTCATGAATTACATACATCATCTTTCCCTGTAGGAATGTGAACAAAACAGTTCAACTTTAGTAAGTCCCTTATGATTTCTGTTTCTTGTTTACCTTTTCATGCTTCTCTTGATTCTTGTGTTTGAAAGTCAGATTTTCTATTCAGCTCTGGTGTTTTCACTGAGAAAGCTTGCAAGTCCTCTATTTTATTGAAAATCCATATTTTGCGTTGGAGCATGATACTCAGTTTTGCTGGGTAGGTGATTCTTGGTTTTAATCCTAGCTCCATTGACCTCTGGAATATTGTATTCCAAGCCCTTTGATCCCTTAATGTTGAAAGCTGCTAGATCTTGTGTTATCCTGATTGTGTTTCCACAATACTCAAATTGTTTCTTTCTGGCTGCTTGCATCTGGGAGTTCTGGAATTTGGTGACAATGTTCCTAGGAGTTTTCCTTTTGGGATCTTTTTCAGGAGGCGATTGGTGGGTTCTTTCAATTTCTATTTTACCCTCTGGCTCTAGAATATCAGGGCAGTTCTCCTTGATAATTTCTTGAAAGATGATATCTAGGCTCTTTTTTTGATCATGGCTTTCAGGTAGTCCAATAATTTTTAAATGATCTCTCTTGAATTTATTTTCCAGGTCAGTGGTTTTTCCAGTGAGATATTTCACATTGTCTTCCATTTTTTCATTCCTTTGGTTCTGTTTTATAATATCTTGATTTCTCATAAAGTCACTAGCTTCCACTTGCTCCATTCTAATTTTTAAGGTAGTATTTTCTTCAGTGGTCTTTTGGACCTCCTTTTCCATTTGGCTAATTCTGCCTTTCAAGACATTCTTCTCCTCATTGGCTTTTTGGAGCTCTTTTGCCATTTGAGTTAGTCTATTTTTTATGGTGTTATTTTCTTCAGTAATTTTTTGGGTCTCCTTTAGCAAGTCATTGACTTGTTTTTCATGATTTTCTTGCATCACTCTCATTTCTCTTCCCAATTTTTCTTCTACTTCTCTAACTTGCTTTTCCAAATCCTTTTTGAGCTCTTCCATGGCCTGAGACCAATTCATATTTTTCTTGGAGGCTTTTGATGTAGGCTCTTTGTTGACTTCTTCTGGCTGTATGTTTTGGTCTTCTTTGTCACCGAAAATGATTCCAAAGTGTGATTCTGAATATGAGACTATTTTCACTGCCTGCTCATGTTCCCAGCCAACTACTTGACCTTGAGTTTTTCGTCAGGGTATGACTGCTTGTAGAGGAGAGAGTACTTTGTCCCAACCTTGAGGGGCTGCACTGTTGTTTTCAGAAGTACTTCTACACGTTAAGCTCTGCCACACCAGCGCTCCTCCTCCCCCAAGAACCTCCAACCCTGACTGGACTCAGATCCAAGCAGGCTCTGCACTCCCACTGATCCACAGCTTAATTCCCCCCACCTGGTGGGCCTGAGGCTGGAAGCAGCCCCAGAGCTGCACCACTTCCGTGACCCCAGGTCTGGGGCTGACCACACGCTCCTTTCACTTTGTTCTAGCAGTTCTACCCACTAACCTTCTCTGTTGTCTTTGGCATTTGTGGGTTGAGAAGTCTGGTAACTGCCACAGCTCAATGATTCAGGGCCCTGTGGCCTGTTCCACCTGGCTCCTGGTCTGGTTGGTCCTGGCACGGCTCACGCTGGGCTGTGCTCTGCTCCGCTCCCAATTCCGTGCAACAGACCCTTCCCAACGACCATCCGGGCTTTCCTGGGCTGGAGCCCTGCTTCCCTCTGTTATTTCGTGGGTTCTACAGCTCTAGAATTTGTTTAGAGCCATTTTTATAGGTTTGGAGGGACCTGGGGGAGAGCTCATGCAAGTCCCTGCTTTCCAGCTGCCATTTTGGGTACACATACACACACACACACACACACACACACCCATGGCTACAGCATTGTAAAAGAAAACAACTGTTGAATTCTTAACAACTCTGATGAATCATGACTCCAAAAGACTAATAATGAATTGTACTTCCCACCTTTTGGTAGAGGTAGGTACAGAATGAAAGACAAATTCTCAGACAGCCAGTGGGCAGATTTGTTTTGTCAGCATATATTTGTTACAAGGGAGGGCTTTTATTAGGGATAGAGTACAGTTTTGGGGGGTAGAGAGGAAGAAGTGATATAAAAACTATAGGAAACTACCCCAATATGAGGTAATTAAATATTTTTAAATACACAGAAGAGAACAGAAGGAAGTTCAGAAGAGGACATGATATCGTCTGCCGACCTTTCTGTTCTTTCTATAAGGAAATATTCTTCTTAGTGTTTATAAAGTTCATAATAATAAAGACATTTTTAAAAAAGAAGAAATAGAGGAAGAGAGTTGTGGCAACTTCTCTCAAGCTCAGTCTCATCAAGACTTCTTCCAGACTCAGCTTAAGTTCCACCTTCTGTAGGAGGTCTTTCCCAGTTTCCCCTACCTGCTAGAGTCTTTCCCTCTAGGTTTATCTTTTGTATTTACATGTTGTCTCGTAAGTTCCTTGAAGGCAGGGAAAGCTTAATAAATGCTTGTTGACTGACCAACTTACTGATTGAGTGAACTAGGAGGCTGTCATCTTGCTTTAAGTGGAAGGGGTGGATGGAGGTGGAGTTTAGGAATTTCAGAGTGAAGTTTGTCAGATGCTATTAGTATTCCTTTCCCACAGTCACCCTGGTTCAGGTCCTTATTACCTCATACCTAAAGTATTATAGGAACCTCCTCCCATCTCTTCTTCTTTTACTCTATCCTGCATACCATTATTAAATGGTATTCTTCAAAAATGCCAGTATTCCTAAAGAATTACCCTTATTATATATCATGTCACTCCCTTGATGATTAGAATATTGTAGATGAGAAGGAGGGTTAGATCCTTTACAGAATCTAAATTAATTTTTAAAAATTTCTAAGTGACTTATCTGGGAGAAGGATCATGCTCCTTTAGAAATAGAGCAGTCAGGAAAAAGTGCTGCTTTGGGTGTGTAGGGTTTAATGTAATTTTGGACATGTTGAAATAGTCATACCATTTTGTGAATATTCTAAAACAACTGATGGTTCATAATGAATTTCTAGAACTTTGGAAATTTTTATAATTGAATATGAGCATGCTTGATGTGATAATTCACAGTTCTTCAAACAAATTGATGAAGATATGTAGTAACAGAAGTTGAAAAAATTTTGATTGGTCGAGTCTTAGAGTCCATAATTTTAATTGAGGTTTGTCTGGATTAAAAGTGAAGCTTCCAGAAGGGACGACACAAACTAATTTTGTGCTCTTCAAGAAGGGGACCTCCCATTTTCTACAGTATTTATAAGACTCTCGTTCTACATGCACCAAACAAAAGCGTAAGCAATTTGTTACTGCCCTGTGCCATTGGAAAAGTGCTGCAGAGGTCATAAGGCCTGGCTTGCAACAAATGGCGATGAATGCTCTAAATTTAGGAAGAAGCTTTGTTCAGGTCCAAAGAAAAACCAAGCTTGCAAACGTATCTAATAATTAACAGATTAAAATTTTAAAGTAGTGTGCAATGTAGGAAAAAAATACATGCTAGCTAGACTTAACTCTCATTCCAGGATGGGTCAGCCATGCACATTTACATAGGACAGAGAAGCAGACAGAAGAACTAGGACAAAAACTGAGTGGTATTTGAAGAGGCAGCCTTGAAATTACCTCAGAAAGTACATTGAATGTTTCTGAAGTCTCATAACATTTATTTTTTATTTTTTCAAACTATTTTTAAATGAACAAAAATATTAGGTGTATGCTATTCCCTGAAGTTATGCTTAATTCACTAGATTAGTGTTCTGTATACTATGCTGTTCTGTTTCAGGGTATCAGGTTTTTGGTCAGGCCTAGAAGTATTTAGTTTTCATCAAGTCAAACTACTGGGTCAGAAAACTTGTTGCATATTTAGATTATTTGGTAAATTAACTAAAGGATGTTCTTTGAGTTAAGCTTAATTCTCTTAGCCCATTCCCACCCAAGATGGGATTCAGGGTGGTTATGATGGTATCAAATGGTATAAATGGTATCAAATAAAAAACTAACAAAAAGGGTAACAAAATTGAATAAAAATGTTGCATTACACAACACCCTAAGGAATGTTCCTTTCATCATGTCCCTGGTTAGAAATCTGAAACCTCTCATTTCTGACTAAGAGAAGATTGATTTGTAAGAGAATAAGGAGAAAATATTGATTGATTAATGACTTTGTATTTTAAAAGTGTTTAAACAGATTTGGGGGAGGGGCATTTAAATCATTCTGTGGATAATCTTGTACCTGTTTTCTCTCTTCTCCACCAAGTAAGCACCTTTTAGCTTTGCTTCCTGAAAACTTGGCTTTCTTCTGAAGAACAATTCTATGCTCACTTTAGGTCTCTGGAATTTAAGGGTTAAGTTAAGGGTTTACAGAGAGCATTACTGAGAGAACCAAATTTGGTGCTTAAATAAAATAATTTTTCCTCTAAATGACTCAATGAAAAAAATAGAGAACTCTCCTGATGTCAATTTTGTTTTCCCTTCAGAAAATGAGTAATGATTTGCTCTACCTTTCTGTTCATCTAGTGTTAAGTATTCGTGGTATTCAGGAAGAGGACCCCCCAGATGCTCAGCTAATGAGACTAGATAACATGTTGCTGGCAGAGGGTGTCTCCGGGCCTGAGAAAAGAGGAAGAGGAGGACCGTCGGCTGTAGCAGCAACATCAGGTGGCTGTCCAAATGACAATAGCATTGAACACTCTGACTACAGGGCCAAGCTGTCACAGATCCGACAGATATACCACTCTGAGCTAGAGAAATATGAACAGGTGATCTTTCTGCATGGAAGAGTTTTTATCATGTGAATGCGCATTTGTAAAAACCAAAACCAAAACCAGATAACTTTGTTTCTTTTGTGGCACAGAATAGGGAAAACACTTAATTGGTACAGCTTTACAGAGATGCCGAATTTGATTGAAAACGCTTTCATCTGCTGCTCCGAATATAGCTAAGATAAAAAGCACTTGACGCTGGTTACATTCAGCAGGCCAGTGCTTGAAAACATTAGGGGTCTGGTGGTTGCCATATGATAGAAGAGGAAGCTGAGACCTGGGGGCATGTCTAGTGTTGGGAAGTCATTCCCATATGTTGAGATTAGATTTAGCTGTGAGCTGTTAATCTCTGGGAGTTATATTGTTATTTGTTTGTGTGTTTCCTCCAGGCCTGCAGTGAGTTTACTACTCATGTCATGAACCTTCTTAGGGAGCAGAGCAGAACAAGACCAATTTCGCCCAAAGAAATTGAACGCATGGTCAACATTATCCATGGGAAATTCAGTACCATCCAGATGCAGCTGAAGCAAAGCACATGTGAAGCAGTGATGATCCTGCGTTCCCGGTTTCTAGATGCTCGGTAAGGAGGACAGGACAGAAGCAGGCATTTGACCCCTATTTCTGCCAGATTCTCTCCCAGTCACATTTATGCACTCTTCTCTGAATGCCTCATGTGTTATTGGGTATGAGAACTTAGGGAAGGTACAGATTTTTGGTACTGAGTGACCATCAAACTTCATAGGCATTTTCTAGACTGACTCCCCACTCAGTCAGGCAGTAAACATATTCAGCACCTACTATGTGCCAGGTGTTGTGCTAAGTGCTGAATGAAGTACAAGATCTCTTAGGAAAATTAACTTAATTGATATAAAATAAGGATTTTTTTTAAGAATCTCAAGTTTTAGTAATAATAATTAGTAATAACTCGGACAAAAACTGGTCTTTGGACCCTGGTCAAGTCACTTAACCTCTCATTGCCTCAGACAGCTCTCTAAGCCTATAAGTTGCAGAGAAGGTACTAACCTGAATTGATAGATTGATTTTCTTCTTCTGGGAGTTCGCTATGTTAATGAAATTGTAGTTTTACTCCCTAAACTCAGTAATAACTCAAATATATATAGTACCTTATATTTTAAGGACCTTTTCCTTCCATAACAGTCATGTGAAGGCTAGAGTAAAAGTGTCATTAATACAGATGAGGAAATAGTTTCCCAAAAGTTGTGTAACTTGCCTAGGATCACATGGCTGATAAGTAGCCAAGCTGAGACTGGAACACAGATCTTCTGCTTCTCAAGTTCAGTGTTCTCTCTACTATGTCATATTTGCTACATGTAGAACACACTCCTTTTCACTTGATAACACCACTGAACATTGGGAGAGACTCAGAATTATTCACTCCAGTGTGCATCCTTTTTGGGAATTGTGACTGTAAAGCACTGCTGGGCTGGCAAAGTACTATGAATGTAAACCGAGGGGTCAGGGAGTCTTTTTGATCGGTCTGTCTTTCCAGGCGAAAGCGGCGTAATTTCAGCAAGCAGGCAACAGAAGTCCTGAATGAGTATTTTTATTCCCACCTGAGCAACCCTTACCCCAGTGAAGAAGCCAAAGAAGAGTTAGCCAAGAAGGGTGGCATCACCGTCTCCCAGGTGACTGGCCTCCCTGGGGCCTGGATGGGATGGAAATGGGAGGAGCTAGACAGGAGGCCCAGCTGTGGCCATTTTACCACTAAGTCTGCTCAAAGACATTATCAAGCACATGGGAAGCTTTTAGAATATAGGAGAATTCAAGAACCAGAAGAGACCTCAGAGACCAACTAATCCAGGCCTCTTTACATTTGTTGTAGAAACAGATCCAGAAATGTCCAGTGTTTCATGAAGATTTAGTGATATTTTTTTTTTACAAATTTGTAATAGAATACTCATTATAGCCATGTAGGTGATATTGATGATAATAATCATAACTGACATTTATATAGCACCTTAAATTTTGGGATGTGTGAGATAACCTGTAAAATGTTTCACCACTCTTAGAAGTGTTATATAAATGCTGGCTGTCACTATTATTACATACCTCATCTCATTAGATCATCACAGCTTTCTGTAAGGTAAGCATTATGGATATTTTTGTTTCCAATTTCCCGAAACCGAAGCTCAGAGATATCATATGACTTGTCCACAGTCACACACCCTATTAAGTGTCAGAGGTGGGATTGAAACCCAGGCCTTCCTGATTTCAAGTCAAGCACTTGATTTAGCCACTCTGTCAGTTCATGCCACAGGCTCTTTTGCTCTTTTGACATGTAATAAACAGTCCTTATATATATAGGGAAGTTGGCACAATGGCATGTGATATTGTCCAGGGTAGGAGAGGCAGCTGACCTGGACAACACGTCTCTCTCATGAACACTCAAAGGAAGCCTTGCCCTTCAGTTAAATCCACACAGTATAGACTTTCTGGATATAAGTGGGGCAGAAAACCCAGGGACAGCCTTTAATAGCCTTGTGTCTGTCCACAGGTGTCTAACTGGTTTGGCAACAAGAGAATCCGGTACAAAAAAAACATGGGGAAATTTCAAGAAGAAGCTAATATTTATGCAGCAAAGACAGCAGTGGATGCAACTACTGTGGTGGCCCAAGGAAACCAGGCAAATTCCCCATCCACACCTTCCTCTGGTAAGTAAGGGCCATCCCACCAGAGCTGGCCTGGCTTGGCTAGCAGGTGCCTTCAAGTACGCTCTGGTACTGTAAGATAGCATGTTTTTGCTTCTGGTCATTCGATATGACCTGGAATGAGAGATGCTTGTTTATATAAAGATGAGTGATCTAGTGGTGTAACACCAAAGCTCTGGTCTGTGTGGAAATGATGCTGCTCCCTCTGTTAGAACAAGTGGGTGAAAGAATTGAGATGCTTCTTGTAAAGAGGCCCAAAGCCCCTCTTATCCACATGAGTCTGTCAGTGACTGTTGACATGCTCCTTATTTGGAGCCTTTATCTGAGCTGTGAGGTTTCTGCTGTGATTTGATGGTAAAAATAAAACACTTGATTAACTTGGGTCCAGCTCTTCCACCTGACCTGCCCATTTAGAGCTGGTACATTTAAACTAATAGCTCTAAACAGAAGTGAAGGCTGGATTCCAGCCCAGAACTGCCTACTAACTTCCTGCCAAACTCTACTGAACAACTAGGCAGATGTATTGTCTCTGTCCTCACTCTTTCTGCCTTTTTCAGGCTCCTCTGGCTCTTTCAAGATGACAAATTCTGGGGACTCCTTTATTAATCTACAGTCACTAACCTACCAGAGCTCCCCAGTGGGAGCCAGTGTGCAGTCACAGGTGAGTCTGGAGACTACAGTCATCCCCACTTGTCATAATGACCTCAGGAAGAACTTTTCTCTAGAGATTTAATCTTTGGAACATGGAATAGTGAAGAAAGTCCTAGATTTCTAAGCTTTTGATTTATTTCAGACATTTTTCTGATGGCTAGAAATTGTATCTTTCTTAATTCCATGACATTTCCCACTCCAGGGATTTGTGTTTACAAAGCTAATCTTCTAGAAACTGGTTATTTCTTCCTAGGTTAACATGCCTGTAGTTTGGGTAAGTTACCTCCAGGTGCAAAGCAGTGTTTGGATTATGTCTTTATGGTCTAGGGGTTTGGATCAATCAACCAATGTTCTCTTCACCTCCATCTCTCACTTTCATGAAGCCTTCCTCATCCCCATAACTGTGAGTTCCTTTCCTGCCAAAAATTACCTTGTACAGCTAGTTCTGCTATTACGCAACATTCCTAAATATCACCATGCTATGCAAAATTGCACGGTGGGGTTAGGACCAAAAACTTTGTCAACGACACATTAAAAAAAAAGATAGGAACCTAATCAAAATGGTAGCACAGTTTTACATGTGTCAGACGGTTATAAAACACATAAATACTACATTAAATAATGGTGGCATCTGTGGCCTACCACTGCTGCTTGGCTTACAACCCTGTTCCCAAGGTGCCCACACTGACAAAGTCTCAAACAAGTTGGGCAAGCTGAAACTCCGGTTCTTTGGAGGCCATGTTGGAAAGTGGGAGTTAGGAGATGGTACAGACCAGCCCTCCCCCACCCACTGCCCCTCCCGCAGAAGATAGACAGTAAATGTGGAGCTTTCCCTTGAGAAAGACCTGAAGTTGGCTCATGGGAGTGGACATCAGAAGGGTTGCAACTTACGAGGTATTGTGAAGCAGTACAGTTTTCTGCATTCTCATTTTTTCTTTCAGATGAAATCATGCATAAACACAAAATTCACATTCTGCTTAAATTATTCCCTTTTATATCAGACACATTGGAACAAATTTGTGTTTTCAAAACAAGTTCTTATAACAGAATCTTATAATCTATAGAATCTATAACAGACTCTTAAAAAAATATTTTGTGTAGGCACATATTGGTACATGTCATCTACCCTGATACAGTACAGGTTCCTTGAGGGCAAGGATGATTTTGCATTGTCATTGTATCACCAGAGCTTAACATCGTGCCTAACATAGATACTTAATAAATGCTTGTCAATTGATTGGTTGATTGAGTTTTAATTATTTTCAAGTCATAGTTTTTAGCATTTTGGACTGTAAGAATAAACAGGACATAGAATGTGTCTTTTCTTCTCAAATAGCTCAAAACTTGTTTGAGAAAATGACATATCTGGAAAGGTAATACTGATGATACAAGACAATAAGCAAAAAACCAGGTGTGGCCCTCTGAATTCAGAGGAGGAAGTTCCCTCTTTAGCTAGGGAAATTGGAGAAAGCTTCATAGAGGAGGTAGCCTTTGAGGATGTGCATAATTCTACTTGGGGTCAGGGCGAGAATGTTTGGGGTAGGAAAATACAAGGTATGGGTAAGAGTAGGTAGACAAGTTTGGTGTGAACAAAAAAAAGATTCTTGAAGATGGACTAAGTGAAAGGGCTGGGGAAAATGGGGCCCCAGCAAAGAATTTTGAACTCAGCTTGTAGGCAATAGGAAGGTGTTAGGGGCTGTTGAGTAGTGCCAAATGTTTTTTAATCCTAGGTGTCTCCATGTCACTTCCTCCTCATAAATCTTTAACCCTAACCTTAATCCTAGGTGTCCACAGAGAACTACAAACTCCTCGCTCAGCACTTACAATATTTCCACACTTGCCCCATTCAAATCAAACTGCACTGGTTACCTCTTCCCAAACCTGATATCCTGCTTTCATGACTTTGAACAGGCCGTCTGCCATTCTTCCCTTCCGCTTTCCTCAAGGTTCAGCTCATCAATGCTCTCTCCCTCTTCCTCCTCATGTATTTAGATATATAGATATATAGAACATCAGCTCCTTGAGCCCAGGGACTGTTTGATTTTTGTTATTCTGTCCCCAGTGCAAAGTACAGGACCTGGCACATAGAAGCACTTAATATCTGATTATTTTGTGGAATGAAAACATTATGACTAGAACATCACCATAGCAAGGATATCCAGGAGAACTAGGATAGGTCTAGAGATGGACTGACTAGACAAATACTAAAGGGTCTAAGCATGGTCAGAGCTGGGAGTAGGGGGTGGTAGGGTAAGAGGGGAAGTATCGATAGAAATAAAAAGGAAGGGATGGCTTTAAAGACAATGTAAAGGACAGCAGTTAGCTGATTATCTACATAGTGCAGTAGAGCAAGGAGAGGAGCTCAGAATTTAGAGGTAGATGGGCTGCATGTGCCTCAACACATCTTTGGACCATTGGAGCAGTTCTCTGTAGAGCATGGGTGACTGATGGATCACAGCCCCAGGAGTCTCTGTGATTGGAGGGAGTAGGGAGGAAGAGAGACCTCTTTCCTCTCAGAAGTAAAGAAGGAAAATAAATGTTAAATATTAATATGTAGAAGGAGGAAAGATAGGGGAAGGTCATGCCAGAAAACTGAGAGTTTGATGTAATTCAAGGCAATCAACTCATGCTGAGCACAGGGAAAATAAAAATTAAAAAAGCGAACTGTTCTTACTTTCAGAGGGCTTACATCTTCTTGTGTATAGATAAATACAAAATCTGTGCAGACCAAAGCAATTTCTCAAGCTTGGGGGAGGGCACCAACAACTAGCACTTGAACTAAACACAGAGTGGAGCTGGGAAGTTTAAGAAGCAGAAGTGAAGGAAGAGCTTCCTGGGCATAGGCTCACAGGCAGGACATGGAAGCTGTCCTGCCTGAGAAGGACGAATAGCAGGTAGGCCAGTTTGCCTGAAACAGAGATTGCATGAGGAGACTTAATGTGAAATTAGTTTGGAAAGAAAATTTGGAGCCAGATTATGAAGAGCTTAAATGTCAAACAAGGGAGTGTATATTTTATCCTCGGGACAATTGACAGCAGCTTCTGTATTGGGGGGCAGGGGGAGGAGTAGGAATGTGACATGGTCAGACCCGTAGATATGGCCCTTTGGTAGCTGTGTGAGGTCAGTCAGGAAGCTGTAGAAGTAGTCTAGGTAAGAAGTGATGACAGTCTAAATTAGTGTGATGGGAGCATGATTGGAGAAGGGTATGGATGTGTTTGTGGAGGTAGGTTGTTGTTGTTGTTGTGTTTGTCCTTCATTTTTGAAGAGGACCATGACTTACAGTTGACTTTGAGTTGAGTGAGGGAGGACTGTGCAAGGTCACCAGCCTCATTTTTTCCTCCAGAGGCATCTGGGTCCAGTGGCCTGATACTCACCAGGACAACTGGAGATAGCCCAGGATGCATTGGGAGACCCTGGCCCTTTTAGGCTAAGACTTTTTCAAGTTCTCACTTGTAAGTAAAGCCCATTCAGTGAATAGGCCTCTTTAAGAAGTGAATCAAGGGGTGGCCCCTTTAATTAGAAAAAAAGAAATCAAGCTGGGAGGGAAAGGTCCTCAGGGTTGCTGTTCCAGAGAGTTACTATTGACATTCACTCTATACCTGGAGGGCCATTAAGTGGAGCTTGGGCAGGGAGGTAGATGAGGTCACTGAAAAAGTGTGAAGAAAGAAGGCTCACCACCAGAGCCCTGAATGATACCAGTGCAAAGGAGAGGATCCAGTAAAGGGACGCTAAAGAAGAATGGTTAGATGGATAAGAGGAGAGATGTTATGGAAAACCAGGGGGAGCAAATATTCAGAAAGTGGTAGTGGTTAGCAGGGTCACACACTACTGAAAGAAAGATCAGTAAGGATGAGGATTGAGAAGAAGGCATTAGTTTTAGCAGTTAATAGATCCTTGGTTATCTTGGAGAGCAGTTTCCTTTGGGTGGTTGGTTGGTTGGAAGTTACATTATAAAAGGCTGAGAATGAGTGGGGTGTGAGAAGTGTGAGAAAGTAGAGGAAATGAGTATAGACAGCTTTTTCTAGGGGTTTGGCAGTGAAGGGAGGAGAGACAGAAGTGAAACAGACTTTTGCATGTTTGACCTATAAAAACAGGAACTTGAAGAAATCAGATATTTGAAGGATTATCATTTAGTAGAGGGATTGGAGCTGTTCTGTTTGGCTCCAAAGGGCAGAAGGGGGAGAAGTGGTTGGAAGTTTCAAAAAAGACACATTTAGGCTTTATGTCATCAGTCAACAACACATCCATGGGCTGAGCAGTGGAGATACAAACGCAAAATGGAGACAGTCCCTTCCCTTAAAGGGCTTACTTTCTGTCTATTTGGGAGACAATATGCATGCATCTAAATATATGCAAAGTGAATAAAAGGGGATTTTTTTGAGAGAATGAGGTTGTAGTGACCAGTAGGGTAAGAAAAGGCCTCATGGAGGAGGTGGTACTTGACCTGGTCTTTGGAGGAACTCAGAAATCTAAGCTGTTAAGAAGGAAGTACATCCCAGACCTGGGGTACAGCCTGGGCAAAGGGATGGATTGTAGAGTACGTGAAAGATAGAAATGTAAGATAATGCTGGAAAGATCAATTGGAGCCATTTTTGAACCTGAGGTGATAGAGAGGTTTATTGAGCAGAGGAATATGAAAGAAAACCTCTCTACTTTGCATTTTAAGCCAAAATCTGTCAGGGATCATTTGAATGAACACATGAAAAAAGCATTTATTATTTATTCTGTATGAAGTACTGTGTCAAGCACTGGGGATACAAATCTGAAAAGTCCTTGCTGCCAAGGTGCTTACATTCTAATAAGGGAAAACAACACATAAAGCACAGTGTTGACCGGAGTGGGGGGCAGAGAGGTTAGACTGAGAAATCAGTGATGGTGAGTGGAGTCCTAGGTCTCCAGAAATGGCCATGTTACTTATTAACATCAAAGCACCTTCTCTCTTCTGTTATTGCCACAACCCTCATGCAAACCCTTATCACCTCAAGCCTGAACTATTGCAATAGCCTGATGGTTGGTCTCCTCACCTCAAGCCTCGCCCCACTCCAGTCCATTCTCCATTCACCTGTCAAATTAATCTTTCTAAAACACAGATCTGACCATGTCATCCTCTCCTCCCTACCTTTAGAAAACTCCAGGGGCTGCCTATTACCTCAAGGATCAAATATAAAATCCTGTTTGGCATCCAAGCCCTTCACAATCTGGCCCACTCCTACCTTTCTAGTTTTCTTACACCTTACACCTCTCCCACTGCCTCCCCAAAATCCAGTGGCGTCTTTGTTGTTCCCCGCACAAGACACTCCATCTCCAATTTTTGGACATTTTTACTGGTTGTTCCCTTGTCTGAAATATTCTCATTTCTGCCTCCAGGCTTCCCAGGCTTCCCGGGCTTCCTTCAGATCTCAGCTAAAGTCTCACTTCCTCCAAAAAGCCTTTCCCATTCCCCCTTAATGCTAGTGCCTTTCCTCTGTTGATTATCTCCAGTTTATCCTCTGTATATCTTGTTTGTATATAGTTGTTAGCATGGAGTCTTCCCTGTTATTATTGGACTGTGTGCTCTTCAAGAACAGAGATTGTCTTTTGCTTTTTTTTTTTTATCCCCAGTGCTTAGCACAGTGCTTGACACATAGTAGGCACTTCCTAAGTGCTTATTGAGTGACTGAGAGGTCCAGACAGACTGAGCTCCTTCTGCTAATTGCCGTTCCCTCTGACCCGAGACATTTCTGTTTTCATTCTTATAGTGTACGTGAAACAAAAGACAAAATTCCACAGCAGAGTAAAACAAAGGAGCGTACTTTTAAGTTCAGGGTTTTTGATTTACGGAACAGTAGTAATATTACCTATTACACCCTCTTAAAATCTTTCAATCTGGTCAAAGGTGAACAAAGAAAAACCCCACCATTGAATTAGACAAAAAAAGACATTACCACCCCTAGTTGGATTACCAAGGCCGAAAAGACATTCCCACCACACCTGGCTTTGGTTACAGACTAACTCTCTAAATTTAAAGGAATCAAGATCCAGAAATTGAAATATGACGTGGCCTTAGGATAGTGAATAAATGTTTTTGGAATCAGGGAGACCTGTGTTCAAGTCCAGCTTCTGATACACATCAGTTCTGTGTGACATTGAGCAACTCACTTAATCTCTCAGTGAGTGAGGCAAGGTACAAACTGCATTGGAAGAGGGATTCCTCGAACCTTTGAAATCCTAGATCCAGGCCCTATCCCTATTCCATTCAAGGAAGATTAATTAGGTGTTTGATTCAAGCGAGACCAAGGGCCTTAAGACATTATCGTCATAGCATAGCTGAGGCCTTAGTGCTATATACTTCCACAGGAATGATGTGACCAGACCTATATTTAGAAATCTCACCGGCACCTGTTTGACTTGAGGCTTGGACAAGAATTAGGAGATTTTTGTAAGCTTTAATAGTCCAGGTGAGAGATGATACCTGAACTAGCTGTCCATAAGTAGAATAGTCTGTCTCTGGAGAAAAGGGATTCCTCCTCATTGCAGGGCTGGGTGAGCACTTATCAGGGGTACTGTGGAGAGCTTAGGCTGGACTAGATAACAACGGAGATCTCTTTCAACTGACGTTTTGGCCTGAATTTTGGGGAAGCATTTCAACAAAGTATTAATTTAAATACAGCCCCCCACCACCACCACCATGTACAGCTTCAGAATCACAGAATCTTGTCAATGAAAGGGAACTCCCATTTCACCTGGTTCAACATACCTGAACTGGAGTCCTCCGTACAACAGGGCTTGAGTGAAAAAAGTCTGATATCTTTCCCAGAGACAATGAATTGCTTTCCCTTAATCAAATCCTGCCCTTCCCTTAGGCCACAAAAGAAAACACTTTACCCTGAATCTGTCAGTAAAGAAATATTTGTACCTTCCCCTTGGAAATAAGGGGAAGTAAAGTAAAGGTGGACATAGAAAGCCAGGCCCTCTGCAGCTTTCTTCTGCTTGTGTTGTGGCCCCCTGTGGGGTGTGGAAGCTATAGCTGTTCCCAGGGTCTTGGAATTACCCATCCAGCCATCACTCGGACAGGAACACCTTTCTACAAAGGTTACATGGCCTCTAAGGGCCCTCCCATTTCAGGGCCTATTATCCTAAGAACTTACAGTTTTAGGGGGCTCTGGAGGCTTATCAGTTTTGAGAATAATAGCTGACTTTTATGCAATGCTTTAAGGTGATAGATCTCATTTGATCCTCACAGTCTGTGAAGTAAGTGCTCTTATTACCCACATTTTATAGATGAGAAAAGAGACTGAGAGGTTAGCCCACAGCTACACAGCTCAGTAAATGCCGGTGGCAGTGTCTGTATTCAGTCAGCTTTTCCCGATTCCAAGTCCTGCACTCTGTCCACTGCGCCACCTAGCTGTCACTCTCCTTGTTACACAGCTACTTCTTACCCACCCAGTCAGCATTTTATGACTAAATGCAGGGGTGATTGGGATGTGATGCTTGGGTTGTGGGCATTACTGAAAGATGATGATTTCATTGTGGATTTTTCCCCTTTGAAATTAGCCAATGATGAACCAATGAAGCGATGGGTGGTAATGTTGGGTGTTGTTGCAGATGGATTCTTTACATCATGTTATACACCAGACGGGCAGATACGACTCCCTTGTTGGAAACCCTTTGTATACAACGCAGCGAATCGATGTAAGTTACCAGAGTTTCAGCATCGTTAATTAAAGTTTACGACAAGGATTGCACCCTCTCTGTCTGAGGCTGTATGTGAAGATCAAAAATCCTCTTTGGCTCCCAAGTACTCATTCTCAAACACAACCCTCTCTCTTCCTTTCTTCATGAGAGCCATTGGCATATGTAGCTCGGGAATTGGTCTTCTCTAGCCTAAGGTGCCTCCAGAATGTGGTTCTGGTTGCTAACCTATCCCCCTACTAATCATTAAGCAAGTGTGACATACTTACATTTCCTAAGGATTATTTCTGCTAAAGTATAGTGTTGCAGACACAATGAATCATATAGAGAAGACCCAGAGATGTAAATTGGAAGTTCAGAAGCTCATAAAGTAAAGGTACCTGGTTTTTGAATGGTCTGCAAATAATTCTGTAATATCTCTTGATATCCTGCATGGTCTCCTTTCTCTAGCAAAAACTCTGGACTCCTACTTTGCTGTTCATCGGAGTTTTCTCCCTCTTTATTTAGCATTTGCTCTCATTTCTCTAGGGAAGACTTGATCCCTTACTCTCTTTTTTAGTTATTGGGGTTTGTGAACCTTTTTTTACTGGGTGCCCAGTTTAAAAAGTCAAAGCTAAATGTGTATCAGTGGCTTAACGTTAGGGTTATTGGCATTGCAAAGACAGGCAGCTGGCTGAAAAGTCCAGCCTCTCTGGGTGTCATGTTGGTCTTCTGTCACAAAAAGCTGATTTTAGGAGCTCCTTTCTCATTTTCTAAGCCTCACAGTTTATAGCTGGCCACCAGACCATCAGTCCAGTCACAGGACTGAGGAGCTCAATGCTGGAGGTGTTTATCTGAAGGGAAAGGAGAAAAAGTGTTAATGTGCACATAGCAGAATAGTCTTGTGACAAAACTGAGCCTTCCCCATCCCAGCTGTGGTACCTAGGCAGGAAGGTTCTACATTGCTGATCCATGATCAACCTGCTGCCCAAGACTCCTCTTCTGCTTTCCCTCCTTCATTAATCTTCTGTTTATTTCCAGACAAATGGCGGCTGGCAGGATGCTACCACCCCGTCATCTATCACTTCACCTGCTGGGGACCCAGGCAGTGTTAATTCAGATGCATCTAATTAAGTTTGGGACCTATCGATGAGAGGAAAGAGGTCATTAGTGAAATTTGTCATGTTTGCCAATATTCTTATTTTTACAACTTGACACACAGCTAATTACCTCAGAAAACCTGGAACCAATAGAAGATTGTGATTACAGTGACACCTCTCTACCTCTCAACCTGACACGTTGGAGTTATCTTTTTACTTAGATCCATTGGGATTTAAAATGATTTGAAAACCTGTTTCCTCTTCCTAACCAAATTCATTTTTTAAATAGCAATTTTATGGTAAGAATTTGAAGTGTCTCTTCTAGGACTTGTCACAAATTTTTCAATTAAAAATTTTGACTTATTTTAATTTCCATGTCGTTTTTTACTATGAGATTTTTGTTCTAGGTGATAGTTACTAACAATTTAAACCTGTATTGTACTTGTACACGTTCTGTGTATTGTAATTTTGTATAGGGAAATAAATTTTTCTGTTGACCAAGATTCATTCTATAAATTCTGAGCTAATTGACCTGAAACAAACGTAACTTTACCAAAACTTTTATTGGGATTTACTCTAAGTAGAAAGTTACATCTTGTATTATTTCATGTAGTTCTAATTTCATGTCTTTGTAAATTCAGACTTCCCTGTGAATAGGTTTGTGCATTTCTGGAAATATTGATACAAAATCTACCATTTTCAGTTGAAAGTTTATCAAAGAGAATAAAGTTCCAAAGCCTTTTTCCTTTCTGCCTTTGCTGAGTCTTCTCTTATGATTGTTGGGTGTCTCTGATCCCCTCCCTTCACCCAGCTTCCCTGGCTTCTCTTACAAAGAGAGCAGTGGGCAGGCTGGTTGACAGTGGTGCCCTTTGGCATGTTAGTACCAGTGGCCAAATTGAAATGTCAGTGCCTGTCAGAATTACTCTGAACCTGAGTCAGGTTGTATAGGCTTACAGCACAACTGGAGGGGGCAGAGATGTAGAACAGTTGTCAGGACAACTGTGTGAGTCTGTGGCTGATTGGAGAGGGGTTAGGAACCTGAGTTGGCCCTTTCCCCTGCCTCTTATACTTGGGGCTGGTGGCATTTGTAGAAAGGTTAGAAAAATTAATTTATTCAGTCAAATCAAGCATTTATTAAAATGTGCGAGGTGATGTGAATACAGAAATGAAACAGTCCAAGCCCTCAAGGAACTTATAATCTGTGTACTTATACTGTATTTGGGGGAAGACAGTACATAGGAGGGTTCTGCTGCATGATGGGTGATATAGAGGATGTAGGAGGAGAATAAATGATAAGGTCTGATGATCTTCACCTCATTCAGTCAGCAAGCATTTATTAGACTATGTGCCACACACTGTAAGTGCTAGGGCTACAAAGGCAAAAATATGGTCCATGCTCTCAAGGAGCTCACATTTTACCTGGGGAAGCAACGTAAAAATAACTACGTACAAGATACAGTGTAAACAGGAGATGATCACAAAGGGAAGGCGATAGCAGTGGGGAAGACTGGAAAGAGGCTGTATCTTTAAGGAAGCCAATTGGCAAAGGTGAGGAGGAAGAGCACTCCAGGTATAGAGGTCAGCCAGTGAAAAGGCTCAGAGTTGGGAGAATGGAGTGTCACCTTTGAGGAGCAGTGGAAAGCCTAGGGCCCCTAGATCACAGAATTTGTACAGGGAAGAAAAGTATAAGAAGACTGCAAAGATAGGAAGGAGCCAGGTTGTGAAGGGCTTAGAAAGTCAGAGGATTTTATATTTGATCTTGGAGGTAATGGAGCCATTGGGGTTTTCTGAGTAGGAGGTGTGCTGTGGTCAGATCTGCACTTTAAGAGCATCATTTTGACAGCTGAGTGGAAGAAGAACCAGAGTGGAGAAAGACTAGGCAGGGAGACCAACCAGAAGGCTATTGCAATGGTTAAGATATGGGGTGATGAATCTGTACCAGAGCGGCAGTCATGTCAGGAGATAGATGGCATGACTTGGTAACAGATCAGATATATAGAGTGAATGTACCAGAAGAGTCAAGGATGATGCCTAGGTTTGGAGCCTGGGTGACTGGGAGGATGGCAGTGCTCTGAACAGTAATAGGGAAATGCCGATAAAAGGAGAGTTTGGGGAGAAAGAAAGAATTCCATTTTAGACATGTTCAATTGGAGATGCCTAGGAAGAAGCCAGTGAACAGGAAGAGACCAAAGATTGAAAGGAAGTGGGGAGGGGGGCAATCTGCAGAGAACAGGGAGGGGTGGAATCAAGGATGCAAGTAAAGGGACTTGCCTTGACAAGAAGAAAAGCTACTTCTTCATGACAGATGGGGGAAGCCAGAGATAGTGGCAGAAAATGTCTGCCTGATGTAAGATAAGGGAATGGGAGCCTTTGGTGAGTGGCTTCAATTTTTTCAGTGAAGTATGAGTCAAGGTCCTAGGCTGTAAGTACATAGAGTACTCATTGTGAGGAGTGGGAAGGTGAATGTATTAGATGTGCAAGGATTGCCTTGCTGTAGTAAAAGACCAGTTAAGATTATTGTGTGTAACAAATCTGTAGTAGAACCAGTCAGCAATTTGGGGACTTTCTCTAGCTCTGTTCAGCAGCATGTGAATAGGATTGAAGGAGTCAGATGGCCCAAGTAATCTAAGACTGGGGTTTGGCAAGGCGTGATCAACAACAGAACAAGGTGGCAAGTGGTTCCAGTGTACAGTTGAAGTGATTCACCAAGGTTCAGGATAGTGTAGCCAGTGAATGGAGTGATGGCCTGGCAAAGAACTGAGGGGCATAAAAGTTGGAGATGATGGTGAGGAAGAACAGGGTTGGGGGTCATAAGGCACAGGGAAAGATGGAGTGATAGAAGGTTATGGCCAGATAAAGGAAGTTCAGAGTTCCTAAATATGAGCAAGGAACTCCTGAGTGATGGTAGGTTCAAAGGTATGATCATCTCAGTGTAGAGGTGGTTTGTAGGAGTAGGTCCTATGAATTGAATAGATTGAGGAACTGAGAAATTAAAGTCTTTGAGAGAGTATGTTAAAGTCTTCACATATGAAGGCAGGAGTTGGGGGAAGAGAAAGATGATGAGCCAGACCCTGAACTCATTGGAAAAGGAAGAAGAGCATCCTGGGGGTTGATAAATAATGACTCCCAGGGTAAGGATTAGATGATAAATTTGAATAGTGCAAAACTCAAAAGGAGGAGAAGTTGCTGAGTGATGATGGTAGGAGTTTGGAAGTGGCAAGAGTGGCAAGGAATATCTTGATTTTTTCTACCACAACCAGTGAGTAAATCAAGGAGTATGAGTGAAAGTACAACCAGTTCTGGAAAAGGTGACCAGAATACATACAGTGTCACCAGGAGGGGGCCCAGTCTTGGTGAGCTTCCTCAGAAGTGAGAAAAGAAAAGGATTAAGATGAAAGTATTGAGCAGGCATTTCAGAGAGTACAGTGGAAGGGATGGGTAAGTTTGGAGTGGGACATTTGAGGGATAGGGTTGAGAAGAATGGGAATGAAAGACCCGGGAGTTGGGCTTGAGAATGGAGTTGGTGATTCAGAATCACTGAATGGGGGGAGAGTATGAGAAGTCAGAGTCAATAAACATTAATCTAACATCTTTTGTGTGCCTGGGGCTGTGCTAAGCCCTGGGGATACAAAGAAAGGCATAAGACAGTCCCTTCCCTTGAGGAGTTCACAATCTAACAGGGGAGATACATAAAAAGCTAAAAAGGGAGGATGGAAGTTATGTGTGATAGGGAGGGCGGGTAATGAAGTCATAGAGCCAGGGAATTTCTGAAGATGATGAAGTCCAGGAAAGTAGCCAGATGGAATGAGAATTCTTGGGGTGCCATCATTAAATAGTGGAGGATCTAGTTGGAGCTCTCCAATGTTTATCTGCCACCCTCCAATCAGAGGTAGGGAGGGGCCCCTTGTGGACCAGGGCTGCTGAGGTGTTATAAGTTAATGAGCTGATTTCATCTTGCATAATGATGAGTTTCTGGAGATGATGAAGCCCAGGAATGTAGCATGTATAGGAGTATGCTTACCATTGAGAAATGAGTCCAGTGGCTGGAGAGATGTCTTTTGCAAGAAGTGAGTGATAAGATTGTTCAGGGACCTCTCTCAAAGTCCATCCTAGTGGCAAGTAGTGTTATGTGTCCCTTAAGGGCCAGGAGGCCCATCTTAACAGTAGTCAGGAATTGGCAGCTTAAGCCAGGTCAGGTCTAGAAACTACATCTCTAGACAATCAGTAAATAAACATTAAATGCCTACTGTGTGCCAGGCACTATGCTAAATGCTGGGGATACAAAAAGAAGGAAAGGACAAACCCTGCCCTCAAGGAGCTTGTGACCTAATGGAGAGATAACATGCAAACACATATATACAAAGCAAGCTAAATGCAAAATAAATAGAAAATAATTAACAGAGGAAAGGCACCAGAATTAAGAGGGGATGGGGAAGGCTTCCAGTAAAAAAGAGAATATTAGTTGGGAAGTCAGCAGGGTGAGTGGAGGAGGAAGGGTATTCCAAGCTGAGAGATGAAATGTCTTGGTCCTATGTGAAGTCACAAGACTTCATCTTCCTGAGTTCAAATCTGGCCTCAGACACTTACTAGCAGTATGACTCAGGGCAAGTCACTTAACCCTGTTTGCCTCGGTTCCTCATCTGTAAAAATGAGCTGGAGAAGAATATGGCAAACCACTCCAGTATTGCCCAGAAAACCCCAAATGGGGTCATGAAGCATAGGACACAACTGAGGTCAACAACAGGAAAGGTAGAATTAGGAGCCTGAGGGACTGGGAGGATATTATTGCTCTCTACCAATAATAAAGAGGGCAGGAGAGAGGGAGAGTTTAGGGGGAAAGATAATGAGTCCACTTGGGGCATATTAAGTTTAAATGTGTACTGGACATCCAGTTAGAGATATCTGAAAGGCAGTTGTAGATACAAGATAGGAAGACAGCAGAGTTTGGGGCAGGATAGGTAGATTTTGGAATCATCAGCACAGAGATGATAATTAAATTCATGAAAGATTGTAAGATCAGCAAATGAAGACTACTTCTTGGAGAAGAGAACAGGGCTCAAGGCAGAACCCTGTGAAATTCTATAGTTGAAGGGCATGATCTGGAAAAGGAGCCAGAGAAAGAACAGGCAGGTAAGAGGAGAAGCAGGAGAGAGGATCGAGGAGAAGACAGTGATGAACAATGTGAAAGCCTGCAGAGGGGTCTAGGAGAATGAGGACTGAGAAAAGGTCACTGGACTTGGCAACTAAGAAATCATGGCTGCCTTTGGAGACAGCAGTTTTGGTGGAAGGATGAGGTAAAGGATTTAAGAAGGGAGAGAAAAAGAAAGTGGAGGTATCTGTTTTAGGCAGTCTTTTTAAGGAGTTTAGTTACAGAGGGCAGAAGAGATATTGGACAATTGTTAGTGGAACATGGAAGGATCATATAAAGAAGTGGCTGAAGCAAAGAGGTCCTATGGTGATGGCTTAGATCCAGGTGGACACGGCAAGAGACTGGTGTCTGGAGGTGGGTTGCCTGGATCAGGTCTGCTGTGGGGTTCCCTGTACAGAAGGGGAGGAGCAGTTTAGATTGGGACCTAAGTGGGGTTCCCTGGGAAGGCTTCCTGGAAGGATTACAATTGTTGACTCCCAATTTAATATCCAGATAGTGTGAACAGTCATGCCCCAAATGTTCACATGGGTTATTTGTGCCCAACCTGTGGTAGAACATTTCGGGCTCCTATTGGTCAGACACATTGTGACCTGATTCTTAACATAGTTATGTCATTTTGGTCCTCTTCGAGAAATAAGGACAACAACCCACCCACCAACCAACCAACCAAAGTGTCATGTCAACCCAGTAGAGTATAGGAGAAGGCTTGGAGAGGCCTTGCCCACCTCCAGTGAAGAACAGGGAGGGTGCCTGGCCTAAGGGTCTCAGTAAAGCAGAGATTCTGGGTAATTGCTCATTGGGGTGGAGATGGACTCGATGGAAAGGGGAAGGGAGCATTAGTAAGAAAGTTGGGAAAGATTCCATTGGTGGCTGCTCCTCTGGGCACCAGGTGGTGTCTGATGAGGGAAGGGCAGCATGATTATGGAATCTGTAGGTGAGTCCTTTGTAATAAGCCTGGAAAGGTGGACTGAACCTTGACTGTCAGAGAAGTTTGTATCTTGTCCTATGCGCAACAGGGAGCCACGGAAGCTTCTCGAGCAGTAGTGCTTTAGAACTATCTCTCTGGCAGCTGTGCAGGATTGACGGGAGAACAGCAGGATTGGAGGCAGAGATCCACAGGCAAGCAGCTGGAGCTGTGCTGCAGGCAAGGGGTGATAAGTACCTGATAACCAGTTGGAACAAACTCAAAGACCACCTAAACTTTTGATCCCTTGGGCCGGAACTGCTCTGACTTGCTCCCACTTACTCTCCTTCCTCCCACAAAGCTACTCCACTCCGTGAGCCAGGGATGCCCGGGAGGGCTGAGAGATCTGTGGTTAAGGGGCCGGTTTCCTGCTGCAAGTATCTCTGGGTAATGTAGTCCTTTTCGTAAACGTCATTAACACATCAACGCTCCCCAGGAATTTGCCCATGCGCAGGACGCTTTATGTCCGAATTGTGCGTTCTGAACCAGTGTTTCGCGGAGTGATATCAACTGTTTGGCTCGGGTTGTGCGCTGCGAAACTTCGCAGGCTTTGCACCAAAGACTTATGGGAAGAATGTTTGCGCATGCGCACCCAGTTCACCGAATTGCCTTCTGGTTCCTGTAGTTTCTGTAGGCAGCCCCGGCGGGTCCAAAGTCCGGCGAGTTGTGGGCGACTGCCGGGGACGGAATTCCAGGCTTGGTCAACTTGGCGGCCCTAGCCCCTCGCTTCGGCAGCCCTAACACCCTTTCATTACGCTTCCGTTCGCCTCGATCCGCAGCTCCTAGGATGGATCCTGGGCCCGCCCCTGACGGGCCCCCGATAGCCGGCCTGGCCTGGGCTTTGGCTTCGGCGGTCCCGCCCCGGGGCTACAGCGCGGTAAGTGAGCGAGTGGAGCCCGACCTGGCTTCCTTCCCATCCCTTCGGCCTCAGTTTCCCTGTGCCTCCCCTCAACGTCCCTGTGGGCCCCGCCCCCGTGTCCCTGTGCCTGCCCCGCCCCCACCCCACTCCTGGGTCCCTGTGCCTCCCCCCACCTCAGTGTCCGACGCCGCGTCGCTGTGTCCTGGTTCCCCCCTTGTTCCTGATCTTCCCTTGCTTCCCCCAGTCCTCCTGTGCCCCGCCACCTCAGTGTCCCTCTGGTTCCCCCCTCTTCCCCCACCCCAGCCCCCGTGCCTCCTCTGACTTCAGTTTTCCTGTGCCTTCTCGTTTCCTTCTCAGTGTCCCTGTGCGCCCCACCCCCAGCCTTAGTTTCCCTGCGTCTTCCCTTCTCCCTGCCCCTCTGTCCCGTGTCCCTGTGCCTGCCCACCCCCCTCAGCCTCCCTGTGGCTCGCCCCACCTTGTCCATGCTCTTCCCCTGGCCACCCTCAGCGTTCCTGTGCCTCCTCCCCACCTCAGTGTCCCTGTGGCCTGCCACTCCTTGTCACTGCCCTTCCTCTGTCCCCCTCCCCACCTCTGTGGCCAGCCCCCCACCTTGTCCCTGCTCTTCCCCTGCCCCCCCTCAGTGTCCCTGTGTGCCCTTCCTCCAGCCTTAGTTTCCCTGCCTTCCCTTCTCCCTGCCCTGTGTGTGCCCCTGAGCCTCCTCCAGGGTCCTCCCACCCCTGTTCCTCCCAGCCTTAGAGTTCTTGTCCTTTCCTGTCCCCACCCCAGCACCCACCCCCATGTACACACCTGCCTTGTATCTTCATCCTCTCCTGGCCCCTGTGCCCCTCTGCCCCATAGCCCAGTTCTCTCCCAATCCCCTCACGTCCTCCTCTTTTTCAGATCCCATCCCTCCAGGTGGGGCTGTCCCACCCCCATCCCCGCCCCCACTTCACCTCTTTTTCCTCACTTGGTATTCCCCCCTTCTCCCTCCTCCTAGTATTCCTATCTTTGCCTGGACCTCTCTCTCAGTGTCCTCAGGTCCCTTTTCCTCACTCATCCCACCTCCCCCACCCTCAGTGCCTGTGCCTGGCTTCTCCCAAGCCCTCTGAGTTCCATCCTCCCCCTGCCCCATGCTCCACCCCTCCCATCACTGATCTCCCATCCCAGCCCCTCCAGCTTCAGTGTCCCTGATCTCACCCTGACCCTCTGGCCCCAATGTAACTATCTTTGCCCTGCCCTCTGGTCTCATGGGCTTGTCCAAGTCTGACTCCACAGCTTCCAGGTCTCAGTATTCTTGTCCAAGGCAGGAAGTGGGGGATGGTGATGTCTGGAGCCTGTGGCATTGGAAGGCAAGATTCCTTTGGCTGGAGGTGAGGGTGGGGTGAGGGGGAAATGCCAAGAGAAGAGCTAGGGCCAGGTCTTGGTCCACTGGTGCCCCTCCTCCCCATGCTCCATGGCAGTGACCTGCTTTCTCTGACCCCTAGATCACAAGCACAGTGGAGGGGGCACCTGCCAACTTTGGAAAGGGATTTGCACAAAAGTCTGGCTACTTCCTGTGCCTCAGTCCTGGGGAAACTGGGCCTGGCAGTGGTGACAGCAGTGAGGTAAGGAATAATAATAATGAGAGCTCCTGTTCCCTTCCCATCACCCTTCAGAGTTTCCAGTCTGCTTTTCCCACAGCAGTCACGGGTGGGTAATACAGCTATAATCCTGATTTTTACAGATGAGGAAACTAGAGAGGTGAAGTGATTTGTCTAAGCCAGGGGTGGGGAAGTTTCGCTCTCAAGGCCACATGTGACCCTCTAGGTCTTTTGATTAAGTCCAAGTTTTACAGAATAAATCCTTTATTAAGGGGATTTCTTCTGTGAAGTTTGGATTCAAAGGGCTGAACTTGAGGACCTAGAGGGCCTTACGTGGCCTCAAGGCCAAAGGTTTCCCTACTGCTGGCCTAAGGTTACTGAATAGTAAATATCAGAGCTGGGACTTAAACACACATCTAGGTGTCCTAACTCTCCTACGCCAGTGCTCTCGGCATAGCTCCAAAGCTGTAACTAGCATGGGGGATGCAAGGACATGCCTCCTCATCCCTGTGGCTTCTGTCCTTTCAGTCTCATCCTGTGCACGGTCTTTTGTAGGTCCAAGTTGCCAGAGTCCCGTTGCTGTAGCACCTCTCTCCTGAGATGACCTTTCTTTGCTCACACTGCCCTTTGTCCTGTGCCTCTTTTGTCTCCCTCCTTTCTCCACCTAAATTTGCCCTGAGTGCCAGTAATTTTGAGTTACAGCTCTCCAGGGCCCTCTGCTGCCCCCACAGGAAGTGTTCCCCCAACAAAGCAGTTGTGGGTACTCCCCTGCCTGTGCTGGCTGATCCTGACTCTCCTTTCAGCAGCTACAGTGACCGTTGTTCCTTTCCTCACAGACTCTCCAGGAAAATGTGGTTACAGATATCCAGATCCTAAATGAGAAAACACCTCTTGCTATGGGCTTCACCTATATCAGCGAGTTCCTAGATACCAGTAAGGTCATTCTCTTTACTGGGTTTTGTGTGTGTATGTGTGCACACGCATACTTGTAGTGTGTTTAGTGATAACTTTATTGTGAATCCTGAGTCCTAGTCGCATACGTGGATGGGAGGGTAGGTACATTAGTCAGGGATTCAGCTGACCTAGTCCAATGCCATATAGACATTTATTCTCCTTCCCCTCCTGCCCAGAGGCATCAGTATCAAAAAAGAAACGGGTCTGCATGAAGCTGGTCCCCCTTGGAGTGGCTGATACGGCTGTGTTTGATGTCCGGCTGAGTGGCAAGAGCAAAGTGGTGCCAGGATACATGCGTGTTGGGTAGAGAGCTGCCCCTGAAGCCCCTGTCCACTCTAGCTTCCCCTGGCTAACATCATCCCATATACACAACCCTCTCACCCCACTAGCCTTCCTCACACATCTAGATGCCTGATCTTTTAACCATCTCCATATGTATGCACACACACACCCCCTCACCCACATGTCCTAGGAGGCAGTGAGCCCTCACCCCAAGGTCCCCAAGGAGTGATCTTCCTTGGGTACAAATGACAGATTTCCTTCTAAAACATGTCTTACTCTCTAGGGAAATAGGCGGCTTTGCAGTTTGGTGTAAGAAAGGTAAAGTCTCCAAACCCAAGCCCCTTCCTAAGCCTCGGAGCATCAGCTTGGGGATGAGTGGCCTCTCCCTAGATAAATCCAGGTGAGACTGGCAGGATGTTGGGGGTGGGGGGCACCCAAGACTTGGACTGGAGGGGAGGAGGGATCAAGAAGCAACATTTTACTGGAGGTTGAGGGGTGACCACCCCTGCTACTCTACATGGTCATTGATTGTGGCACTCCACAGTGACAGCTCAGAGAAGCTATCTACATTGAGCTCAAGACAAGGGACAGTCAGGAGGAGTGATTCCATCTACGAGGCTTCTAGTCTATATGGCATCTCAGGTAAACTGAACTCTGCATTCTTACTCAACTATAAAGGATCAGAGGAAAGACGGGGACAGTGAGGCACTGGGAAGAGAAGGGTCTGGATAGTGGCAGAGTTGACAAGGTATAGAAGAAAAAATGCTTAGGCTAAGAAAAACCTGAGTTCTAGTCTTGGCTCTGCTGCTTGCCAACTTTGCAACCCTCCCCTCCCTGACATGAAGGGTTTAGACTAGAGAATATCTTGGGTCCTTTCCAACTCTAGCATCCTCTGGTTCCCAGGCCAGCCCTTAGTTTCTTCAGGGGGATGGGAGGGCAGCTCTGGTTTTCATCCCATTACCTTTTCACTCATTGGTAATCTTTCTTCTCAGCCATGGATGGGGTTCCCTTCATCCTGCACCCCAAGTTTGAAGGCAAAGACAATGGTCCAACGGTGAGTGGTCCCCCAGGAGTGAAGCAAGCTACATGATTGCATTTATTATTCAGTAATAAGTGCTAATGATACCTCACATGAACAGATAGCATTTGACAATTTTAAAAGTACTTTCCTCACAACAATATATACTGATGGGCACTCATGCTGAGACATTTTCCTTGCCCCAATTTTACATTAAACTCCTCTGCCCCATGAAGCAGACCCCATTGTCAGACTCTGGATTCTCCCTGTGCCAGAGGTACTTCATCAGACCCACCCCCATGCCTGTCCCTTTCCCCTGCTCCTATAAAACAGCACTTCCCATAGGCCCTTGGACAGCCTTAGGAGTGGGAGATGGGTAAAGAAGGTTGAGACAGGGTGGGTGCAGAGGGTATCAGGGAGCCTGTGAGAGGCATGGAAGAGAGTTGGGGATTCTGGGGATGGTTGGGGGCTTTGAAGGATGGGCCTGAGCCTGAGTACTGGGAGATGGGGTGAGGCATCTTGTGGTGTGGTCACTGGAGGCATGGGCAGCCAGACTCCTAAATCAGGGTTTGCTATTGAATTTATGTGGTGTGTAACTCACATACCAAAGAGCCTGGTGATGGCTTTGGGTTTTCTTGTGTCCTCCGGAATTTCCAAAAGGTGGAGACCTGCCCTGGGGTTGACCCTCCTCTGACCCTTCCTGCAGGGCTTCTCTACTTTTGCAGACCTGACTATCAAATCACTGGCTGACATCGAAGAGGAGGTAGGTCCTTTGGCCCTCTGTCCCATAGTCATGTCTCCCTGAAACCCCCCAGCCCCTACAGGTGAGGTCTTCTGTGGGAGGTGGGAGCTGAGATTAAAGTTCTCATGTCCGTTGCCCATGAAGCTGCCCTATCTCTCATTCTGTATGTCATTCCAGTACAACTACGGCTTTGTGGTGGAGAGGACAGCGGCAGCCCGCCTGCCTCCCAGTGTCTGTTAGCTCCCAGTGGAGAAAGGATCAGCCTTCAAGATTCTGGAATGGCACCGCTGGTGCATTGCTGACCAGAGTGCCTCTCTTCTTCTTCCTCTTGCCCTCTCTGCCCCTTGGGCGACACTACATTCCATGGTCCCTTCTGATGTCTGGAAGCCTACAGCCTGTCACAGCATCTCTGGGACAGGCAACTCAGCCCCTAACAAGAGTCTGAGAGTTTGCCACTGGTGGTGCCTGGTGAAGGTGTGGGGAGAGGTGGGGTCCTGAAGCTATTCTGCTCTGGCACAGGCATCTCAGAGGGTTGATATGGCTCTGGGCAGGCAGGGAACAAAATTGTGTGCCTTGGACTTTTTTTTCCTGGTGATAAGCCTGCAGGACTGGCTCAATTAAAGACTTCTTCTTGATCCCATTGCTTCCTATCTTTCATAGCCTGCTGTGCCCTCCCCCCTCACACCCCTCAGGATGGAGAGAGCAGAACTCCTCTTTCTGGCCCATACTGAGTGCAGTAAGGAGAGATGAGAACCTTTCACGTGTATAAAGGGCAATTCATAGACATCCGGTCTGCTTGTCCACAGAGGGCCAAATGAGGAGCAAAGGGTAGAAGCCAGAAAGAGGCATCAGCTTTAGGCTTGATATAGAGAAAGGCTTTCCGAAAATTCTAGCTTTCCCCAAGTGAGACGGGCTGCCTTGGGAGGTGGTGGGCGCCTTCTTGGAGGAGGTCCTCAAGGAAAATTACTTAGCAGGTATGTTGTCCGAGAGATTCTGGTTCAGGTAAGGGGTTGAATTAGACTGCCACCCACAACCTCATGTGCTTCCCACAACCTCATGCTCCTCACTTTCCTAGTGTCTTAGCTCGTCTTGGAATGGCTGATTGGGGTGATTGCTAGAGGAAATGGAATATAGAGTGGTCTGGGCAATTCTTGCAGATGTTGCCATGTATGGAGTTGTTAAAGGTTGGTGTTGCAGTGTCAGCCCTCGTTGGAGCTGAGGCTCCAGCGGTATCTTCTGTGGTATATCCTAGGTATCTCCCTAAGAATAGTCTTGTCTCTCCTGGGGCCAGAGGAAGTTCCCCAGTCCTAAGGAGAGCAGGCGGGACATCAGGTAGAAAGGAGAGGCTGTCCTACAGGAAAAAGGGAGCAGGCCCCTGAGATTTCAGGGTTCATCCACAAGATGAATCCACTACTTGGATCTCAGTTCAGTGTCTTTCCTGCCTCTCTGCTTTTGCAAGTTTTTGTAGGGACCCAAACATCTAGAAGTCAGTGGATAGCTTCCTATAGGGTTGGCAGCTTCCACCCAGGGCCCATTTCTGAGTCCACTCAGCAGGTTCAGAACATCACCCCATCTCCAGTCTCCTCCTCTCCCTCACCATCTTGTGAGGTGCGGCTTCTTGAAGTCTCCTTCTCAATCTTATATTTGAGTCGTCGGATGGGGTCAGTGAGGCTCCTGGGTGCCAAATCATCAAAGTCTTCAGCAGCTAGGAAGTTTCGGTCTATAATCTCAGAGGCCTCTTGCCAGTTCCAGAAGCAGGCAGGCCCAAGTCGGCCAATTTCCTCCACAGCATCCCTGGTGACCATCTCACCACTAGGCTTCAGGACAACTACCATGGGGATGTGGTCTACAGAAAACATCTGCTCAAGGTCCCTGTGAGCAAGTTAGTGTGAGGCCTCAGTATCCAGGGGTTGAGATAGGATGGGACTAGAAGACTGGATTACAACAGAAGCCCTTCCCCTACTTCTTAGAACAGGTCCTGGGGCTGGGGGGGGGGGTCCCTTTTTCCTCTTCTCAAAGAAGAGAGCTGTTACTTTGAAAGGAGAGGGCAGGAATTCTGGTTCCTATTCCTCCTCACGTAAGGGGATTGGGAAGGGAGCATAGTCCCTGTAGGATGTGTCTTGGGAGATGGTAGATAGGGCAGTGTAGGGAAGAGGCTGGACTGGCCTCGGGTTACTAGGCCATAAATACAGAAGCCTCTGTGCCCAAGTATGGGCCATGATCGGGACAGTAGGGGAGAGACCAATACCCCTCCCTTGGCCCCATGGTATAAATTGTTAAATATTGGTTTGTTTTCTGTTCTCCACGCCTTGTTCTGGTAGAACAGGCCTAATTCTAAAGGCCTAATTCTTGCAGCGTCACTTCAGGGAGCTTCTGTTTCCTTGGGCCTTCTGCTGGGGGTCCTGGGGCTCTAATATTGGGCGGTGAAGGGACATAGGGCAGGCAGCACTGGTGGGGGGAGGGGCCACTCTGGAGAATCTCTACCACCTGCCCAAGCTTGGAGTCCTTACCTGGCTCTCCCTCCCCTAGCAAGGGCCCCCAGCTAGGCTTACCTTTTCAACTCATCCTGGAATGGCAGGAACAACCACTTCCTGGGCATATCTCTGAGGAATGTGTCCTGTTGCTCTTCAGTCTGGTCCTGGGAGATATATACCAGCGCAATCTGTGAGGACCTGTTCACATAGAACTCATCTGTGAGCTTCACAAAGAAGTCTTTGAGGATGGGGGCAAAGGCCTGGCATTGAGGGCACTCCCCAGCCCCAAAATACAGCAGCAGCACTCTGTTGTCCAGCCTGAGACTCAGCTCCTGCTCTGTGTCCACCTCATCTCCCTCACTGTTATTCCTTATCAGGACTTTTCCCATGAAGAGAGAGGACATGCCTGTCCTTCCTGGCTCCCACGGGTCAGCTCTGAGACAGGCCCGATTGAATTTTTGCTGAAGGAGCTTGTGGGTGAAAGCAATATGTCATCTGAGGTAATTTTTCAAGAGCTTGGTAGGGGCCCTTCTATGAATAGAATGGCTTTGGGAGGTCAAGTCCTCTGTAAGGTTAATCTTCCTAAACCTCTAACCTCTTTCTCACTGTTTCTGAGTCCTAGCTAAGTGAGGGCAGAAAAGGCAGGCTGCCCTCTAGAGGGCTATGAGCTAGAGGGAAGAGGGACTCATGGTAAGGCATGGTCCCCAGCAGTGAACTGGGTTTCTACCCCTGTGCACCAGTGAGTACCTTAGCTTGGGCTCTTCATTTTCCTTCAGTGAACCCTTTTTCCTCAGGTCAGCCTCTGACGGTCTCCTTTTGGGCTCCACAGACCTGGGTCAACCTTGCTAAGCCACTGTTAAAGTCCTTGTCCTTTCGAAAACAGTGATTCAGTGGTAGAAAAGGGTAGAACAGCCATCCAACCCTGCAGAACCACAAAACTCTGATCATTGAAATGTTAACTTTTCAATTCATTCCCACATGATTCATCAAACATTTACTGAGCCCTTACTATGGGCAAGGCATTGAAGGAACTAGGCCTCTAAGAGTGAAAATGACACACTCTGCCTTCAATAGCTTACTGTCTAGTTGAGGGCATTCTCCTTGGACCCAAGTAAGTACGGTCCAGGGTAGTATGTAGTGGGGTAAAGGAGGGTGAGGTAAGACACTATGACAATTGGAGGAGGGAGCAATGCGGGTGCCTGGCAGCTGGCTCCCAAAGGAGAGAGGAGAGAAATTTAACAGAAACAGATAAAGGGGTGGGGTTCTGTTTCAAGCATGGGGGATGCCATGAGCAAAGTCATATAGACATAAACCGGACACAAAGACAGTCTAGTTTGGCTACAATAAAGTGTGTGAACTGGATGTTTAGGTTGGAGCCAGATTGTGGAAGGCCTTGAATGCCAGGACTGGGAATTTAAAATTTGGAGAGTCCCTGCAGGTCTTTGAGCAGATGTCTCATCATCATGAGGTACACTAGGAATATTAATGGGTGTCAGAGTAGAGGATGAATTGGAGAAAGAAATGAAGCAGGAAGTTGAGTTTAATAAGCTATTGTGCTAGGTTAGGTAAGAGACAAAGGCCTACAGGGCCGGGGCCAGGGGAGCGTAGTAGAAAGGACTGGATGCCCGAGATATAGAGGCAACAATGCCAAGACTTGGCAGCACATTAGCTGTGCAGAGTGTATGACAAGAGAAGCTTCATTGATAATTCCAAGGCTGGGAACCCGGGAGACTGAGGAAATGGTGGTGCCATCAGTATCAATGCAGAAGTTGGAAGGAAGGACAGATTTGGGGCTGAACAGTCCAGAATCACAGGATTTGAGAGTTGGAATGGGCATCGCTGACCATCTAGTCCAAGCCAGGCATGAAAGCAATCCCTCCTAGAACATACCTGATAAGCCTGTGCTTGAAGACCTCCAAGGAGTGGGGATGAACCACTCTAAAAGCAGCCCACTCCACTTTGGGATGGTTCTAATTATTAGAAAGTTTTGCCTGACATTGTCTCTTTGCAGCCTTTACACATTGCTCCTTGTTCAGCCCTCTGGCACCAAATAGAATAAATCTAATGACAGCCTTCAGTAGCTTCTATGTGTCTGGAGTCTTCTCTAAGCCAAACATGTCCAGTGACTTCAACTTTTCTTCAAAATACATGGACTCAAGGCCTTTTGTCCCATCAACTTATCAGTGACCTTATTAAACTGTGGCGCCTAGAATGGAACATAATGCTCCAGATGAGGCATCTGGGTGGCACAATGGATTGAGCACTGGGCCTCATGTCAGGAAAGACCTGAGTTCAAATCCAACCTCTGACACTTCCTAGTGTGATCCTGGGCAAGTCAATCTGTTTCCTCGTCTGTAAAATGGGGATCACAGTAGTACCTATCTCCCAGGGTTGATTTGTAAAGCACAGTGCCTGGCACATGGTTGGCACTGCAGAAATGCTAGCTATTCTTATCACTGTGACTGTTTTCATTATTAATGACTTGCGGTCTGACAAGTACCTCTTGGAAGCTGTATCTTTCTTAACGCAGCCCAAGGTGCTGCCACATCACACTGGTGACTCGCTGAGCTTGCAATGCACCAACACCCCTAGGTCTTTTTCAGATAAACTGCTACCTAACCATGCATTCTCATCTCATAGTGGAAATGTCACTATTCTGTTTCCAAGTGCTGGACTTGACCCTTATCCCCATTGAATTTCCTCTTATTAGATTCAACCCAATCTTACCTATCAAGATATTTCTAGATCCTGATTCTGTCGTCTGGTATTTGCCTCCCTCCTAACACCGATTCAAACACAAATTTGGTAAACATTCCATCTAAGCTTTTAGCATTGATTGAAATATTAAACAGCCCAGGGCCAGTCACTGATCCCTGGAGGATTCTACCAGAGCCCTCCAGACACCTTAACGCTAAACTGCTACTCTTTGAGTATAGTCATCCAGTCAGCTCCAAACCCATCTAACTATTCTCATCCAGTGCACATCCTTCCATAAGAATAAAGATATTTATCAAAACCTTTACTAAAATCCACACGAACCATGTCCCTAGCTTTCCCCAAACCTATCTGTTTAGTAATCTGGTTAAAAAAGGAAATGAGATCAGTCTGGCATGACCTGCTTGCTCTTGAAAAAGTTGTGCAGGTTGGCTGAATGTAATCGTGGCTTCCCTTTGTAGATAGTCATCAATTACCTTCTTGCTGATCTAGAAATTTCCCAGGAGTCGAAACCAAGCTCTCAGGCCTCTGGTTGGCAGACAGCTCTCCTTTGTTTTTTGAAAGTAAGGGCAGTAGCCTTTCTCCCGCCATGATGAGCTTCTCCCATTTTCCACAGTCTTTCAAATATTCCTGGCCATAGCATTATAATTTGAGGGGCTCATGGACTCTTCAAGATGGAGAAGTAACTCATGTAGTTGGGAATAGGGGACTGGATATCTAGGGAGAGGTTGATAGAGAAACAATCAGCAGCATGTATGTGATGACTGAAGTTATGAGGTCACCACAGGAATAGGAAAGGATCTAGGGTCTTTGATATCCTCTAAGGCTGTGTCCTTGTACACAGTGAGGGATGCCCAGCTTATCACCTCCTTAGGGCTAAATGTTGTCTGTCATAGTTATTAGTAAAAGCAGGGGAGGAGGTCAGCAGAACAATTTCTGGGGCTGAAGTCTGGAACCAAATTGTTTCATTCTGTTCCTTTGGGAAATCTGTGAGGAACCAGCCTGGCTGTGCTGGGAGCATGGAGAGTGGGGAAACAGGAGAATCTAAAAATATAGAATTCAAGGTAGAAGGAAACTTAGAGGTTATCCAGTCCAACTTCCTTATTTTATAGGTGAAGTACCTGAGACCCAGAGAGGTGAATGACTTGTCCAAGGTCACATAGGCAGTAAGTACCAGATCTGGGAATCAAAATCTGATTCCAAATCCAGCATCCAGTCTACTGCTCCTTACTGCCTCTCAAAAAGAGCAGAGTCAATCAATCAACAGGCATCCTTATAAAGTACCTACTATGTGCCATGCACTCTGTTAGGTGCAAGGATTACAAAGACAAAAAAAAACCCAACAATCTTTACTCTTAACTATGAAAACCTTTGTTTGATTCTCATCTATGCCATGCCCACTAACTCTGAATGTCCCCCAAAGCTCTGTCCTGGGCCCTCTTTTTTCCCTACACTCTTATTTGGTGATCTCATCTCCCATGCATTCAATTATTATCTCTATGTTGATGATTCTTAGATTGGTATGCCTCATCCTACTGAACTGTCCTTTGCTTTAGTCTCATATCACTTGCCTATTGGAACTTTTGAACTGGATGTCCCATAGGACACCTCAAATTCAACATGTCCAAAACTAAACTCATCTTTCTCCCGAAACCTCCAATGCAACATGTCTAAAACAAGGCTTATATTCCCCCAAGCCCACCTCTCTTCCCTAACACATTCAGACCCTATTCTTGTAGTCACTTCCCCAACCTTGGTGTGATTTTTTTCGCTTCTTAGTCTCACTCTATACATCCAATCATTTGCCAAATTTTGTCATTTTTACCTCCACAACATCTTTTACATACTGCAAGTCTCTCTACTCACACAGCCACCACTCACAGTCATTATCTGTCATCTATAGTATTATAATAATATTTTAATTGGTCTGTCTGCCTCAAGTCTCTTACCACTGCAATTTATCCTTCACACAGCTACCAAAATGATTTCCTAGACTCACCTCTTCCCCTCCACACACACACCCTCAAACTTCAGTGTCTCCCTATTATCTCTAGGATCAAGTATAAACTCATTCGTTTGGCATTTAAAGCTCTTCATGACCTGGACCTATATAATTTGTCCAGTCTTCATATCCATTACTTCTATTCAAGCTCTTGATGTTCTGGCCATGCTTGTTTACTTGCTCTTCCTCACCCATGGTATTCCATCTGCTGTTGGAGAAAGAGAGTTCCATCTGGAGAAAGGAAGACTTGGGTTCAAATCCTACCATATACACTTGCTGGGTTCCTGGGCAAATTAATTTAACTTTAAACCTGTTTTCTCAACTGTAAAATAAAGGGGTTGTATCTGATGACCTCTAAGCCCTCTTCTAGCTCTAAATCCATGCCTTTTCTTTATCTGCTTACCATGCTGTAACAACAATGTTGCTAAGCATCTGCTGTAGGGGTGAAAGACCAACAGCACCAGCACACAGAAGAATTGCCAGCACAGGTTCTTTGATCTGCTTGTGTAAGGAAAGCAACTTTAAGGGGTTAACAATCTCACTTTAATCAAACATACATATATCATTCACTTAGTTCAGGTGGGAAAGTCAGCATCCTGAACTTCAGTCCAAATACAAACAGAAATTACAAACAGAGATGATATAGAGCAAATAACACAATTCGACAGACAGGTTTTGTCTGATCAAGACATCACATACATAGTTACCAAAAAGAGAAACACCAACCTCTGGGTTTTTTCAAAGCTGAGGTGGGGGATGGGGGGTGGTCTTAACAATGGCTACCCAGAGTCTTGTCTGGTCAAATCACACAACACTCTTCCAGTGAGTGAGAGCCCCAGTCAAAATGCTAACCTCTGAGTTTATATACCCTGTTCAGGGTCAATCATGTGACTCAAAACCATGTGAACTAGGCTTTCTTGTTTCTTAAGCAGGTCATCAAAAACCCCTGATTTAATCAAAGAAACAAAGGCACTTGATTACTTTAGTGCTCCAAAAAGGAAAACAATTTTTAAAAAAAGTTGCACCTTAATTACACATGCCCACAAGGCTTTCCATCTCTTGGAATCCCTGGCTTCCTTCAAGACAGCCTAAACATCTCCTTTTGCAGGATGCCTTTCCTGGTCCCCCTAAATGCTAGTTAGCCTTCTGCTTTAAGGCTACCTTCCACCTAGTCCATGTCTTATATGACCCCATTAATACACATGTTGGTCTGCCCATTAGAATGTAAGCACTTTGAGGATAAGAACAGTTTTTTTGTTTGTTTGTTTTTGGTCTTTGTATTACCACCAGTACTTAGCATAGCACCTGGCACAGAGTAAGGGCTTAATAAGGGCTTGTGGGTTGGTTGATTGATAAGTATATAAAGAAAAATGCATGCAGAATAAATACAAGATAAATAAAATGGTGGTGAGGACTGGTGCTACAGCTGGGGGGCATCAGGAAGGGGATGCCTGTAGGGATTCTTTGAAGGGCATTAAGAATGCTGGATTCATAGTCATAAGACCTGGGTTCAAATCCTAATGTGTCACTTACTGCTTGTGTGGTCTTGGACATATCACCTGGATATAAATTGAGAGTCTTTTGGACTAGGTCTTTTCTGGCTCTAAATCTATAATGAGATCAATGAAAGAGCACTACAATTTCAAGACAGCAGGAGGGGCTGTTGGGCGAGCCATTTGCCAGGCTTGGTTCCACATTGTGTGTAGTGTGGGGGAAGAAGGGGGAACGCAGTACAACAGTTTCCATCTATTTTCCCCACCCCACCCTCCCTCAAGCTGAGCTGCCCACACTCAAGGGACCAATAGGAGGCTATAGAGTGTATGCCTGTCAGCCCCCTTCTCCAAAGGGCACTGGAGCAAGGCCAAGGCTGCCTCCCCCCACGGAAGAGAAACTGGGGGAAAGGTCATAGAGCTTGTTTGAAAACAAGCATCCAAAGGATCGGGGTGGAGCGGGGGCGGGGGAAGGGGTAGGGGCAGGTTGGGGGAGAGGAAAGTGGGGATCTGAGCTAAGAACTTGAAGTTGTGGAGTGAGAGCTGGGAAGGGACCTCCCCAGAGCTTCTGTGGCACTTCCGGACCAGGCAGCACCCAGAGTTGGGGTCGGTGCTACAGCCCGCCATAGGTGCACTGCCTCCTCCCCCCCTCCCATCCTAAATAGAGCATCAGAGGAGCTGCTTTAGGGGGCTTCATATAGCCAGGCTATAGAAAGAGCAGCATCTGAGTAGTAACTTGGAGAATACAGCTGCCTTCTGGGGACATCTGCTTGTGATACCATTGAAATCCTGTTTGGAAAAGCTGCAGTCGGAGGAAGCTGTGATTCTGCCCCCTCTTCAGCAGGCTGGACATCCTCAGAAACCAGAGATGAAGCTTTTTATGTGCCCTCGGCGGAAACCAAGGCTTCCTATGTGGAGGCTGTGAGATCCCCAGCTGCCTCTTCTGCCCACATTGCTTATCCACGGAGGCCTTGTGGAGCAAGAGAGCCCTAGGGGGCTTAAGCTAGTGTACCTTGGAAGACAGCATTGGAGAGCTCTAGTACTAAGGATTTAGTTGATAATCAGAGCAGAAGCCCTGGACTTAAAGCTGCTGTGGTTGCCTTCTGGACTGAGGGCCTCTGATCACCCGACCTTCCATGAAAGCTGTTGAGGAGAACTCTTAGGAGGTGAGTGATCAAGGACCAGAAAGAGCATTAACCCCGGGACCACTGAACCCAATGGGAGCTGCCAACAACTCCTGGGGAAGAGAATTTGCCTAAGGGTTCCCCTGAGAGTGGCAGAAGGGCCAGAGAGTACAAGAACCCAGTCTTAACCAGGCTAGGGCTCTTCTCTCCTTTCAAATCATAAAACACTAGATAAACAAGAGCTATGATTGTCATTATCATATTAATACACTGTGATTAACGCCAGGGTGGAGATAGCAAATCTCCAAGGGTCATCAGCGATGCTTCACTCTTCCCGGAGCTCCTCAAGCAGGTACTGGATGACTTCTCGTTGGGTATGTTCTAGAGCATTTAGAGAGATTTTCTTCACCTTGTGCCGTGGACCCTTCTGGCACTCTGGTGAAGCCTATGGAACCCTCCTCAGTATAATGTTTTTAAATAGTTTAAGGAAATGCTTAATTTCAATTAGAAAGTAATGAAAATAGAGGTGTAATTTTTTTGTCCCATCCAAGTTCGCAGATCCCCTGAAATCCTGTTTTAGAGGGGAGCCTTGTGCAGGCTGAGCTGGATGGTCTCTGGGCTCCCGCTTTGGGAATCGTGAATCTAGACCTCAGGAGTTGCAAAGAGGGGGGTGGCTGGTGTCGGTTTTGGCACATTCAAAGGTCAAAGAGGACGAGGAGTCGGTATAGACATACGGACTTATCCAAAGCCCCTGGCAGAGTGCTGGGCATGGAGCGGGAGCCCAATATCTCGGTGCTGTCCTTGCGGCACGAGCGAACGGACAAAAATACCGGGGTGGACAGAGCTCCGCAAACACGGGTTCATTCATTCTACAAGCATTAGGGGGCGGCCGCCCGCGGTGCGCCTGGGACTAGTAGTTAGGCCCAGCACGTTCAGACCCAGGATCGGATCCGGCAGCTTGAGTCCGGGGACGCCCGGCAAGCGTCCATTCTGGGCCTCAGTTTCCATACCTGCCCTGGTGGGCGTTGGGGGAGGAGGCTGGAGAGAAGCCCGGCTCTCAGCTCACGTGGGAGGCACCTTCCTTTACCCTCCCCCGCTCGGCGCCTGCCCGGCGGCGGGTTGCCATGGAAACGAAGGGTAGCTGGAGGGTGGCTGCTCTAGCTGCCGGATCTCGGAACCGGCCTCTCTGGCCCCCCAGGTGCTCTATGGTCCGGACCTCCGGAAGCCGGAGAGGGGGAAGGGAAAGGGTGGGGAGGCCCTGGGGGGCGGACCAGGGAGTGAGGGAGTGAGGTACGTGTGCGCGCGCGTGTGTGTGTGTGTGTGACCGTGTGACACTGTTCTACAGCTCTCGTTCCCTCATTGACGCCCCTTCCTGTCCTCCCCTTGCCCCCCATCCCCTCACTGATCCTCCCCACCGTTGTCCTTCCGTGTCCTCGCAGCGCCCCCCTGCAGACCTCTCCCCAGTCACAGCGGTCACCACATAGCCTGGAAGGGACCCTAGAGGTCACCGAGTCCAATGTGTACCTGACCCAGACGCTCCTGTTCCCTTACTGCCCTTCTTACTGTCCCCTTTCAGTCTCCATCCTCACGGTGCCCCTCACTGTCTCCTTAACTGTCCCTTCACAGTTCCTTTTCACTGTTCTCCCTTGCTGTTCCCCCCCCCCCCGCCCCCCCCGTCCTCCCTCACTCTCCCTCCTCAAAGCCCCTCCCACTGCCCTCTCAGTGTCCCTCTTGCTGTTCTCCCTCAATGTCCTTTCATTGTCTGTCCTCACTGTTCCCTTTTGGTCTCCCTCTTCCCTGTCTCTCTTACTGTCCCTTCACTCTCATCCTTCACTGTCCCTCCACCGTCCCTCCACAGTCCCTTTTCACTGTTCCCTCACAGTTCTCATTCATGGTCTCCCTCACCGTCCCCCTCACTGCCTCTTCACGGTCCCTTTTCATCCTCTCTCCCCACCGTCCCCTCACTGTCCTCCCTTAGTAGTCCCTAAATCAATTTGGCGAGACCAGAGAAGCCATCTATTCCAACCTGTACCAATATAAGAAACCCTCTAATGAGCCCTGTTAGCCTGTCCCTGGCCCCGGCCCTTCTCTCCTCCCACAGTGCTCCCAGAAGTCACCAAGTCAGCTGAGACGGATCTTGGAGGCCTCTTCTGAGTCACCCCCGTCTTCTCTCACCGTCCTTTTCCTCGTCCTTACCTGTCTCCTTCGTTAGAATTTGCACCATTTTCCCCATTTTCTCTGTCTCCACTCACTCTCTCTGCCCACAGTCTCCACTACTCTCACCTCTCCCTGTCCTTCCCTTACTGCCAGTGCCCCTTCCTCCTTCACATTGTCCATCCTCCACTGTCCCCCATTATTGTTTTCTTCACTACTTCTCCATTATCCCCTTTTCCTCTTTCCCTGTCTCCTTCCTCATTACCTCTCCCTTCAGTGTTCCTCATTCCTGTTCTCCCCCTCCCCCATCCCCATCTCTTACTCTCCCTTTTTGCTCCCCCCTTCCCACTCTCTCTTTACTCTGACACTTTGACTCTTCCTGCCCTCCTTCCTCACCCTTCCCCTCAAGGTGATGCAGCCCCCTCTCCTAACCCTGTGACTCTCCCCTCTCTCTCCCCGAGCTGTCCCCTTACTCTTCCCCTCCCCTCTCATTTTTTCCTCTTCCTCCTTTCTTTCACACTCTCCCTGCCCTCTCTTCTCCTCTCTCTTTCCCAACTCCTCTTTCTCAGTACCCCTCTACTCTCTAGGACCCCTCCATCTCTCTGACCCCTCCTCACTTCAGTCCTTGTTCTGTTACTCTTGTTCACCTCTTCCCCCATTTTCTCCTGCCTCAGCCCTCCCATGATTCTCCTACCTCTTTAGTTTTCTCCTTTACTTTTCTTTTTTCACTTCACCCTCTACTCCACTGCCCCTCTGGTCTCTTCTAAGTCCTATGATCCAGTGATTCCTATTCCCTGCTCTTAGTCTGTCTGCCTCTCCCCTCCCCCACTTCCTGCAAATATGGCCTTAGGGTAAGAATGATTTTTCCCCTTCTCTCTCCTAGAATGCGTGCTGCCGGCCTTTGCACGGCTTCAGTGGCCTCAGTGGGCTTCCTCCGATTCCTGGGACTGCCTTGGTCTTGGGGTCTGGCAGCTGCTCTGACTCTCTACGTGGGCACTGGCGGTTGGCGTTTCCTGCGCATTATTTTCAAGACAGCACTAAGGGATCTTTTGTAAGTGAGGGAGATATGGGCTACCAAAGGGCTTTGTGAGGAGGAATGGGGACACTGAGGCAGAGTTATAAGGGAAGCTGATGGTAGCACTGGGTGTTTTGGTAGTGATGGCTACAGGAGGGGGCTGGAGTTGTGATAGCTTTTGATGTAAACTTGGCTCCATGACCTTGGCATAGTGAGAACAGTTTGTACAGCTTGTTCTGTCAGAGTCTATCCCTCGCCCCCTACACAGTACAGGGGCTTGCTCTGACTCAGCAAAGAGTTGATGGCATTGGGTGAAGTTATGCAGGGTTTGCTTTGTCTCTCATATCTTCTGGGGGCTCTGTGGCTTTTTCAAAATAGAGTCTGACCTTGGAAGAAGAGATTAGGAGGGTGAAACATGTCTGGGGCTGAGCCAGGAAGCAAGAGAAAGGTCCCTTTATCCACTACAAAGCAGTGTAGGCAGACCCTGGGAGTCTGATGCTAGCAGATGGTTCACTTCCGATTGGGAGTGAAGTTTGAGGGCTTTTAAGGTCTGAAGAGAGTCTTGTTCCCTCTGGAGTGAGGTGAAAGGGCAGTCCGAAATGGGAACAAGAAGGCCTGGTAAATTGGACTCTAAAGCGTAACATGCCCTAACTCTGCTGCTGCATCCATTGTCCACAGTTAGAACTCACCCCCAGGCTCCCACTGGCAGTTCTACTCTCTGGTCAGTCTCCTGAGCTGCAAGGGAAATTCTGGGGGAGTGGGAGGAGGAGAGGGACAAAAGGTATGAGCAATGAAGATGGAGAAGGCAGGAGAAAGAAATATCTTAGCCTGAAGAGCAAGGTGCCCCATTCCAAAGTCATGACTATGTCTGCGAGTCACCCCTGATGAACCAGTGATCTCTCTGCTGTGTGTCCCCACCCATCACCCTCCTGTGCCCTCTACTTCCTCTCTCCATTCAGGGATGCTTGGCCTGCAGGTAGAATGTAATAGAGCTGGGAATGAAGGAAGGCAGAGGATCAGGGTAGAGCTCTGGGGAGAGAGGGGAAGTGGTGTCAGGACAGAGCTGGATAGAGGGAGGAGGAGAGGTGATGGCAGGGCAGGGCTTGAGAGGGGAAGGTGGTGATAGGGCAGAGGGCAAGGATCAGAAGAGAGTGAATGGAGGGAGAGGGGAGCTAGTTCCAGAGGAGAGCTGAAGCTGGGGTAGGGGGTGGCCATGTGGGGGAGATTCCTTAGGTCTCCCAAAATAGCTGAGCCCTCAGAGTACTCAGGTTACAGCCAAGAGTATCTTTATTCTTTCAGGGCCTTTAAAACTTGATTCTCCCTCATCAAATATTTAACCAGTTTTCTTTTTTGTTTCCCCATGGCCCACCCCCACTCCACCCTGTACATGGCCTTTGGCCCTTCTACCATCTTTTTTTCCAGTTCTTATTTTTCCCAGGCCCTCCTTGGCATAATCTCCCAGATTCCCCTTTCAGCCCCTCCTGTAGTTAGTTCTCCTTTGCCCTTCCCCTCATCCTCAGTAGTCGGCAGTATTACTTAGTTCAACCACTCAGCAGGAAACCTTGATCTAGTGTTTTCTACTCATGTTGAGGTAAGTGGGAATGTATGGTCTTCATGACTCAAAGAGAAAGAAAGAGGATACGCAATGACCATTTAAAATAGGAACTTCAAATCTTATCAAAGGGAATGTTGAAAACTGCCTTTACATGCAATTGGAAAAAACAAAATACTATTAAGTGGAAAAAAAAAGAAAAGAAAAAAATAAAATAGGAATTTACCAACATACCTTTGCAGATTATCTTCAAACTGTCTCAGAAAACTGAGTGATGATTTGGAAGTTGTATTTATTGAAGCTCAATAACATGGATTCCGCTGTTGAACAGGTTAATCCTGTATTTGGGGATGTGTCTAACAGGATAGTGCATATCCCAAACACAACAAGCATTTATGTTCTTTGGTTTAACTCGACACACCTTTATTCAGTCCCCAGAAATCTGTCCCTGAAGTCTTCTAGAATATTTGGGTCAAAAAGTTCCTCTCTCCTATTCCTTCTCCTTCGTTCTTGCGTTTATCTCTATATTCCTTCTCCCCCTGCTTCATCCCTATCATTTAAGTCATGACTTTTTTCTTGAAAGAGTTGAGGGCCCTAGCACTGGGGGGAGAAGCACCAGTAGGGCTTGGCTTGCTGCCATAATATTTTTCTGTAACCTCCTGGTCACCATTGTGAGATGGGCATATTGGTCTTGGAAGGTTCTTGCCAGGATATCGAATTGGGGACACTGGTCCATGGGTCTGCTGCTTTGGAGCTTGATAAATGCTTTAACTCCTCTGCTTTATACTTAGAGAATTCCTTATATCCTGCGATTCTGGACCATTCAGGCATATTCATGATTTTCTTTGAAATCATGAATTCTGCCTTAATGTTATAGGACTTGACAGTATACACATCCTTACAGACAGTCAGGAGAGGTAAATGATCTGTCACCTTTCATTTTTCCTATACTGTAGCTAATAAGCATGTTTTCTCTGGAGATCCAATGTATGACAATCAGAGCTAAGTATCTCTTAGTTTAATTGGATCTTCTGGACTGACTGGGTTCTGACTCTAACAAGAGAAGACATCTTTAATCATACTAAGTAAACTATAAAGGAGCCTCTGAGTCCCAGTAGATTAGTTCTCAAGGCCTGGGGTGGCCTCTTTGTAAGACTCTTCTATGAGATTTACATGAGCATGCTCCTTTGAGTTGTATGTAAATAGAAATTATATTATGAAACTTTCTTTGAGCTAAAAGATCTCCCTATGGAATTGGGAATATAATTGCTAATTAGGTACTATTTAATTACACAGCTAATTATATATCTTATATAATTGTATTTTTTATATCAAAACATTTTAATCAAAACATGAACTATGACATAAAATTTTTAATTGGATTTATCTGCCAAAAACTTGTTTAATAGGTCAATCAATATCTAATTTTTAAGTACCATCTATATGAGTACTATGTTAGGTACTGGGGATACCATGACAAAATTGAGAAAATCTCCGTCTCCAAGTAATTTGCATTCTACTGGATTATTATTATTCTTTATCCTTTTTACTTGCCTCATTGCTCCCACAAGATAGGTCACTGCCCACTTCATTGCCCAGAGAGAGAAACTGAGGAAGAGATTGCTCCAAAGTCACATGGTAAATGCAGTAGCCCTGTGACTATTAACCTTCCTTGCCTTGCTCCTCCAAAAAAGTATTTGTGTGTTTATTTTTGGGTGAAGCAATGCTGTAGGGCTATGTGGAACATAGAAGTGGCAGCTGCTACAGTTTCTGTCACAGGATCTACCTGATCTCTTTTCTTTCCTGCTGCAGTGGCCTCTCCGTGTTATGCAGTGTCCGCTACGAGCTCCGACGGCACCAGCAGGCCAGGCACACCATTCCCTACATCTTCCAGGAGGTGGCCAACCGACAGCCCCAAAAGGTGGCCCTAGTAGATGTTGTCAGCGGAAAGCAGTGGACGTTCCAGCAACTGGATGAGTACTCCAATGCAGTGGCCAACCTGTTCCTGCAGCTTGGCTATGGGTCTGGCGATGTGGTTGCCATGTTCCTGGAAGGCCGGCCTGAGTTTGTGGGACTGTGGCTTGGCCTTGCCAAGGCAGGAGTGGAAGCTGCCTTGCTCAATGTGAACCTGCGGTTGGAACCCCTTACGTTCTGCCTCAGCACTTCAGGGGCCAAGGCCCTGATCTTTGGGGGGGAGCTAGCAGCTGGTGAGGCTGGGAGTGGTACAGGGGGTTAGGCCCCTCAATTTCAAGGCAAAGGTTACTTTTTTAGTCAGGGGGAGGACTTTTGGAGGTAGGAGGGAGAGCATGGCTCAAAATGGTGAGTGACTGGTGGGATCTGGGGGGCCAGTATGATCTTGGGGGAGGGAAGCTAGCTAGACTGGACCGATCAACTCTGGCTTTTGAAAAGCATTCCCTGGCTGTTTAGGCAAGGGAAAGGTATGGCCTTGTGCTTAGGAGGCCTTGTGCATGTCCAGGTATGTCTGTAGCCTGGGGCTGACAATCATGTTGGTAATCTAGCACTTGTAGGTATGTCTGTGGGCTGGGTCTGACAAGCATGTTTGTGGATTGGAGCTGAAACATGTCTGTTGACTGAGGTTAACAGGCATATTGGTAGACTGAAGAGTATGTCTATGAACTAGTGATTTTGGGTGCCCTGAGGCCCAGAGGCATGACTTCAGGCTAAGGTTAATAGACATGGTTATGGATCAGAGGTGGCCATGTTGTCTTTAGGTTGAGGCTAACAGACATACCTTTCATGTGTTCCAGCTATTTCAGAAGTGAGTGTACAGCTGGGGAAAAACCTAGTGAAGTTCTGCTCAGGGGACTTTGGGCCAGAAGGTGTCACTCCTGATACTCACCTTCTTGATCCTATGCTGAGTGAGGCCTCTACAGCACCCCCTATGCAAGTGCCTCCTAAAGGGATGGATGGTGAGTCTGATTTTGGGATTCCCCCTGCCAGTACCTCTAATTTTGGTGTAGTCCTGTTTTGCCCTTTCTTCTCCTTCCTCCATCCCCATAACCCCATCTCCACCAACAAAGCCCACAGAGCTCTTTGCTCCTCCCACCCCTGATGCTTCCCTTTCCTTCCAGATCGTCTCTTCTACATCTACACTTCTGGCACTACTGGGATGCCCAAAGCCGCGATTGTAGTACACAGCAGGTGGGACCAAAAGCTGAGTAAGGGTCTGGATGCTGAGGATACTTGTTTCCTCAACTGCGGTTTTCCCCTTGTGCTTTCCAGCCTTAACACCTTTCCACCCTCCTAATTCATCAGCTCTGCTTCCTTGCCCCAGTCTCAACTTGGCCCCTTCTGCACAATCTTTATCCTCAGTCATGCCCTCTCCCTATATCCTCCAGCCCCAGCTCTTTATATCCATCTTGGCTTCAGCCCTGCCACCACCTCATGTGTCTCAAGCATGAATCTCACCCCTTCCCCACACCTCTCCTTGCCAAGGTCTTCTTTCCCACAGACCCTCTCCAGCCTCACTTCTCCTCTCTTATCCAGATACTATCGAATTGCAGCCTTCGGACACCATGCCTACAGAATGAAACCCTCAGATATAATTTACAATTGTCTCCCTCTGTATCACTCTGCAGGTACTGAAGGGAGTGGGGGGTTCAGCAACTAATGATGCAGAATGGACCCTGGGAAGGAAGGGAGTGGGTGGGTCTGATGAGGCTTTTAAGGCTAATCTAGTCTCTCTGCAGGGAACATCATGGGGGTGGGGCAGTGCCTTCTCTATGGGCTCACAGTCGTCATCAGGAAGAAGTTCTCTGCCAGCCGCTTCTGGGATGACTGCATCAAGCACAACTGCACGGTCAGGGTTCCTTCCCCCCCAAAGATGCTGAATGCCCTCACTGTATTCATGTCCGTGTCAGTTTTCCCCCCTCAGCATTTCGTTTGGCTATTTCCTTCCATGTCTCTTCCTTCTCTCTTCTCCCCACACGGCTGCTACCATCTCGTCCCTTCCCTGCTTTATCTGTGCTTTCTTATAAGCATTTGGGGCTACGTACTGGTACCGACACCTAGGGACGCAGTGCGGTCCTGGGTTGGACTTTTTCATTTGACCCAGGGATTGGTCTGAATGCTCCTCTCTCTGTTACCTCCCCTGATACCGCTGACCAGTCAGGATTTCTTTCCTGAATAGCAATGAAGCTTCTCAGCTTTTCCCCTCCTCTCCCCCAAAGCAAGTCGTCAACTCCTTTGAGGATTTTTACGGGTTTTCATTTGTAGTGCCTACAGGAAAACAGACAGTGGAGAAAAATAACAAGCATAAGGAAGCCCCCTCTAATAAAGCTCTCCTCCAGTGTCTCACCATAGCATGGAGATGCCCCTAAGTTTCTGAAGGCTTTGCCAGTGGAACACAAGCTGTAGCTTTTTCTTTCAGTCATATTTAGTCTTGTCCAACTCTTTGTAACCCTATTTGGGGGTTTTCTTGGCAAAGATACTGGAGTGGTTTGTCATTTCTTTCCCCAGCTCATTTTACAGATGAGGAAATTGAGATAAATAGGGTTAAGTGACTTGTCCAGGGTCACACAGCTAGTCAGTGTCTGAGGCCAGACTGGAACCCAGGAAGAGGAATCTTCCTGACTCCAGGCTCAGTGTTCTATCCACTGTGCCACCTAGCTGCCTTTAAGTTCTGGCAGGTATTACTAATCTGGAAAGGCACTGAGGCCTGCTGACCTGGTGTTTCTGCTTTCTAGCCAAAAAGCTGGCCACCAGGTTATGAATGGTTTTAGCCACAGAAAGTCAAAGATTATCTGCTAAGGTACAGAGAGAGGGGTCTTAACCTATGCTGGCAGAGGGAGTGCTCACAGGAAGTCACAGATTCTAGAAGCATTGAAGCAGGTGTGGAAAGTTAAGAGAAATCTTCAAGATCTCCCAATAAATGTCCCCAGTATTGGTATTGGCTCCTCTCTTGGCTTTTTCACCAACTATTCCTTTGTTTCCCCAGGCTAGTGGAGATCTTAGCAGATCATTAACTCAGTGTGATAATTCAGTGGAATAATCTTGCAACCAAAAAGGATAATATCATAGTATACTATGTTAAAAGAAGGACAGTGTACAGGACTGTAGAGGTGGTGATCCTAAGATGCTATTTGTAGAGCTCTTAGTATAGTACCTAGCACACAGCAGGTGCTCAATCAATGCTTGTTCCTTTCCTCTTCACCTTCCTGTTCTGCTCTGCCCTGATCAGATTATAGCCAGAAGCTTGAGTTCAGTGCTGCATTTTAGGAAGTACATTTGTGAGCAATAGGACAACCAGGATGGTGAAGGGCCATGAGATCATGCCAAATAAGGATAGGCTGCCTGATGAAATTGGAGATGTTTGGCTCAGACAAGAGATGATTTGGGCAGGGCCTCAATAGCTGTCTTCAGACATTTCAAAGGCTGTTCTATGGCAGAGGTATCAGATTAGTTCTGCTTGGCCCCAGAGGGCAAAATTAGGAAAACAGGCAGAAGCTGCAGAGAAGAAAAAAAGTTCCTAACAATTAGAGATGCCCCAAAGTGGAATGGCCTGCCTCTCACTAGAGGACTCTAGGTAAAGGTTGGTGGATCATGTGTCATGTTCTTGGTCAGGTATGGATGGTTGTATTAGATGGGCCTCTGGGGTCTCTTCTAACTCCTAGGCTCTGTGACTACTCTTCTGGGTCACCCTTCCTTTAATCAATATGACCTCCTCATTTTATAGATAACAAACTGAGGTCCAGAGGTATGAAGTCATTTGTGTGCTTAACTAACAAAGTGGCAGACCCCAGGCTTGAACCAGGCTTCCTGATACCAAATCTAGAACCCTTTCTACTCTACTCTACGTCTCAGAAGGAATAGAAGCTAGGAGACCACAGAGATAGGGTGGACAGTTAGGACGAGACCTGACTAACCCATTCTTCAAACACTCGCAAGTCATCTCAAAATCTAGCTGAAAAGTAGTAGTTCACTCCGTTCTAAGAGTAGGAAGGTTGAGATTATGTTCTTTGAAAGTCAATTAAAATGTTCCTACAAACATTGTATATACATACTCATGACCTTCTCCTAAGTATGTTGTTGAGTATGACTCTGTAAGGAATCACTTCCTAATGAGCAAAAGTCAAAAGGTCCCTCACAGAGCACGTTGTAAACAGGATTCATGTTTTGGGTAAGAGTTGGACCTCTGGGGTCCTTTTCAGCTCTGAGATTCTATAGGTCCCCATTTTGTCTTTCCTCCTACCTTCTGTCTTATCATTAACCCTGGTAGCATAAAATAGAGGTGTCAGTGCTGGACCTTTGCATTCATAGATAATGAAGTGGGATAGAGCAAATGTCATACTGTTTCTGCCCCCACATCTTCTTACCAGGAAAGTCAAGTTAGATTAGTTCCCTGATACCACACCACCACATGTATCTCCCACGTCCTCATGTTGTACTGAATTAATGTAATTTGCAGATAGATTTGTTAGGTTGGTAGATAATGGTGTTTCTTTATGTCATTAATGCATTTGAAGGGATTGCTGATGGGAGGCTAAATTAAAGGATTTCTAGGGTCTCTTCCAATACTAAGACTATGAAAAAGTCTCATATTCTTGCGGATGTAATCATGATACATGGGCTGGATGATAGGATAATTAAGTGGATTCACAGCTAGCTGTACAACTATCCCAGTAGAAGACGTTCCTTGTCAACAGTGAGGTATCTTGTACCATGCCATGTCCTTTTCACTATTTTGTATCTGTCAAAAACTATTCCTTTTCTATAATTATAGAAAAAACTTAGATGAAGACACAGAAGGCATGCTTATCAGATTTATATAAGACATAAAACTAGGAGGGATAACTAACTTAATAGATGACAATTAAAATTTAAAGTTATCTCAACAAGTGAGAAAGTGAGGCCAAATCCATTAAGAAGTTTCACAGGGATAAATGTCCTGAATTTAGATTAAAAAATTCTATATATCTGCATATGTACAGGATTTGGAAGGTATGATTTGGCAGCAGTTCAGATTTTTTTTAAATGGGAGTTTCAGTTTATCACAAACTTATTTTCAGCCAACAATGTGACCTGACTAGCAAAAAAGTGGCTTCAGTCTTGGGCTGGATTAATAGATATAGAGTCTCTACACTAGGGGCTCTTAACCTGGGGTCAGTGAACTTTTAAAAAATATTTTTAATAACTATATTTCAATATAATTGGTTTTCTTTGTAAGTATTTTATGTATTAAATATTATTTTGAGAATGGGTCCATATGCTTCACTTGACTACCAAGACATCAAGAACCCCTGTTCTAAACCAGGGGAGATGATATTGTTTTCTTCAAAGGTCACACCACACCTGAAGTACGTGTTCAATTCTGGACACCACGTTTTCAGATGAATTTTGACAAATTGTTCCACAAAAATCATCTTAGGTTCTCAAGCTCTGGCATGTTTTACCAGTCCGTCTGTCAGTCAGCCTCCATGTTTAATCCCAGCAAGAGCTTGTGTCTGCTATGCAAGGACCAGGCTAGCCCAGATACAGAGAGGCTCATTACCAGATGGTTGGCTACCAGCTGCGAATTTTTTTGGCCCTAACAACTCATGAAAGAAATACAAATACAAAATGTCCTTCAGTCCTAGATAACCCTCTTCTGCTTTGTCAGTCAGCAATGGAAAAGGGGCAAAGGATGCTAAGAATCCTGGTTCTTGGACTGTTTACAAACAGTTTACTTACTGGATCTTTTCACTGGAATTCTACATTCCAGTGACCAAGCTGGCATACTACTTGAGCAACTGAACCATAAATGACGGACATTTGATAGATGTGTGATCTCTTTGTTTTTGAGTACTTCCTCTCCAGTGATGCACGGCTAAAACCAATCCAATCCAATATGCATTAAACCTACAAAATACAACCTTCCCATCCTGTGTATCTCTTGTAAGCCCACCACAGGGCTTAACATGCTGAAGGCTTCTGTCTGTAGTTCTTGACATTGCCTGGCTATCCATGAAGCACACAGGCTGCCCACCAGACTTCCCTTGCTCTCATTCTGACTGGCCCATCTCTTTTTTGGTCGTTTTCCCGTGATGACATCCTTTGCTCCCCAGTCCCTTGAGCTGAAGCCTACTCACATCTACTATGTACCTCTCAGTTGCCCTTTGGGTGAGTTTTAATTTCAAGTCTTTAGACACTGTGGTATTCGATGATTCACAGCCACATCACTGGCACATTGGTATTTTAAAAATGCTAGAAAATCATAGCAGAAGACATCATGATGCAGCTAAATGGAAAGATGGTTCAGAAGTTCTACTTGGAGAGGGAAATGAAGGACTTGAATTCAACATGCACCTAAAATCAACAAAGAACATAACTTCTTGGGATAGGTTGGAGTTCTTACAGTGAATTAAGAAAGCATCCCCATGAAGATATTATAGCTTATGCTTTATTGTAGATGATAAAGTAATACAGAAATTTATGAAGAACATGACAGTATTCTCCAAATTAAGTGTACATGTACTTTGATGTAATATACTGGATGACTTCAATGCAAAGGTAGACAAGGAAGAGAATGGCAAATTTTTGAAAATATACTCGAGAAATGAAATAGGACAAAGGCTTTAGGATACTGAGAAGCCTTATACCTCAGATTCATGCATTCTTTTTTTAGATGAGTTGGACATAATGGCTCTGGACATAATGAACATTGAAGAACATCATAGTATTTAGGTAAAGAATGATTGAATTGATGGTCTTTTGAAATAAGAGATGACTGGTTCCTGAATATGGGCATCATTTCAGCAGTAGCTGTCTTTGGGCAGTCAGATCAGCCGGTTAGAAAAAAGATCAAAAATCAGTCCTGACTCTGCTACTTACTTGTGTGATCTTTCAGCTCAGTATGAGGAAGAACTGCTGCTTAACAACTCAAGTGTAGACAAAGGAACAGGATGCATTTTAGATATGAACTCCCAGGCATTAGAAATAGTCAAATGGAAGCTTAATGGCCCTCTTTAGTTGGACTGAAAGATCTCTAAAGATCCTACCAACCCTGATCTTCTCTGAGGGTGTCTGTTTCCCCTTGTGTTTATTCCTCCCTCCGTATTTAATGCCTCTAACACATTTATTCCTGACATCTCAAGTACCACCTCATCCATGCCCTCTGCTATGTGTCCCCCAGTGACATCTCTCTCCTGCTACAATAATTTTACTCATGTCCTTTCTTCCCTCACTCCTACCAGGTGGTTCAGTACATTGGCGAAATCTGCCGTTACCTTCTGAAGCAGCCTGTGCGGCCCACAGAGAACCAGCACCATGTGCGCCTAGCTGTGGGCAATGGACTCAGGCCTGCCATCTGGGAGGAGTTCACTGGCCGTTTTGGGGTCCAGCAGATTGGAGAATTCTATGGTGCAACTGAATGCAACTGTAGCATCGCCAACCTAGATGGAAAGGTGGGGAGGGCAAGTAGGAGCTAGGGAAGGCAGGTAAAAGCCAGAGTGGGGAGGTGGGGGGGGGGGGTTGGGTTGCTAGGCATGACCATGGAGGATGTGGAGGATCAGAGAGAGCTGGAGATAAGAACTTCCAAACTCTATAAGGTGATCAAATCTAACTATGGCATGAAAGATGAGTGGCAATGCCTGGGAGGCAACCCCTCCCAGGTTCCTCACTCAGCTTGAGACCTTACATTTTCTCTCCCCTTCCACCTGGCCTAGGTGGGGGCATGTGGTTTCAATAGCCGGATCCTGCCCAATGTGTACCCAATCCGCTTAGTAAAGGTGAATGAGGATACAATGGAGTTGCTGAGGGATGCCCAGGGGCTTTGCATTTCCTGCCAGCCTGGTAAGGGAGAAGGGGGGTAGTATCCACTCTAGCACCCAATTAACCCCTCAAGTACTAGATCATCTCCACTTGCCAGAAACCCCAGATCTATCCTATGGCTGACATATATACTTCTGATCCCTAGGGGAGCCTGGCCTTCTGGTTGGGCAGATCAATCAGCAAGACCCACTTCGCCGGTTTGATGGGTATGTCAATGAGAATGCAACCAACAAGAAGATAGCATATAATGTGTTCCGGAAAGGGGACAGTGCCTACCTCTCAGGTACTGCTAAACCTCATCTTATCACTGAGGTACCCCTTAAACCCCATTTACTTCTCAAGTACACCCTAAGCCCTATCTCAAAGGAACTGTTTATCTCTCCTTACCTCTCAGGTATCTTGCTTCCTTACATACCCGACATACTACCTCACCTACTTCTTTGATACCTTCTGAGAATGGCAACCTGGGTAGGAATTTGGGCATAAGGTCCCCTAGTAGTATTCCACAGTAGCTCACCTTAACATCTCTATCCAACAGGAGATGTACTGATGATGGATGAACTTGGCTACATGTATTTTCGGGACCGGAGTGGAGACACATTTCGTTGGCGTGGGGAGAATGTCTCTACAACTGAGGTGGAAGGCGTCCTAAGCCGTGTTCTGAGCCAGACGGATGTGGCAGTTTATGGGGTGGATGTGCCAGGCAAGGAGCCCAGGGGGGAGTTGGCAGAATGTGATGGGATGGGAAATGGTTTGGGGGAACCTTGGGGACTGAAAGGCCTGGAGACGTCCAGGGGCCTGGTAACGTTCTCAGCATATAACCCCCTTGTAGGAGTGGAGGGCAAGGCTGGAATGGCTGCCATTGCCGACCCTCATGCTATGGTGGACCCCAATGCCCTGTACCAGGAGCTACAGAGAGTACTTCCACCATATGCTCGGCCCATCTTCCTTCGCCTCCTGCCTCAGGTGGACACAACAGGTATATTCACATCTTTTACTTCATTTCATACCATTTTGATTTCTCTAGCGCTAGGGTCTTGTCCTGCCCTGGGGGCCTCACTCCACCTCACCCTTTTGCTGGCTGGGTAGTTTTTTCCTACTTATTCCACAGGGACCTTCAAGATCCAGAAAACACGGCTTCAGCGAGAAGGCTTTGACTTGCACCAGACATCAGACCGACTCTTCTTCCTAGACCTGAAGCAAGGGAGATATATTCCCATGGATGAAAATGTCTACGCTGGCATCTGCACAGGAGCCTTCTCCCTTTAATGGAGCTTGCTGCCCCATCCCTTACCCTCTACTTCTCTGGCAGTGATGGATGGGACTGAGGACAGAAACCATAGCCCTGCCCTGTCCTGGACCCAGCCAGTCTCCTTTTTCCCAAAGAATGGGTGTGGTTGGGGGGGAGGGCATAAAAGTTGGCCTAATGTGATTTGTCAGAATTGCTTCCTAAGCCCCTCCCTGACCCTTCCCCCAGGTCCAGGGCTCTGGACCTCAGCAGGAGCTGAAGCTGGACAGGACTTGAAGAGGATCCTCAGGGTAGCTGGAGTATTTGAGGGTTGGGGTGCAGCCAAGAGGCCCACAAGGTTCTGAGCATTTCAGCCCATGTAGATCCTTGGATGGCTCCCAAATGAGGGTTTGATTCCCAGTCACAAGGTGCTGAGTGTGGGTCTGCCTGGGTCCTTTCCCAGGGCTAGAGGGGACTCCTGACAAACAGGCTGTCTCCGAGTTGGTGGGGCAAGGTGTGGGGAGCTGCCACAAAGCCCTGTCTTGTCTGGCCTGCTTCAGCCAGAATTGGTCAGCAAGAGTCATTTCTCTGCTTTTCTTAGCTCCTTAACTACGAACTGTCCCAGATAGGAGGGCTACAATGTAGTCAATGCCTCTTTTGCACAGAGAGGGCCATTCCTGCCTGTTTTATTGGTTGTGCCTTAAGGAACCCTCAGTCATTAAGTCACTGTGTTCCAGTACTTACTTTTAACTCAGTTTAAGCTTCAGGAGTGGACTTACCTTCATTCCCTTACTCAGTGTTGTGAGTGGTGGGGACAGTGCTCTTGTGGATAAGAGTGGACTGGTCTGTGTGCTTAATCCAAGTTAACTGGAAATCTCATGTATTTGATCTCTGACCTCCAGTGGAAGCCCCCAACCCAGTCCTGCTGACAGTTACCATTCAGAAGTCCTTGCTTGTCCCTTCTGGTAGTGACTATGCAGATATTCCGGTAACATCTTGCTGGTAGTGACCCAACTGATGATCCAAGAGCTTCTGAGGCTGGTGATGAGTACATGCTATTTCTTGCAGGTGTTTTCAGGCATGGCAATTTTATTTTTTAGTTTGAGTTTTAAAAAATAAACTTGAAAACAAGCTCTGATGAAAAAGTTCAGGCCCGGTATTGTGACACTAGAGTACTCTTGGTTCTGTCACCGGTGTGGACACTGAGGATCTGACTCGCTTTTCGAACTTTATCCAGAGAGAGCCCACACTACAAGGAGGGGGCAGGGAAGGGGAGTGGGTGTGGGGGAGCGGGGCAGGGGATTGCGGGTGGGCGAGTTAGGAGATGAGCCTCGGGCCATGTGTGACGGTGGACGAGGGTCCCCGAGGGGGTGAGCCGCTCCCGCCCGTCTCTTGAGAAGCGCCCCCGGGGCCCCTGTTCAGTGAGGGTCAGGAGAGGTGATTTCTGAGGCCTTTTCACGAGCAGCGGAGGCCGGTGCCCAACAGCTTTGCAGGCGGTGACCGCGGTGCTCGCCCCAGAAGCGGGTCAGTGCCTCCCCGACACAGGTACGAGCACCGAGGCTGCTCCCTAGGAGGAGCTGTGCTGGCTGCCCGCCCGCGGGTCGGCTACTAGCGGAAGCGTTTGTGCAGCCCCTTCCGCCCGGCCCGGCGCCACTTCCGCCCGGGCGCCGAGGCCGCGCCCCACGCCCCACGCCGCGCGCCGCCGGCTCTCCAGCCCGCACCCGCGCCGCCGTCACCGCCGCGATGCCGGGGTCAGGCTCTCGCCTCATCTCGGTGTTCCCGAGCCCGCAGGAGCTGGGCGTGTCGCTGGCGCAACTGGTGGTGCAGCGGGCGGCGCAGAGCCGGGCCGGGGCCGGGGGTGCCGGGGATGGGGCTCGCTTCTCACTCGGGCTCTCGGGCGGGAGCCTGGTACAGTTGCTGGCTCAAGAACTGCCCGCGGCCGCCGCCCCCTCCGGGCCCGCCGCCCCCGCGCACTGGACGCTGGGATTCTGCGATGAGCGCCTCGTGCCCTTCGACCACGCGGACAGCACGTTCGGCCTGTACCGGGTGCGGGGCGGAAGGAGGGCGGCGGGGGGGAGGGGCCTGGCTGGAAAGGGAGGGTGACCTCATTACAAAGGGGGGGGGGCCGGGGGCTCGCGCCTCTGGGCTCTGTGCAGATCTGGGAGGGGGGTGTGGCATGTCCCGAGCCCCGGTGGTAGAAAGGGGGCTTTGATGGCCGCGTGGGGTCTAAAGGGCCCCGGTCTCATGAAACCCAGGGTGCAGTTAGGGTAGTCTGGTCCTAAGGCATGAATAAAAAGGTATTTTTTAAATGCTTCATGTGTGTCAAGCACTTTGCCGATACAAATACCAGAGTGAGAGAGCCCCTGACCTCAAGGAGCTTACATTCCCATCTCGGGAGACTACACACGTGGAGGAGCGGTGGCCAGGCATAGGAGTATCTGGGGCATCAGTCAGTCAGTCAACACGTTGTTAATTAAGCACGGAATCACTGGGACGGTGACATGATCTTTAGGACAGTCATTCGACACGCCCTTTCCGGGCACTGGGGTAGTATGGTGGCCTGATTTGATCACTGAATTCCGAGCTAGAGGCAGGGAGTAGGCCACGGCCATGCACCAAGGGTGATGACAAGATGCCTGGATGCAGTGTGGAGCGCAGATGGTCCTGGCCATCTAGATATGGTGCATTAATTCCATTTGCCAAACAAGACAACTCCACCCAGAGGAAGAGTTCCAAAGCTGAGCAGGTTTTCTCAGGACCTGGGTTTTTGTTTTTTTTTTTTAACTGCCTGATCCAGAGGTCCTGTTCCTGGTCATAAGGTGCTCTGGGTTATAAAAAGGAGGCTTAGGCTCTCTAGTGTGTCCTGGTCATAAGGAACAGGATGTGGGATCTGGGAGTGGCTTTATTAAAACAGGGGTGCGGGATCTGGATTTTTACTGGACACGAGGAGTTATGGTGACTTGCTTATAATGAAGAAAATCATTCTTAGAGCGTGACCTCCTTATAAGGGTGATATTCTCTATATAACTAGCCATACCTGAAATCTTAACCAGTACAGCTGAACAGGAGTGGATGTATCCTGTGACCATATCAACACTTCAACAGGGAGGGGAACACTTGTAATTATTATAAGAAGCCCAAGTTTTGGGGAGCCAGGTTCAATCAAACAGCTCCCCAGTATTCCCTGTATCTTGCCACCCAGTCTGGTACTCTTGTAGTCTGAATCTATTCCTGCAGTGGGTTTCATACTTCTGTCTCAGTACTTTGGATTTTACTTTTAATGTTTGTTCATTGGGATCCTGATTCATTGAGAGACCAACACTCTATACAACCTGACTTGTACTTGTTGACCATGGCCTGGCAGGATATGAAGCTGTTGCCAGGCTCCCAAGATGACAGCCTGCTGCTGACTACGGGAAAATTATCTGACCATATTGCAAAAGTCTCACGGGGCTTTTAGGGACTGGGCAATGTTGACAGTTGACCCAGACTTGTGATGGAAGTCATGTTTATGATTCTAAAGGCTTCAACCTTCCAATTTATGTTATAATCAGTTGGTAACCTTGGTCCCGAATAGTACTTAGAGCTTCAGTTCTTTTGCTGGGTAGATAGAGCACCTCCTAAGGTTAGTGCTCCAGCGTTAATTAGACATCTACAATTTAGGATTACACATGGTGGAAGGTAGCCTCTTTGATATCCCATCTTGTGGGACAGATTGTCTATTGAGCTACCCCTTCCCCCACCAAAAATAGCCCCATATTGGATGTATAAGACTTCTTTTGGGAGCTCAAGAAGACTTTTGACACTCTGATTAGCAGAAGTTTTTACCAGTAGAGTTGTTGGCTCCAGAATGAACTAGAAACTGTGTTAGACATAATACATGTCAGGACCTGATTTGTAATATCCCTACCCAAGTGGATCACTTTTAAGAGTTTGGCTGACTTGCCTGTGGTGAATTAGCCTGGATGGGCAAGACTACCAACCTACCTGGGGTTATCTAGGGAGGAAGGGTGTGCACATCAGGTCCTGCCTTTGGATGTATCCAAAATGCTGCTGGACCCTCAAACTTTCTTCCAGCCTGCTGGCTAAGAGTACATTGTGTGTGTGATGGTATGAGAGCATGGAGCTGCTGTTGAATTCACTAGTGTTGAATCCAACCTACCCTGACCACTTGAGCACATAGATCCATCCTGGCAGGAGGTCACCTATGAATTGGGCTGCCTGTCACCCATGGTAATTGTATTTCTAGAAGCCTCCTCCCCCACCCCTTCTCATCCCAGAGTAACTACTTTTCACACCCTACCTCATGGTCCACCCATTTCTGACTCTTAATTTTAAACTGGTTATTTCTTATTTATGGGAGACTCTGGAGGGCCTTTGTGAATTTCACTGAGAGTGCCAGTATCCAGAGAGCCTGTGTTGTCTCACTGGTAGTCAGAATAATTGATGGATGCTCACTTTGGTCACCAAACAATATTGTTGTGCTGATGTGGAGCTTGGTCATCTTCTCTTTCCAGTACTTCCCCATGCATTACCTAAGACAGCCAGATCTTGGCACCTCCTAACATTCCTGCGTTTTGTTCCCAGAAAATGAGATAATGAGAAAATGGAAGTGAGATAGAGCAATCATTCTTTCACCCCCCTCCCCTCAATAGAAGTTGTTTGATCAGCCTGCTCCCAGGCACTCTACTCTTAACATCCTGGATTTGTCAGGAAGCCCTTATTCTCCCTTCTTCCTCATCTAACAACCCCTCCTCCTCATTTTACAACCCCTCGACATCATCTCCAACCATTTTCTCCTTTAGTCCAGCCTCTGGTGCAGTGGCCACCCCCCCCCCTTGGCCAAGGTCACACAGCTAGTAAGTGTGTCAAGTGTCTGAGGCCAGATTTGAACTCAGGTCCTCCTGACTCCAGGGCCAGTGCTCTGCTCACTGTGCCACCAGCTGCCCCCACCCCTCTTATCTTCCACAGATTGCCTTCACTATTATCTCCTCACTCTGATCTTGAGTTTCTTCTGATTCCTTCTCTGCTCCCTGCAGACATGCCCAAATCTCAACCATCCTTAAAACCTCACTCAATCTTCCCATTCTCACCATCTGCATCTCTCCTCCCTTTCTCAGCCAGACTTCTTCCACAGACCAGCTATATTCATTGCCTCCACTTCCTCTCCACTCACTCTCTTTGGAACCCCTCCCTTCGTAGTCTGGCTGCTTGTCTTGTCACTCTACTGAAACTGCCCTTGTCAAAGCATCCAACAATACTTTAACTGTCAAATCTAATAGCTTTTCCTCAGTCTTCATCCTTTCCGATCTCTCTGCAGCATTTGACAGTATTGTTGAGTGAATGTTTCAGTTGTGTCCGATTCTTTGTGACCTCATTTGGGGTTTTCTTGGCAGAGATACTGGAACGTTTTGCCATTTCTTTCTCCAGCTCATTTTACAGATGAGGAAACTGAGGCAAAGAGGGTTAAGTGACATGCCCAGGGTCACACAGTGTCTGAGGCAAGATTTGAACTCAGGTCCTCCTGATGCTAGGGCCAGTGCTCTCTCTACTGCACCACCTTGCTGCACATGATTTCTCTTATGTTTGTATGCCATTGTGATTCCTTTACACTACTGACCATCTTGTAGATCAGAAAAGTCCTTAACTTTTCTTGTGCCGTGCACCTCTTTGGCAGTCTGGTAAAGACCATTCCTAGTCCGGAGCATCACCAACTAACTGCCTGTTGGACATTTCCAGCTGGATGCCACATGGGAATCCCAAACTCAGTGAGTCCAAAACAGAACTCATTGTCTTTCCACACAAAACCCATCCCTCTTCTGACCTTTCCTATGACTGTCAGGATACCACCGTCCTTGTAGTTAGCCAGATTTGAAACCTTGACATTATCCATGACGCCCTGCTTTTATGCATTCTGTAGAGCCAGTCAGCCACCAAATCTTTTCATTTCTACCTGTAGTACATCTCTCTTGTACATCCCCTCTTCTCCACTCACAATTGCCACCCTGGTTCAGCCCTCACTGCTTCTCCCCAGGACTGTTATAACAGCGTCCTTCCCATATGGTCTCCCCACTGCAATTCTTCCACACCAAAAGCTGCCAAGGTGATTTTCCTAAAGCATAGGTCTGATTACATTACTGCCTTGCTCGGGTAAACTACAGCAGTGCCCTGCAGCCTGTAGGATAGAGTACAGACAGCTGATGATGTTTAAGTCTCTTTTCTCCTTAGCTCTCTCTCCTATCTTTCCAGTCTTCTTGCATATCACTCCTCCCTTCACACTATAATCCGGGTGTACTGGACTACTTACTGTGCCACAGAGGATGCTCCATCTCCTTTCTTTGCACTGGTGTCCCCTGTAAGGACCTGGAGTGGTCCTCCCTTCTCACCTCTGCCTCTTGGAATCCCTGGTTTCCTTCAGGACTCAGGTCATGTATTGGCAGCCTTCCCCCCTGCCCCCCAGCTGTAAGTGTACTCCCTCTCATTTCCCAGACTAATTGTATTAATTTTTATATTTAATGTAAATACATACATACATACATATATATATGTATATGTGTGTGTATGTATATGTGTATATATGTGTGTGTGTGTGTGTGTGTATATATGATATGTGTTCATATGGCTTCCCCCTAAGCTCTTTGTGAGCAGGTACCACATATGCATGTTTGTCTTTATGTGACCAGTGCTCATTCCACTTCCTGGCACGTTGTATGTGCTTAAGAAACACTTTTTGACTGATTGATCTGCTCACTGACCAAGCTGGGGATAGCCCCTGTAAAGAGGGGTTCATCTTCCAGTGGGGAATCCTGGTGCTGCTCATTAAAAAGACAAATGGGGAATTGTGACTACCAGAGCTGAGAAGCCCAGATATCACCAGGTTCTATTGGCCTTCACCTGATGCACCCATCAAAACGGGTGGTGACCAGGGTCTTTGTGAAGGGGTGTGGCTTTCAAGGCTCTGTAGTACCTGTACCAACAACAACAACAATGGCCTGTATGAATGTTAAGATTCATTTGGTTATTGTCGGGTCTTTTTTGAAGAGGATATACCTGACCAACACTTGCCTAAATATTATCATCTGATTTGGATAATTGAAACTGGGTTGTAAATCAGCAATAAATAGCCTAAATGCTAACTAGTGGTATATGCAAACTTATTTTAATGACTGTTGATGCCTATTTTATTTTTATTAACTTTTTTAATTGGTTGCATAGTGGATGGAGCACTGGGCCCACAATCAGGAAGACCTGAGATGAAATCCACCCTCAGACACCCACTAGCTGCATGACCCGGGGCAGGTCACTTAACGTCTGTCTGCCTTAGCTTTCTCCACTGTAAAATGGAGATGACTGGAACAGCTCCTGCCCAGGGTTCTTGTGAGGATCAAATGAGAAAATAGTTATAACGTGCTTAAGGCACAGTACATGATGCATAGTAGATGCTATAGAAATGCTTGTTCTCCCCTTCCTTTCCCCCTTCCCAATGGATACCTTTCCTGTATCCTAGTCATTCCTTATAACAAAGAATAAATTTGAAAAAAAAAAAAAAAAAAGAAGTTCAGTAAAACTGGCCAGTGCATCAACCAAGTTTGACTTTGTCTTCGGTGTCCCACACCCATAGTAACTCCGATTTTACCAAAAAGGGAGGAATGCCTTTTGTTTAAGTCAGCAATCACTTCCCAGTAATCTCTACCCTACTACCCGCAGGCCTATCCTTTATAACAAAGAATAAAAGTTAAGCACAACCAGCTAACACATTGATTGTATCTGGCGGCATGTACAGTGCTCTCGGCCCAGAGCAGGAAGGGACAGTGGAGGCCAGCCCCTCCTTTTACAGGTGAAGAAATTGAGGCCCAAGACCTCGCTACTAGGTGAGCCTGAGCCAGGTGTCTTCTCACTGTGTCAATTGTCTTACATATTTGGCCTCTGGCACCACCACTGGGCATTGCTACATTCATTCTGTAGTTTAGGGTTGATTCCATCCATACCATTTTTGTGAAGCTTACATGAGATTTGCACACTTTCTTAAATCGATCTGAAACATTGGCAGCTTTTATCGTGATACACTTTCTCTGTTCTTTTTTTTTTTTTTGTTATATTATTTTTTAATGTGTAAAACATTTTTTTTTCTTTATTTATTTTTAGTTTACCGCACACGGTTCTACATAGTTTTGAGTTCCAGTTTTTCTCCCCTCCCTCCCCCCTCCCTCCCCAAGACGGCATGAAGTCTCATATAACTGTCATGTATAACTTCGCATTGAATTAATTTATGCTCTAGTCAAGTCATGGAGAAGAATTTTGACCAATGGAATGAATCATGAGAAAGAAGAAACAGAACCAAAAAAAAAAAACCAAAAAAAAAACCCCAAAAACAAAAACAAAAGAGAAGCAGAAAAGGCGAGCATGTAGTGTGCCTCAGTCTGTATTCAAACTTCGCAGTTCTTTCTCTGAATGAAGATAGCATTCTCCATCGTGAGTCCCCTGGAGTTGTCCTTGCCCCTTTAGGTTGCTGAGAGAAGCGCAGTGTGTCAGGGTTGGTCCTCACGGAATCCACATATCTGTGGCTGTGCACAACGTTCTCCTGGCTCTGCTCCGCTCACTCAGCATTATGTCATGTAGGTTTTTCCAGGTTGTTATGAAGTCTGCATCATCCCCATTTCTTATGGCACAATAGTATTCCATCACCTTCATATACCACAGCTTGTTCAGCCATTCCCCAATTGATGGGCATCCCTTTGCTTTCCAATTCTTGGCTACCACAAAGAGAGCTGCTATAAATATTCTTGTACATATGGGTCCTTTTCCGGCTTGCGTGATTTCTTTGGGATACAACCCTAGAAGTGGTATTACTGGGTCAAAGGGTATGAACATTTCTATAGCCCTTTGGGCATAGTTCCACACCGCCCTCCAAAATGGCTGGATCAGCTCACAACTCCACCAGCAATGCAACAATGTTCCAATTTCCCCACATCCTTTCCAGCATTTATCATTCTCCTGATTTGTTATATTAGCCAATCTGACAGGAGAGATGTGGTATCTAAGAGTTGTTTTGATTTGCATTTCTCTAATCAGCAGCGATCCAGAGCATTTTTCCATATGCCTGTAGATAGCTTTAATTTCTTCCTCTGAAAACTGCCTGTTCATATCCTTTGACCATTTCTCAATTGGGGAATGGCTTGTATTCCTATATATTTGGCTTAGCTCCCTGTATATTTTAGAGATGAGGCCTTTATCAGAGATACTAGTTGCAAAGATTTTCTCCCAATTTTCTGCTTCCCTCCTAATTCTTGTTGCATTGGCTTTTTTTGTACAAAAACATTTCAATTTGACATAATCAAAATTATCCATTTTGCATTTTGTAATGCTCTCTATCTCTTGTTGGGTCATGAATTCTTTACTTTTCCACAAATCTGATAAATAAACTATTCCTTGCTTTCCCAAATTACTTAGAGTATCACTTTCTCTGTTCTGCATCACTTCGTACAAGCCTTCTTTGACCTCCCCACTTGTCAGTTTGTAGCCTTCTCACACCTCCCTTCCTGCCACCTTCTCTTTGATCCAGTGACACAAAAGTCCTTTCTGTTCCACCATCAAGATGCTCCATTTCTCAGCCTCGGGAGTTTTCTGTGGCTGCCCCCCATGCCTGCAAGGTTCTCCTTTATCTCGGGATCCTGGCCTTCTTCACTTCCCAGCTAAGCTCTCATCTTCTATAGGAAGCCTTTCCCAGCCCCTTTCGGTTTTACTGCCTTCCCTCTCAATTATTTCCTGTTTCTCTTGTATATAGCTTGCTTGCACACATTTCTGTACTTGTCTCTCCCGTTAGATTGTGAGCTCCTTGAGGGCAGGGACTGTATTTCCTCTTTTTGTATCTCCCTTGCTTAGTACATAGTAGGTGCTTAATAAATGCTTATTGACTGCCCTTGAATATCCCAATTCTTGCCATCAGTAACAACTCAGGGGATTTGTAGACCAACCAGCCTGCCTTTCTGTGCGCCCTAGCAGAAGTAGTATACCAAGAGGTCTGACTGCCATCCCATGCCCAGGGAGCCCTAGCGCATAGAGGATTAAGTCTGGTGATCTGCCTGTGGGCTCCGTACCAGTGCCAGTAGACATCCTGGGAACTGGTGGTAAGGATTCTACCAGCTGTGATTATCCTCACTTTGTATCCAACTGCAGAATATACATGCCCTGGAATTGGTAGTTTTTCCATCAATGTCAACCCACCAGACTTTTACCTCAAGTTTTGTTGGTTTGGTTTTGTGGGGGATAGGGGTGGGGGGGGGGTGGGAAGGAGAAGGAGAAGGAGTTTTAAGAGAAGAGAATAATCTTTAAGTCTATGACCTTGCCAGCACAACTGAGTTGGAGAGTGAGGGTGGGCCGGGAAGGAACTATGGGGAAAGGCCGTAGATGGCATAAAAAGACCAAAGTGAGAAATAAGTGGAATCTTTTGACTTTTCTTTGCCCTTTCCCCCATATGTGGGCTTCTCAGGCCCCAGGAAGAGGCCAGCCTCTCCCTGGGAGGAAGGGGATTAGAACCCTTCCCCCTCCCCTGACTCTGGGCAGCCCAGAACCCACCAACTCAAATCCTCCTGATGAGATGGAGGACCTCCAGGCCTTACCGTCTTCCTGCCTCTATGCCCTCTAGACTTGACATTCTCTCCCCCTTCCCCGATGTTACTGGCCAGCTGATGCAGCCTAAGGACCCTAGACCTTGCCTCTTGTTCCTTCCTTATTCTTTTAGGACTTCCAGAACATGCCATGAGACTTGCTGCTGAACTCCCTTTTATCCGTTGTCTTCCCTAGTTATTATGAGCTCCCTGAGAGTAGGGATTGTCTTGTTTTTTCTACCTTTATCTCCAGTGCTTTAGCACAGTGCTTGGCACCAAGCACTTAATGAATGCCTTTTAATTTATTCATTCAGTGATGACCGGATTATAGAGCCTGTGGAAGTTACCCCCACAGTAAGTTTCTCTTCTTAAAGCAAGATGAGTACAGTCAAATCTCTGGTACATCAGGGCCTGGGAAGTAGGTTCTTGAGGGTTAGCAGAAATGGAGGAGGGATAGACTGTTCCTGCCTTAGAGAGGCAGGGAATTAGAGACTGGACATAAGTGGTTGGCTCTTGTGCCCTGGATGTGGGGGTAAGGTTGAATTTTCTTCCTTTATCTGCTACAGACTCATCTTCTTCCCAACCTGCCCATCCCAGAGAGCCAGGTAATCACCATTAACCCTGCACTTCCAGTGCAAGAGGCTGCCGCAGACTACGCAGAGAAGCTTCGAGAAGTGAGTAGTGGGGCTTAGGGCAGGGGGAGCCCAGGGATGGCCTTTGTATACTGCTCATTCCTTCACTTAGGCTTCCTTTCCCTAGGGGGCTCTACATGGGGACACGGGTATGAATGGAGAAGTGACTTCTTGAAGTATGGAATTCAGTAATAGTGAGGCAGGTAGTGAACAAAGTCATGGCTAACAGTTATCAAAAGAAAGAAAATAATGAACCAAATCTGGAATAATTAGTATAGAATCCACAAAATAATAAGGAAAAAACCCATCTTAAAACTTTGATGAAATAACCTTAGATGACTGAAGTACTTAAGGATATCACTCAGTATTTGCAGCCCGTCTGGCCTGACCTGTGCACCTAGCATCATCATAAAGCTTGTGCTTCAAGGTTTTGAGGAAACAAGTTGAATCAAATAGTTGCCTCCCTCGTACTCCCTATACTCATTTCCCTAGAAAAGCTCTCCATTCCTGCAACCCACCTCCTGCTTCCATTCCAGCCCTTTGGATTTGGGCCCTGCAGAGAAACCCTAGGACCTCTGTGGTCTGATTTGTTTGTTTCTTTAGTGTTACTCAGATCCATATTAGACCTTGCCCCTTTTCCCCAGTGGGGGATTGCCCCATAGAAAATATCATGGTGAATCTCTCTAAGAAGAATAGAGGTTCTCAGGGGCAGCTAGGTGGCGCATTGAGTAGAGCACCGGCCCTGGAGTCAGGAGGACCTGAGTTCAAATCCAGCCTCAGAAACTTGACACATGTACTAGCTGTGTGACTTTGGGCAAGTCATTTAACCCCAACTGCTCAGCTAAAAAAAATAGAGGTTCTCAAATGGAAAATGACAGATTTGGAATTTTTTAAAAAGCAGAAATGGAAGAAAATTTGGCAAAAGAGAAACAAAAGACAATTGAAGGTACACATAAAGTCAAAGTATCTGACCTTTAATGAGCAAACATCAATTAAATACTTGCTTTGTGCTGGCTGTTGGGAAATAGTCCCTGCTCTCCAGGAGTTTACATTAAAGAGAGAGATACAAGTACTGAGTACTTAAAATACAGAGATAGCTTAAAAATCATAGCTCTTCCAGGAGAAGAGGATAAATTAAAAATCCAGAATCTCACACTGTAGGAAAATAGGCTAAGAAGACTGCCCAGAACTTTTGAATGGAGAAAATTAAGTACAGTTTGATTAAATTCACAGATTACCTCCAGAGGAAAAGCCCCGTATTTGAAACTCCAAAGCACATAGCAGCTAAATTTCATGGTTTTTATGCCAAACAATAATCTTTGAAGATAGCCGGGAAAAAGATCTTCCATCGTAATGAAGATTTAATAGTGGCATCCTGAAGGATGATTGGGTTAAAGAACATATCATCATAATAATTAATGGCTATGTGGAAGAGAATGGTATCAGTAAGACAAAGTTTGGGGGAATGTAGCTAAAACAGGCCTCAGAGAAAAAAAAATAAATGTATGATAATATACATTAACAAAATAGAAATGGGAGATTAATGAACTGAGTATGCAGTTTTTAAAAAAAACTAGAGGGTGTCCCTAAAGTCTGAACACATAGGCAAAAATGCATATTTTAAAATATTTAGACTATTAACAGACATTAGCCCCCTTGACTTCTTTTTCTGGGGTATGCCAAAGGAGAAGGTGTACTCAATGAAAATCACAGATGTAACACACTTGATTGAACGTATAAAGAGTGAATGTGCTAAAATTGGCGGCAACATGGAGTTATTGCATTGAGTTCATGTGAATCTTGCAAAGCGCATCAACCTTTGCATCACAAATGATGGAAATCATATTGGAGAGGTTATTTGTTAATACTCCAGTTAAATAAAATGTTGAAATTTTCATTCATTTCATTTCTTGAAAATATGCATTTTTGCCTGTGTATCCAGACTTTAAGAATACCCTGTAGAGAATCAATAACTTTAAAAAAGGAGAAGTAGATGAAATGGAGAAAAGGGAACCATAGAGATGATAAATAGAACTAAGAGCTGGTTCTTTGAGAAGGACTAACCACATGGCTGTGTCCCGAGCATACCTGGCTGTGTGACAGAAGCAGCAGCAGCAGCAGCAGCACATCTTGCATGGGCCCCACGTGAGGACCCCCCTACATGGAAGGAGAGAAACTTCCTCACTTCCAAAAGCCCCCTGCCTGAGGAGGAGGCCCAGCCCAACATGCACAGTGACCTAGCCCTGCAAGGACAGAAGTGGCGATGGATCCGCTCTGCTGTGGCCATGCTGTGGTGGCTAAAGTATTGGACATAGGGGGCTGGCAGAAGCAAAGGCATTGCCCTTGTCATGTCTTAGCCCCATGACCAGTTATTTTGCCTCCTTTGAGTCTTTGTTTTCTTCTCTCTAGAGCAGGCATCATAATAATGCCACAGTCCCAATTTTAGAGTTGTAAGTCTCATATGAGAGGTCTAAAAAGTGCTCTAAGGCCCCTTGAAGAAAAGGGGATTCAGGAAAAGCCTGCGTTCAGGCTCCGAAGTGTCTCAGCCTCTTGTCTCTCCTCCCACTCTGTTCCTGGGACACCACAGGCCTTTAGTCAGAGTCTGTGGACACAAAAGCAAAGGCCTTTCACATGGCAGAGGCCAGGCTGGGCATCTGACTGAGGCGGGGGTGGCCTTTCTTATCTTCCTCTCCTTCAGGCCTTTCAAGGTGATACAATCCCAGTTTTTGACCTTCTGATTTTGGGTATTGGACCTGATGGGCACACGTGTTCCCTTTTCCCTGATCACCCCCTCCTGCAGGTAAGCCAGCTTTGGTAGTGGTGCTGAGCTGGGCTATACCGGCTACTGCTGAGCTAAGCCTAGGGCTGGGTGGTGGTCTCCAGGATAGCAAGATTTATGGGGTCGGAGCTAATCAGCCCCATTTCAGGCTCTGTGCCTGCTGGGGTTTGGGAGGGAGGGCCAAGAGCATTCCAAGCTCAGAGTTGGTTTGAGGGCCATGAATTGCTTCCTCTCCTACTATCTGATTTCTTCTTGCTGTTTGGACTCATTTCCCCTAGGAGAAGGAAAAAATTGTGGCCCCCATCAGTGATTCCCCAAAGCCACCCCCTGAGAGGGTGACCCTCACTCTGCCTGTACTGAATGCAGCACGAATGGTTGTGTTTGTGGCTACTGGAGAAAGCAAAGCGGCTGTTTTGAAGGTAACAGCCACAGTTTTGTGTTCTGTGATGGTAATGAGGAATGGGTTTGGGAGGACATCTGACTGTGGGCTGTCCCTAGAAGGGGATGGGAACGGGTACTTCCAGGGTAAGTTGTGGGAAGATTTCAAAGTGGCAACGTCAGGGATCTCCTATGTCTGAATGGCCCAGGTTAAGGGGAAGGACCCTGTGGTGCCCTAATGTTCCCTCTCTTGGCCTTGGGAAATGTCTGGGAGTTGGGGGTGGGGTTGGCCCTCATGCACTTTCTCTTGGGATGGAGAAACAGCGGATCCTGGAAGGTGATGAAGAGAATCCACTTCCTGCTGCGCTTGTGCAGCCCCACACGGGGCGTCTGTGCTGGTTCCTGGATGAGGCCGCAGCAAAAGAGCTGACCATTCCATTTGAGAAGCATTCCATTTTGTAGCCAGATGGGCCCAGATGTGCCAGACCCAGAGTTGACCTCTGCACACTGCTTTCTTGTCTTTCTCTTGATATTTTTACAAAGACCAGTGGGTGTGGGGCAGCAGTCCTCTCTCCTGGGGAGGGAGGGAGTGAGCCTGAGAGCAGGCTCATAAACTGGGTACGGTCTCTCGTGTGACCACCCAATATTAAAATGTGAATTTAAGCCCTGAAACTGTCTCTTAGACTCTTGACTGTCTGTGACAAGGGATGGGGGGGATGACTCTGTGGTGGGTGACTTTCCTGGCTGGCCAGTGGCACAGGTTCTCATGGGCGCTACTTAGCCATTTCCCAGAGAAGGTCCTCAAGGTTCTATTCCATCGGATGACACCCGGTCACTGCTTTGTTCATGCAGCCATATTGGGTTAGTTCTTAGAGTCAAGTCAGCAAACCCCAATTAGGTGCCCCCTCTGAGTCGGGGATTGTTCTAGAAGAGATTGAAATAACATGAAAAACCACATAGTTTTGGCCTTCATTGAGCTCCCTATCCAATAAGGGGTCTGCAGCTTCTAAATAAATACTTAATGGTGCAAGAAAGAGGATGAGGAGAGAGCTAGGCATTCAGACAAGAGAGCAAAAAAAAAAAAATGTGAATGAGACCAAGATCACTCTTAGCTGTTGGGGAGGACGAAGGAAGCCCCATAAAGGACGGGAACCTCAGCTGGGCCTTAAAGGACATGAATAGAGAGAGATGGTGGGGAGGGGTTACGTAGCGTTGAGAGAGGACAGGTAAGATTGGGGAACATTTAGTAGTTCAGTTTGGCTGAAACTGAGAGTGCATAGAGAAGACCAGTGTGAAATCAGGCTAGGAGGTTAAATTGGAGCCACAGTCTGGAGAGCCTTGAATACCAGGATAAGAAGTTTGTATTTGATGGTAAAGGCAATAGGGAGCTACAGCAAGTCTGATCAGGGAAGTGGCATGGTCAGAGCAGCAGGAAGATTAATAACTTATGAAGGATGAATTGGAGAGACAGCCAGTGGGAACACTAATTAAGATGCTATTACAGTAATCCAGGAGAGAGATAAAGACCAAAATTTCCAGTGGTGTAGACTGTCCTCTGCCTCGACCTACCCTCCACCTCCTCACTCCCTTTTCTAATCCATTTCACAGCTCCATCATCTCAGTCACCCACCCATGCTCTCGAACTTGGAGTCATTTCTGTCTCCTCCCTGCCACCTCCCACACCTCATCAAGGGACAGTTTTTTTTTTCTCAAAACACTTTACTCATTTGATCCGTACAATTTACTCCTTGAGGTAGGTAATATCACCATTTTATAGATAAAAAAATGAAATTCAGAAGTTAAATGATTTGCTCAAGATCATAGTTAGTAATTGGCCAGATGGTATTAGAAGTCCTGTTTCCTGACACCCAATACAGTATTTTCTTTGCTTCACCCTCCACAGTCTCTTTTTAAAAACCATTTTTGTTAAATATTTCCCGATTACATGTAAAAAAATTAATCATTTTTAAAATTTTGACTTCTAAATTCTCTCTTTCCCTCCTTGAGAAGGCAAGCAATTTGATTTCAGTTATGTGGGTGAGATGATACCAAACATATTTCCATATTTCCATACAAAAGAAACCACAAAGAAAAAAACAATAAAAATAAAGGAAGTAAAAAAAAGTATGCTTCAATCTGCATTCATAATTCATCAGTTCTCCCTCTGGAGATGGATAGCATTCTTCATCGTGAGTGCTTTGTGATTGTCTTGGATCATTGTGTTGATCAGGCAGGCAAAGCCTTTGCCAGTTGATTATTGTACAATGTTGTAGTTACTGTGCACAACGTTCTCCTGCTTGTGCTTGCTTCACTTTGTATGAGTTCATAACATGTCTTCCCAGGTTTCTCTGAAACTGTCCTGCTTGTAATTTCTTATAGCACAATAGTATTCTATCACAGCCATATGCCACAACTGTTCAACCATTCCCCAGTTAATGGGCATCCATCAGGAGACAGTCGTGGTGAGATTAGGAGCATGAGTGACTGAGAAGATGGAGTTGTCAACTGGTGTGGGAAGAAGGAGGGGGACAAACGTAGGAGCACGTAGGGAATGGTGTATACCGCTGGGACATCCAGATGGACATGTCTAGCCGGCAGTTGGGGGCATAGGGTTGTAGCTTTTGGAAGAATGGGATGGGAGATAAAGAATCATTAACTACCCCCTGCATACAGATAGTTGTATATATTGTCATAGGAGTAGGTGAGATCTCCTTGCCTACACTTTCTTTGGTGAAGAAGGCCTAGGACAGAGACTTAAGGGTGGGAATAGGTACATGCAAGAAAAGAAGGATGAACCAACATAGAGGCAGAGCCAGGAAAAAGCATGTGTCCTGGAAGCTAGGAGCAGAGATGGTACCCATAATGAAGGGGACAAATGTGAACAGGGTCAGATGAAGCAGAAAGACAGAGGAGATTGAGGTGAGAGAGCAGTTTCAAATGAATGGTAGGAACAAAAGCTGAATGGTAAGGGCTTGAGGAATCCCGTAAGGGAATTCACATGTGGCAGTCACTCAAATTTTCATGAGTTCATACAAATCTTCACAGGTTTCTCAGAAACCATCCTCCTTGTCACCTCTTGTATATAGCACGGTAGCATTTCATCACAATCACATACCATAATGGTCTTCCCAAGTATGAAAGAGGCTTGAAGCAGATAAGCCTGGGAGGACAAGAGGAACAGGTGCCCTGAGAGTTGAGGCTGAAGGTGGGAATCTCTAATTCTGTGATTGAGCTGACTGATAGGCATAGGGTATGTGATGAGGGCAGATCTGTTGCAGAAGGTTGAGACTAAGAGTGGCTTGATGCTGGAGGAGAGTCTCTTAGCATGATGTAAGTAGAAAAAGCAGTAGACTTGAAGTTGGTCCCAGCTCTGTGGCCTGGGGTAAGTCATTTTCCTTTCTCTGGTTTTCTGTTTCCTCATCTGTAAAATAAGGGAATTGGCCTAGACTGGATGTTCTTTTACATTTAATTTTTTTTCTCGATTTAAACAAAAATTTTTAACATTTATTTTAAAAATTTTGAGTTTTGTATTCTTTCCCTCTCCCTCTGCCTTCCCCCTTCAAGAATGGAAGCAATTTGATATAGATTGTATATATGCAGTCATGCAAAACATTTCCGTATTAGCCATGTTGCAAAAGAAAAGGTACACCAAAAAAACCCCAAGAAAAATAAAATAAAAAACATATGCTTCAATCTGCATTCAGACTCCATCAGTTCTTTCTCTGGAGGTGGATAGCATTTTTCATCATAAGTCCTTTGGAATTGTCTTGGATCATTGTATTGCTGAGAAGAGCTGAGTCTGTCATAGTTAATCATCACACAATGTTGCTGTTGCTGTGTACAATGCTGTGGTTTTGCTCATTTCACTTTGCATCAGTTCATGTAAGTCTTCCCAGGTTTTTCTGAAAGCATCCTGCTCATCCTTTCTTATAGCACAGTAGTATTCCATCACAATCATATACCAGAACTTGTTCAGCCGTTCCCCAGTTGATGGGGCACTCCCTCAATTTCCAATTCTTTGACACCATAAAAAAAAAAACTGCTCTAAGTATGTACATATAGTTCCTTTTCCTTTTTTTTTTATTTCATTAGGATACAAACCTTATAGTGATACTGATGGATCAAAGGGTACACACAGTTTTATAGTCCTTTGGGCATATTTTCAAATTGCTCTCCAGAATGGTTGGATCAGTCTGCAACTCCACCAACAGTGCATTTGTGTGTTTTTCCACATTCCCTCCAACATTTGTCATTTTTCTTTTCTATCACATCAGCCAATCTGATAGGTGTAAGGTGGTACCTCAGAGCTGTTTTGTTTTACATTTATGTAATAAATGCCTCTAGATTGTTTTGATTTTCTGTTCTGAAGATTGTCCGTTCATATCCTTTCACCATTTATCAATTAGAGGATGACTCATTTTTATAAATTTGACTCAGTTCCCTATATACTTGAGAAATAAGGCCTTTATCAGAGACTTTTGCTGTAAATTTTTTCCAGTTTCCTGATTTTCTTATAATCTTGCCTGTATTGGTTATGTTTGTGCAAAAATTTTCAGTGTGATGTAATCAGAATTATCCATTTTACATCCCATAATACTATCTCTTCTTTGGTTGTAAATTTTGCCCTTATCCATAAATCTGATAGGTAAAATATTCTGTTCCTCCAATTTGTATATGATATTTACCCTTTATGTCCAAATCATGTACCCATTTTGAGCTTATCTTGGTACATGGTATGAGATGTTGTAGACCAGATGTTCTTAGTTTTTTTTTTTCATGTGATGGACACCTTTGACATTTTGGTGAAGCACAAGGACCTCTTCTTAGAATAACGTTTTAAGTGCATAAAATAAAATTCAGAGCATTACAAAGGAAGTCAGAGGTTAATGCAAATAATGTAATTTTTTTCCCACCCAGGTTGGTAGACCCCAGGGTAAGAAATCCTGAGTTATATGATTCCTGAGACCACTTCTAATTCTCTATGATTAATTAGATAAGAGGTCATCAGAGCCTAGACCAGGACTGGCCAGAGGGGTGCATATGAAGGGGGAAGATTTGGTAGATATTATGCAGGCAAGACTTGCCAAGGGACCAAGGGACAAGGGTTGTGGAGTGAGGAACAGATGGGGAAAATCCAGAGGCTGAAGTCCTTTTCCACTGTTATGGGGAAGCCAGACCCAGGAGAGCTTCATGGTACATGGAAGGGTAACGTAGCCTTGGTCAGTGCTGGAACATCCATCCAGCTTCAAATATCCTGATAACAGTACCCAACAGAGGGATCCAAGGGGAGAGGCTCGGAGATAGGCTCTCCTGCTAGGGAGGAGGGGAGGTCACAAAACAGAGGGGACATTGTCCTGGTTGTTATCACATGGAGGGGGAGGGAAGAGCATCATTCAGGGTGGGTCACAAAACATGGCAGGGGGTGAGGTGGGGAGGGTGAGGACAAGTCACAAAGCAGAGGGGATACTGTCCTGGTAGATAAGGCAGTAAGCCCAGACCCCATGTGCTGCACTAAGCTGCTTGATCCTGCTGGCATCCTCAGTGCTATGTTTGCATGTGGCCCATCAGCAGATTCCCTGAGTTGTTTGAAGGGTTGAGTTGGGTGATCAGTACAACTTTAGTTCTGCTCACTTTCCTGGGCATACCCACAGTAAGGGAAGCATTTTGGTCTTAGTCCCTGCTTGGATCCAGGTTTGCCCCCTAAGTATGGGCTAGAGTCTGTGGCCAGGTTGCTGGTTGGTTCTGGTTCCACACACACACACACACCCCCTTTGGTCTTTTCCCTGGAACCATGGTAGCCTGGGCCTGGGTTTTGTCCCTGCGCTTTGGACTGCCCCTCCCCAACTCCTAGGCCTATTTGACCCCCATCTCTAAGGGCCTTAGCCCAGGACCAACAGGACACTTGGTGATAGACTGGTCATTTGGCACCTGAAGATGGACATGTGGTCACTACTATTTGTGCACCCGTAAAAGACTTCATCTTAACCCTGGAGGAAATAACCGACTTTGGAAAATCTCTAACTGAAACAGAACAGAAAACAGGTGCAGGGTGGGGCTAGAGGCATTTCCCCAGGGAGCTGATGATACTGAAACATAGCTTCAGCTTCACAAAGTTTAGGCTAAAGCTTGCCCTTTCGCCCATCCCATGTTCCCTTGTCTCTGGCCAGTTTGAAGATATTGCATCTTCTGTAGATGGGTAGAGACAGCCACAGACACAGAGAAGAGGGTCAGGAAGGTGGCTGAGGAGCCAGAAGAAGGCTTTGACTCATTCTCTTTTATCAACCTCTTTTAAACCTTTAATACAAATTCTTTTGCTAAGCTGGTGGGTGCTTTCAGCAGGGTTATTACCCTGGCGTTCCTGTGGTTGGCAGGTGTGGCCATAACATCCCCTGATGAGAGCCAGTTACCCCCATACACACACCTACACACCCTTCTCCGACATGTCTCTGGAGAATTAACAATTTTTGAAATTTCCCACCCACAACACAAGGTTCACTTCTCTCATGGAGTGACGGGGATCATTTTTTTTTGTGCAGTCAAAGAGGGGTTCAGTTTCCCCCAAAGTCTTTCTTGTTGCAGAGTTGGCTCTGCTAGGGTGGCATGTCAGGACCTAATGGCTTAGAATACCAGGACTTTACTAAAAGATTGCTAGGATCGAATTAGAGGAAGCCTGCTCTAAGGGCTTTATGTCAATAGAACTTAGACTGAAGGAGCCATTCTATCCCAGAGAAATTACCTAGACTTTTAACTTATCTGAGTTGCCCATCAGGAGGTGCCCTCAGGGCTGAGTGGGATTCTCTAAGCAGTTATTCTGTTTAACCAACCAGTGGAGGAACCTTCCTGCAGGACCTTCAGTGGAAAGAACAAGATGGGGGCACAGAACTCGAGCCACCTGGGGGAGAGACATTGCCAGTACCTGAGAGGTAAGGACAGGAGAGAACGTGTTTGGAGAATGAATTGTCAAGTATTATTTCCAGAGCCTTTCTGAGAACCTGGGTAGGGTATTTGGCAGCAACTCAAACCAGTGAAAATGTGTTGTGTCCCTCCTCTCCTCTCTTCTCTTCCCCTGCTCTCTGTTTCTCTTTCCTTCCCCCTCCCCGCCCCCCGCGTCTCTGTTTCTCTGTCTCTCTCTCTCTCTCTCTCTCTCTCTCTCTCTCTCTGTCTCTCTCTCTCTCTCTCTCTCTCTCTCTCTCTCTCTCTCTGTCTCTCTCTCTCTCTCTCTATCCCTCTCTCACCCCCACCCCCCTCCCTCCCTCTTCTCTCTCCTTCCCTGTTATTTTCTCAGTCTCTCTTTCCTCCTCCTTCCTTCCTTCCCCCCCACCCCTTCTCTCTTCCCCTGACATTTGGACTGTGACTCAGAGCTGCCACTCAGCACTGCTCTGGACCCCATTATCTGCAAGGAGACAGGGATATGTTCTTGGCTCCAACATGAGAAATTCCTTCAAGTACCAAACCCTGGGTGTGACTACAGTTTATATGCCATCCACATGTGGACTGCAGGATCCTGTCTAAACTAGTCCCTACTAGCACATGCATGGGAGGAGGGCTTTTGGAGTTTTGGGGGAGAAAAAGCACTTGGAATCATGATTCTTTGCTGAGGGTCATTTGAGCAGAAGAAAAGGTGGATTAGATGGGTGAAGGGGTGTCAGCCATCACCCAGCCAGTCAACAAGCATTTATTAAATGGTTACTATATGCCGGGCATTGTGCCAAGTGTTGGAGATGAAGTTACCCACAAAAAGAAAGACCCTGGAAGCCTCCTTGCCAACATCCTTGACAAATCACTCGGCTGAGGCTATTAGACAGTGCAGGGCAGGCATGCGTCACAGGTGGGGGGCTATTGCTAAAGCAACATTGGCTGATTGGTCTTTCTCCAAGCCCACCCTGGTTTTCAGGGATTGGTGGCTCTAAGTATGCAGCTCACTCACCCCGTTAGGAGTAAACATCCAGCAAATGAACACGTATGCTGCTGATTTCTTGGAGTCTTTGTGGGCCCTGATGGTCTCTTCTTGGAAGGAAAGGATATATAGATAAAGGGAGAACTAGGCATGGAACTGATGGCCCAGAAACCAACTGAGCCTGACCTCGGAGCCAAATCTGGTTATTCTATATATTAAAGATGTACAACAATGATACAATATACAATTAAAATATACAAAAATATACAATTAAAAATAGTAGTCATTGCTGACATTTATAAAATGCTTTAAGCTTACCAAGCCCTTACTTCCATATTTCATTTGATCCTTGCAACAAACCTGTGAGGGAATAAGTATGTTGTTACCCATAAGAAGGAGATGATGAGGAAACAGAAATGGAGGGGGTGTGCCTTGTCCTACAGTGAATAAGTGGTGGAGCTGAGATTCAGACCCAGGTCCTCTATCTCCAAATCAACTAGGTGGTGCAGTGGCCAGAGTGCTGGACCAGGAGTCAGAAAGGCATGAGTTCAAATCTGTCAATGTCTCTGTCTGTCTCCCTCAATCTCTCTCTCTCTCTCTCTCTCTCTCTCTCTCTCTCTCTCTCTCTCCCCCCCTCGATCTCTCTCTCTCTCTCTCTCTCTCTCTCTCTCTCTCTCTCTCTCTCTCTCTCTCTCTCCCCCCCCCCTCGATCTCTCTCCCTCTCTCTCTCTCTCTCTCTCTCTCTCTCTCTCTTACAGTATTGGAATCCCCAACCACGAGCTCCTTTCCCAGGCTCTCATTCCTGCATTATCTGCCGGCTGGTGCTTCTCATGGATGTTAAGAAGAAAGACTTGGACTCAAGTCACCTGCATCCAGCCTCTCTGATCTTTGGGGGAATAGGACAATTGGGGATGAGAGCTTCATGGGAGCAGTTATGTCTCATGTGCATCCAGTCACCAAGATTCCAGGTGGAAGGTGTTCTGCCCATCACTAGCCTCCCTAACTCAGACTTGGTATAAAGAAGATCATGGGGGCAGCTAGGTGGTGCGGTGAATAGAGCACGGGCCCTGGAGTCAGGAAAACCTGAGTTCAAATATGGCCTCAGATACTTGACACTTACTAGCTGTGTGACCTTGGGCAAGTCACTTAACTATGATTGCCTCCCCAAAAAAGAAAAAAAAAAGATCATGCCTTGGGTAGGTTTTAAAGACCTGTCAAAAGCGAGAGGGATCACAGGGCATAGTCCCTGGGGTCTGTGAAGGGGCTTCCAACTATCTCAAAATAAAGTGAGATCAGCTTGGGGGGAAAGGAGATCAGCTAACGTTTGTATCTGTCCTTTGTCCCTTCCCAGGACGGACAGGTGCTTTCCTGAATTCCTTCATGCCACATTACCAAAGACAACTCGCTATGGCCCTCCTGAGGCAAATCTCAAGAGAGCTGACACCCCAAGGACAGATGGGATTCCAGCTATTGAAGAGTGAAGTAGGTGCTGATGCTGGGGAGGTTCTAGGTTGGCACGAAGTGGGCATTGATCCTGAGAGCACTACGGATTGTGATAAAGTGGTTATGGCTCCTTTGAGTGGGGTGGTTTTCCACCAGAGGCTTCTTCTCTGGGTCCAGGGTTCTTCAAGTGTACAAAAGTTGGAGATCACATAGAATCCCAGCGCAATCTCCTTGAGTGGAGAGGAAAAAAGGACATTGAGGACAGGAGCTCATCAGCCCTCCAATGTCAGAGGCTTTAGAGAATGAGAGAATGCCTTCTTTTATGCTGAACTCTCTCTTGTTTTGTGTCCAGGTACACTCCTGGTTATTCCATTCCTTTTTCTTTTAGCTTCAAAAAACTTATTTTTTAACACATATTTTTTATCTGTGCCTTTCCACTTCCCTTCACCCACTGAATCATGAAAAGTAAAAACGAGATCCTCATAACAAATAGGCATGGTCCAGCAAAGCAAATTCCCACCTTGGCCATGTCCAAAAACATCGGTCTCATTCTGCATTTTAAGCCCATCACTTTTCTCTGGCAGGTGAGTAGTGTGTTCAGTCCTGTGGACTGTAGTTTTATCAGCCCGTTGGCCCGATGTTCTCAAGTCATTCAAAGATGTTTTCTTCGATGATGTGGTTGTATTGTGAATTGTTATATTCTGCTCATTTCTCTCTGTTCACGGAGGTTTCCCCAAAACTGTCATCATTGCTTACAGTACAACGACATTCCAATCTTCTGACACATTTCTATACTCCAGCTTGTTTAGCCATTCCCCCTTAGCTTCTAGGTTACTGCAGAATTGCTATAAATTGTTTTTGTTCATATGATTCCTTTGAATCTTTGGGTAGATGCCTAGTAGCGTATCACTGACACTATTCCTTTCCAGGATTGGGGCAGGGAAGATGTTGGAGATGGTATTTGTGTAGCTTGTAGTGCAATTGGGGTCCCCTGGTGCATTTTTCCTGCTTCCAAATGGAAAGAATAGCACAAGATGGCCCCAAATGGCTGTTCTTTGAGACCCAATGCCTTGGTGGGAGAGGGAACCAGGACCTTCATTTCTCTCCCCTTCCAGGGTATTCCAAAAAAGCATCTAAACCAACCATTAACTCACAAAAGGTTGTCCTTTCATTGTGGGGATGTATTTTTTTAATTAAGATTTTTTATTTTTAGTTTACAACACTCAGTTCTGCATGATTTTGAATTGCAGATTTTCTTCCTCCCCTCCCCTCCCCTCCCCTCCCCAAGACAGCATGGCATCCGATATATCTTCTACATACAACTTTGCATTAAACTTACTTACACAATAGTCAAGTTGTAAAGAAGAATTATGACCAATGGAATGAATCATGAGAAAGAAGAAACAAAACAAAACAAAAAAAAGAAAAAAAAAGAAGGAAAAAAAGGAGAGTAAATATTTTGCCTCAATCTGTATTCAGACTCCATAGTTCTTTCTCTGGGTGTAGACAGCTCTCTCCATCATGAGTCCTTTGGAGTTGTCTTTGAACCTTGTATTGCTGAGAAGAGCCAAGTCTATCAAGGTTAGTTATCACAGAATCAATATATCTGTGGTTGTGTGCAATGTTCTCCCGGTTTGGCTCCTCTCACTCAGCATCATATCCATCATATCATGTAGGTTTTTCCAGGTTATTATGAAGTCCGTATCTTCGTGGGGATGTATGTTTAAAGCATCTGGTGAAGGTCTGCAGGTTCATGCTCTGCTACTTCTGCTTCAGATCCCTGGAGAGATGGCAGATGCACTGTCCTTAGCTCAGCTGTCTTTAAGTACAGACATTAATAGGTACCATGTGTTTGGAAAACCACTGGTGTGCAGCTGTGGCAGCCTCAGGGAGTCTGTTGAATGTGGGGGAGCAGAATAGAAAGCTCTCACTTTATTGTCCTGGGTTTTTTCTAAAGAGATGTCACTTGGTATGATGCCACTTTTGACCAAGTTTCTCTTCTCAGAAGCCTCCCCCAGCTGTGATGCATGAGGGGATCCTGACTCACTTGCAAGGGAACTCCCCGAAGTGGAAGGAGAGTTACTGTGTGCTACGTGGAGACTCCTCTCTAGAGTGGTTTGGCAGTAAAGAGGTAAAAGTGTCCATTTTATTCTCATTTGGGTCTGCCAGTGCCAATGTCAATGCCAACACCAATGCCCATGCCAAGCTGAACACTTGGTTCTAGACCCCTTGCAGTCAGTTCTTTGCAGAGGCAGTGGTGGGAAGAATGTTAGGCCGGGATCTAGTAGTATCTCTGCTCCTTGGTACAGGTATGACCTTGGGGAATCCATATCAGAGTTGGAGTCAGAGTGAATATGCATTTATTATGCACCTACTACGTACTGGGCACTGTGCTAAGCTCTGGAGATACAAAGAAAGGTGTAAGATAGTGCCTGCCCTCTGAGAGCTCACAATCTAATAAGGGAAGAAGCTGGAAGGGGGAGGGCCATGAAGTCATGCAGTCATGGTAGAAAATAATTTAAAAAGATATAGGTTTCCAAGTTGATTTCACCTTGCAGAATGATGCGTCTGTGGAGATGATGGCATTCAGGAAAGTAGCCTGCTGGGAAATGCTGAAGAGAATTCCCTGTGTGTCACCCTTAAATAGTGGAGAATCTGGGATAAGCTTTCCAGTGTCCATCCTCCACCCTCTTCAATCAGAGGGTGGGACCTCTGGGACCTCTCTGGGTCTCAATGATCTCATCTGCAGAATGAGGTTGGACTAGATGACCTCAGTTTTGACTTAAGATCCTGTGCACTGAGTTCCAATGTTGGCTCTGATACTTGCCCAATGTGTGGCCCTGAGCAAGTCACTTAACCTCTGGGAGCCTCAGTTTCCTCATCAATAAAGTGGGAAAACGATACTTCTACCATCTATCTCATGCAGTTTTGTGAGACAAACACTTTGTAAACCTTAAAATACTGGGGTTCTCCTCTATTTCTATGAATCATTACTTTCATTACTATTACTATTCATATGGATATACCCTTCTCCTTGTCTCAGGTACCATGTTCCCAGGTTCCCTTTATCCAGTGGCCATAGAAAGCCAGAGCTGGGAGCCCCTTTATAACTCATTAACCAAACCCCTTGATTTACAGAGAGGAAATTTGAACACTCCTTGTCATTGGTTGTATTTTCTATTTTGAAAGGTTGCTTTGGTTTTTCTAGAAGCCTCTCTGCCATTTAAAATCATTTCTGAAGGATCTGGAACTTTGCAGTCCCAATCAATCAATCAATAAACATTTATTAAACGCTTACTGTATGCCAGGAATATACAAAGACAGGAGGAAATTGTCCCTGCCTTCAAGGGGTTTATATTCTAATCAGTACATATATTCCATATACAAATCAAATACTGAATAACCTTGGAAAGGAATGTACCAGCAGCTGGGCGGGCTGGGAATGGCCTCATTCAGAAGGTCAGTTAATACTGACTAAGCTTTCCATGGGGCTGTGTTGAGCTAGGTATTCAATAACTCAAACCAACACAGCATTTGGAGCCCATGGACCATGTAGCTCCCCTGCGCTAATACCTCTAGTAGCTGTCCATTGCCCCTAGGATGACATGCGTATCCCTGAGCCTGGTGATTAAGGCCCTCTAACACTCTATTTCTACCCTACTCTTCTAGCTTCATTTTACCCTATTTCTTTCACAAATTCTCCATTCCAGCCAAACTCGAATCCTAGCTGTTCCCTGAACTGTACACACTATCTGTCGCATTTGTAAAATCCATCCCCTATCCTACGATGCCTCCCCTCATCTTCCTCCTAGAATCTTTGTCTGCCTTCAAGACTCAATGGAAGGACCACCTACTCCATGAAGCCTTCCTTTATCTTCCCTCCCTTCCAGTAGTTTGCACTCCTTCCTTCTTTATACGACCTTGTATTATACTTAATGTACGTACATGGTATGTCTCTACCACCACATCTAATGGAATGTAAGGTCTTTGAGGACAGAGAATGTTTCTCTTTTTTTTATTATTCCCAGGACCTAGTAGAGTGCCATACCCATGATAGCTACTTAATAGATTTTTGCTTGGATTGAATCAAATTGAATTGGAATTTAAATAAGATATAGATGCCTAAAGTCCATCATTAAGTCAAAGGCAGAGATCAGATACATGCTCTCAGTGGTACCCTCATGGCTATGGGCACTTCAGGGTAGGAATGAAAGGCTCATGGAGTGGAATTAGTGCCGAATACCTGTGAGTGGGACAGCCAGGTAAGAAGCTTTCTTCTCCCACCATCTTTGTAGCTGCCATTCTTCCCCAGACATGAGCTGGCTCCCCATCCCCCCACCTCCATTCCCAAGTCACCTTGTCTCCACAGAACTTTAGGTGAACCAAGCACCAAATCTTGTATTTAAATTCAGCAAATGTTTAATCAGTAAAAAGTGGATTTGGAGGTAGAGGACCTGTGTTCAAATATCGACTCTTCCACTTACCAACTGTGCAACCTTAGGCAGAACATCTGCCATCTCTGGTTTTAGTCCTAGACTCAAGTTCTAGTCCTGGACCCATAACTAACTTGCTAAGTAGCCTTGGGCAAGTCACTCCCCAATCTCTGGATCTCAGTCTCCTCTTCTCTAAAATGAGAGGGCAGCACCTTTCAGATCCCATTCGTCTCTAACTCTATGATCTTGGCATCTTGATAAACAGAGGTGGTGGAAATTTCAATAAGGGATGGTCTCGGCCTTCATGGTGGCTGGAGTCTAGCAAAAGGATAGTTATCATACAAAATAGTAAGCGATGAAGGCATTGGAGAGAGATGTAAATCAACACTGACTTCTTGATGCCAGAGTGCGGTATAAGGACTGAAATAATTTCCAGCTGGGAAGAATCCCTGAAAACTTCCTCCAGGAGGTGTCATCTGAGTTTTAAAAGATCGATAGGAATTTGAAGAGGTGTCCTAGGAGCAAAAGTCCAGAGGTGGGGAACTTTAGGGTGTGTGCAGAGACAGGAAGTAGTCCAGCTAGGCACGGGGTGGGGGATTATTGTTGTCGTCGGTCTTGTTTCTCCATTTTCAAAGAGGACCAATGACGTCAGGAAGGTGATGTCATGAACTGCAAGTGAATTGGATTTAAGTGAGGCAGAGCTGTGCAGTCACCAGCCTCATTCTGTCTTCCAGAGCCATCTGGGTCCAGTGGCAAAAAAATGCTAGAGCTGGCAAGGCTTAGGCCTTTTAATCCAACTCCTTCATTTTACAAACGAGGAAACTGAGGCCCAGATATTAGAGAGTGACTTGCTTAAGGTGACATAGAAAATTATAATCCTGCAGATCTGGGACTAGAACCTGTGTTTTCTGACTTCCAAGATTCTTGCTGAGGCACCATGCTACTTCCATGATGCTTCATTGAAAGTGTCCCGTGAGTGAATATTTGGGGGAGTTCTTGCCTCGCTAGCTGCTCATCTTCCCAAGAGAGCAACTTGTAGTTGAGAAAATTTCTGAAAAGTCCCTTTGGGTGTCTTTCTAGGAGCAGAGATGTGGTGATGAGCCACAGGGGTCTGTTGCTTTGACTGGTTACACACTAGTGGCCTCATGGAGGGAATGTCTCTATCAGAGCTCAACAGGTAAGACTTTGTGACTAGAGAATAATCACAACTGCTCACATTCCCGTGGTGCCCCTAAGGTTCACAGAGCCCTTTCCAACAGCAGTCCTTAGATGTGGGTAGGGCTAGGATTAGGCAAAGACAGTTGTTTCTAGGTTCCCTCACCAGCCTCAGAAGGAGAGTGCTCAAAGGCTTGGAGAGCCCTTGTCATGGAAAGATTGATGTGGGGCCAATTTTAAAAGCAAGATGGCCCTCCATTCCCCACACCTTATATATAAGGGCATTCTTGATTTGTCCTGGATTGGCTGTGTAGCTCAAGAGATTGAAGCCAAGCTTTCTTCTTGACTCTAAGACAAGAATGAAGCCTAGAGTCTTTCTCTTTCACAGGGAGCCATTCCATTCAGGATCCAGATCCAATCACTGAGCCCCCTCTGGGATTTCCCATCTATCTCAGCCACCCTTTCCGACAGCCTCTCTGCTTGTGCACGGACACGGTAGAATCCCAGGGCAGCTGGAAATCTATCCTGAGATATGGGATTCGGCTCCGGGGGACAGGTAGGCTTGGGTCCAGCCCAATGTGATTTCTCTGAGGGGCTGCAGTCAGAATTATATCTGTGTCCTGTGAGTAGGTCCCTGGTGTCACAGACAAGGTCTGGATAAGTTCCTGAGTTCTCTCCTCCTGCATAGACCTGATAGATGGGTCAGTCTCTCAGGAAAGTCCCTGTCACTATGGAAAAGACCCTTCTTGACTGGTTCATTCAACAGCAGACAATGTAGTAGTAAGCACCTACTTCATCTAATGTCAGGGAAACCACAAGATCATGGACTGAATGACTAAAAGGGCCCTCAGAGGCTATCTAGGACCACCACTCTCATTTTACATATGAGGAAATTGAGGCCCAGGCAGGTTAAGTGATACAAAGTCATATACATAATGACAAATCTGGGAATCCCTGCTCTCATATGCTGGACAAGTGAGCAGCCAGCCCCTTCTTGGAGGTCTCCAATCAGAGGTAGGGATTCCTTTCAGAAATGGGTCAGACCTGATGGCCCTTGAAGTCACCTCCAACACACATCCTGTGATCTAGACTTTTGGCTTCCCAGCTCTGCCACTTACTACCTACCTGTGTCTCAGTTTCCTTATCTGTAAAAGGGGGGAGAGGTTGCACTCAGTGACCAAATGTCTTTATTTTTTTTTAAAGGGGTGTGCGTGTGTGTGAGTGTGTGTGTGAGAGAGAGAGAGAGAGAGAGAGAGAGAGAGAGAGAGTAGTATCTTCAAGCAACAGAATCTTTAAACAATTGAACTTGATTTTGATTGCTTGGAAAATTCTAGATTAGATTATGTACAACTTGAGGCAATCCATTCTATTTTCAGCACAGCTCTTGTGGTTAGAAAGTTTTTCCTGACATCACACCTAAATTGCCTCATTGTGACTTCCACCTCTGGGGCCAAAAGGAACAAGTCTAATGATCCACGGAGCAGCCCTTCAAATACTTGGACACCCCCACCCCAGCCCCCAGTCTTCTCCTCCAGGCTAAACATTCCTAGTTTTTTTCAATTGTTCTTCCTGTGATGAAGACTCAAGACCCTTTGCCATCCTCTTTGCCTCCTCTTGGCAATGCCCCTCACAGGCTGTAGTGGCTGATATGCTGTCCTCATGGAGCTCACAGTCTAGGGAGATAAGACACAAGCAGAAAATTAATGCTGATGATACATTTCCAGTTGATTAGAGTGGGGTATGCAAGGCTCTTTGAGGTCAAAGGAGGTTGGTTGTGACTGGCCAGGAGGAACAGGGAAGGCGTCCTTGACTGCTGGGTAGGATTTCAGGGCCAATACCAACCTCCTTGAGCTCACTGCCACATGTGGGCCCAAGCATGGAGGAATGAAGGTAAAATTGGCTTCAGTTTTACAGAGAAGAAAATCCCCCGATGTGGAAGCATTTCTGGATGCAGTGAAGTCTTTCAGGCAGGAGAAAGGCATTTATGGAGTCGACAACCTTCTTTTGGGCACAGACGCAGAGGTTTGTAAAACAAGTATAGCTGGGGGTCACCCTCCTCTGCCTACAGGGGCTGTGACCTAGGGAAGGACAGACTGCTGGAGAGGGAGCCCATCTCCTTCTGCCATAGAGTGGTCAGCTCTGCCTTCCTTTGGCCTTAGATCCTCACCAATCTGCTGATGCGGGATCTGTTGCCAAAGCTTCGGGCCCAGAAGCCAGCCATGCTCAGGGGTATGGAAAGCCGGAGGAAATGGGCCTGGAGGAAGGTAAATTCTCCACTCTAACTTTTCCTATCCACAGGTTTATCATTGCTTGAGCCACACTGGGTTTTTGCCTCTGGCTCAGGTCCAGTGTCTCGGGGTTGGTGGGCAGAGGGTATAGAACAGGACTTCTCAACCCTTAAGATTTTAACCATGGACTGACTCCATGGATATTTTCTAGGGGTCCGTGAACTTGGATAGGAAAAAAAAAACCTTTATGTCTTCATTTTTACTGACCTCTAACTGAAATTGAACACTTCCTTCAATTATTTAAAAACATTATTCTGAAAGGGATCCATAGACTTTACCCCCAAAGAGGTCCATGGTGTTGTGGTTTAGGGGTGCTAGGGACCCTGAAATGCAAGGGTACAGGGCACAGGTCTGCCTTGAAAGACTTTTGACAACTCAAGCCTTCCAATTAAAGTAGCCAGTTTAGTTGTGACACCAATATAAGCAGGTCACACTCTTAAGGAATCTAAGCGTTTGATGAGGATAAAATTGGTACTTTTACACAGAAAGTCTGTGGGAAGATCTGGATGGGATTAAGAAGTGGCAAGTAATCTGGGATGGGCCAGGTACAGACAATGAGGGCCTCAAAGAAAGGGCAGTTAAAAGGATTATTGACTGGGATGGCCTGGGTGCCTCAGGAAGAGGCCAGGGATCTGGGTTCAGGGGCTGGGTTCCTAATGGAACTATGGGAAAGTTTAAGAGCTTTTCCTTTTAGGGGTCCAGCATGAATCCCACCCCCCATCACATGCCACAAGAAAGGTTAACAACCCCAGGTATACTGGGTGATTCTATCAGTTGTTTGGGATACCATACCCAGAAACCCCACAGCCCTCAGAGCCCCTCCTGTGGGGCAGGCACTTGGTGTCAGTCAGCAATCAGGATTGTGAGAATGGGTGCTATGACACCACCCCCTCCTTCCCCTTCTAGAAGAAAAGAAAAACCAACAAGACAAAATACAACCAACATTATTGCTGTGTGTTGGCACTGTGTTTGTTTGGTTGGCGCTCGGGGACTTTGGGGGCAAGAACACTGACTCCCTTCAAATATTTCTGCTGTGACCTATATAAATGTCTTTGATATAAGGATATATGCTTTCCTAATTCTCTCTTTCTCTCTCTCTTTTTCTCATATCTTCCCCCTCCTTTCCTTCTTCTCTCCCTTTCTGTCTCTTCTTTTCTTCCTCTCCCTCACCCTCCTTCCTTCCTTTCTTTTGCCCCTTACCTCTCTCCCCTTCTCTCTTTTTCCTCTTCATCTCTGTCTCTTTCTGCCTCGCTTCCCATCTTCTACCTCTTCCCCACCCCCACCCCCTTCTCCTCTCTTTCCCTTTCCTTTTCTGTCTGTCTCTGTCTGGGTCCTGCTGTTTGAACAGTTCTTGGATGAAGTCTATGTTCTGGTATTAAAGCTGGTCTCCTCTGAGCTCCAAATTTTTCATCAAGAAAAAGAAGAACGGCAGAAAGAGTTGGAGAAGAAAATTCGTCCTGAGGCGGATCAGATGCTTGCATTAAGCAATCAGATTGCTCAAAGACTTCAAAGTGAGAATTGGTTGGGTGAGGAAGGCGCTGTTTCTGCCTGGGGCAGGCTTGTAGAGAAACCAGATTCAGCTCCAAAGTGTCTCTGCCACCCCCTCACCCCCACCCCAAGCCTCCCACTCCCCCCCCCCTTTGTGCTGCTCACATTCCAGTGACTGAGCCAGGGCCTTTTGGATGAGTCAGAGAACTGTCCTGGGACCCTCTTGTTTCCCCCCAGATCCCAGATGCCTCTTCCTTCGTGCTACAGCCCAGGCTTTCTGCCAGGCCTAGGGCCTCATGAAACACTCTGCTCTTTCTCTAGAAATGGTGTGTGGCCCTGCTGAGTCCTCCCTCTGCCAGGAAGTGGAGCCTCAGCTGACCTGGGTGATGGAGGAGCTTCTGGGCCCTGTTCACCAAGGGTTTGGCATGATTGGCATGGTCCTTGTCCACCGAATGGACGGTCTGCTCAGAAACGTGCAGAGAAGCCGGGTCGTGGCTGTGCTGAAAGAGGAGGTGAGACCTCTCCATGTGGTTCCAGCTTATATCCTGCAACACCACTCCCCCCCACCCTGCCTTTTTAATTAAAATTTTTAAAAAATTATTAAAGCATTAATTTTTTCTCCCTCTTTAAAAAAAGGAAAACAAAACCCTTTTAACAAATACTTATAATCAGGAAAAGAAAATTCCCCCATTGGCTATGTCCAAAAATGTGTTTGTCAGTCTATATATTTTTAGTCCATCACCTCTCTGTCAGGAGGAGGCAGGTAGCATTCTTCATCGTGAACCCTCTGGAATCAGGGTGAGTCACTGCATTGATCAGATCTCCTTAAGTCTTTCAAAATTATTCATTTTCGCAGTTTTGTTGTAGTTTAATTTGTTCTCCTGGTTCACTCTGCATCAGTTCATATAAGTCTTTTCAGGTTTCTCTGAAACTGTCTCTGTTCATTTCTTATAGCACAGTATTGTTCTATTACATTCCTTTACTGTCATTTGTTCAGCCATTCCTCAATTGATTCAATTAATGGGTACCATTTTATTCCATTTGCCACTACTAAAAAAAAGTGTTATATCTTTCTTTGCTCTCTTTGGTTTTAATTATTTATTTTCTAAATTAAATTTTATTTTTCAATCAATGAAAACATGTATTTCCTTCTCCCTAATAAGAGAGAAAAATAAAACCTTTGTTACGAATATACCTAGTTGAGCAAAAATAAATTTCCTTATTGGCCATGCCCCCTCCAATAGATGTCTCAGTCTATACTCTGAGTTCATCACCACTCTCAGGAAGTGGGTAGCATGTTTCATCATGAGTCCTCTGGAATGGCGGTTGGTCATTGTGTTGACGAAAGTTCCCAATTCTTTCAAAGTTGTATGTCTTCACAATATTGTTGCCCTTCCAGTATTCGTGGTTTTCTTTTTCTGTCTGTTTTTGCCAATTTGATAGGTGTGAGGCATAACCTCAGAGTTGCTTTAATTCATGTTTTTCTAATTATTTGTGATCTGGAGCATTTTTTTTTCATTTGATTATAGATAGCTTAGATTTCTTCCCTTGAGAACTACCTGTTTATGTCATTTCACTTTATCAGCCAATTTAACTTTGTGAATGTCAGTGTTAGGCCTGGAGTCAGGAAGACCCAAGTTCAAATCTGGCCTCAGGTTAGAAGCTATGTAACCTTTGCCTGCCTTGGTTTCTCCAAGTGTAAACTGGGGATAATAATAGCACCTCCCTTGTAGAATTGTTGTTGAGATAGTTTAAAAAGACTTAGGACAGTGCCTGGCACATAGTAGGTACTTAATCACTGCTTGTCCCCTCCCTCCCTCTAGCCTCTTTTCCAGGAAGCAACTTTCTTTACACTGGAAATTGTCCTGGTGGATGCCAAAGGAGTTATAGAGGCTTAGGGCCAACAGCCTTTGATTCCGGCAACTAAATCAGGCAAGAGTTCAGGCTCCAGTTACTCTGTCTGGTTCTCCCTTAGTGTATCCTGGCTCAATCCACACTTCCTTCAGTGGTCCTGTAGGCCACAGTCATACATCTTGTGCTTATCTTGTGGGGAGCTCACATTTCCTAAAGGCTAATAAAACACCAGAAAGAGTGCTGACCATGAAGGCTGTTTGGGGCACTTCCTTGGCATAGAGGGGAAGTGAGTTATAATAGGAAACATGTGGAAATCTCCTTCTTCGATATGAAGACTCCTAGACCCTCAGGGCTAGAAAGGAACTTAGAGGGCATTTGTTGCTTAAGCAAGACTCTCCTGTGGCTCCTACGATTGACATTCAGCCTGCACTGAAAACCTTCAGTGATTGGGGATTAAACACTCCTGGAGGCAACCCAGGTCACTTAGAAAGTTTGTTTTGACCTCAAGCCCAAAGTTGCCCCTTTGTAACTGATGAGATCAGGGTTCACCCAAGAACGTTGGGGTGCCATATGAAATGATGGAATGTAGACAAGTGGGTTTTAGTACCTTGAAAGAATTCACATTCACTAGGACAGTCTTCAACTTAAAGAAAGTCATTTATTGGGGTAACACACTCAGGCAGGCCTGCTCGCTGTGAGGCTGAGCCTCAGCCGGCTCTTCTCCCCTACAGCTGGGCAGAGCCGTCCACCTTCCCATAGGAGGCAGAAGCCATTGGCCAGGTTAAAGGTCTGGTTTAAATACAATTTTATGGAATAGGGGGAAGGGGCACAAGAGCATGGGAGGAGGGGCAGGCACAGCTCTAGAATGCCTGGGATATCAGGTATTCCAGAGGTGCCTTTGTCATACAGATAAGCAAAGAGAACAGGAAAGGGGGAGGGGGAGAGCTGTTCTGGCATGTCAGGTAAGGGGGTGCTTTGTGAAAGCACACAGGTAAGTCCATGCTGGGGGCTTCGATGCACAGTCTTCTTCGATCACTTTTCTGGCTGGTCACATCCTGGCTCTTATCTCACATCTCACATCTTGCATCCTGCTTGCTCCATCTGCCTCCAGCACTCCTTTCTACTTCATCAGTAACTACTATCCATTTGCCCCCTGGGGTCACACAGAACAAGTCTAATCTTCCACTCGAAAGATTCCTGGAGACAGATATCATAGCCCACCCCCAACCCCCCAGTCTCGTCTTCTCTGGGCTAAAGACTCCTAGTTGCTTCAATCAATGGTGGCACCTCTTAGATGAACTCTAGCTTCTCATCGCTCTTCCTAGAATGCAGGGCATCTAGGACTAGGCAGACCATTCCAAATGTGTTCTGAAAACTACAGTACTGTATCACTTTCTGCTCTGGCTGCTGTGCCTTCTGTAGCCTAGAACCCCACTCTCTTTTATGTATTGTCTTCCCTCACTATTATTGTTTCAGCTGGCTTTTGTATCCTTAGTGCTTAGCATGCACAATGCCCCACTTATGTTGTTGTTGAGTCTTTTCAGGATGGTCTGACCCCATTCCATGACCCCATTTGGGGTTCTCTTGGTAAAGAAACTGGAATGGTTTGCCATTTTCTTCTCTGACTCATTTTACAGATGTGGAAACTGAGTCAAACAAATTTAAGTGACTTGCCCAGGCATCTGAGGCCTGATTTGAACTCAGGAAGATGAGTCTTTCTGACTCCAGGCCTGGTGCTCTATCCACTACAGCGCCACCTAGCTGGCTTTCTTGGTTCCCTGTAAGTCCCAGCTAAAATTACACCTTCTACAAAAATCTCTCTTAATGGTAATGACTTCCCTCTATTGATTATCCCCAATTTAATATGTCTGTATCTCCTTTGTACATAGCAGTTGTGTCCCACATTAGAATATGAATTCCCTAAGAGCAAGGATCTCTTTCTTTCTTTCTCTTTCTTTCTTCCTTCCTTCCTTCCTTCCTTCCTTCCTTCCTTCCTTCCTTCCTTCCTTCCTTCCTTCCTTTCTTTCTTCCTTCCTTCCTTCCTTCCTTCCTTCCTTTCCTTTCCTTTCCTTTCCTTCGTTCCTTCCTTCTTTCCTTCCTTCCTTCCTTCTTTCTTTCTATCTTTCTTTCTTCTCTCCCTCCCCCTCCCTCCCTTCCTCCTCTTTTTCTTCTTCTCCTGATTTTCTTCTCTTCTTTTTCTTCTGCTTCTTCCAATTCTTCTTCTTCTTCCTTCCTTTCTTTCTTCCTTCCTTCCTTCCTTCCTTTCTTTCCTTCCTTCTTTCTTTCTTTCTCTCTTTGTTTCTTTCTTCTCTCCCTCCCTCCCTTCCTCCTCCTTTCTTCTTCTTCTCTTCTCTTATTTTTCTTCTTCTGCTTCTTCTAATTCTTCTTCTTTCTTCCTTCCTTTCTTCCTTCCTTTCTTTCTTTCTTTCTTTCTTTCTTTCTTTCTTTCTTCCTTCCTTCCTTCCTTCCTTCCTTCCTTCCTTCCTTCCTTCCTTTCTTTCTTTCTTTCTCTTTCTTTCTTTCTCTCTTTCTTTCTTTCTTCCTTCATTCCTTCCTTCCTTCCTTTCTTTCTTTCTATTCCCAGCACTTAGCACAGTGCCTGGTACATAATAGGCATCTAACAAATGCTTATTGACTGACTGAGTTGCTCACAAGACTTTTGCCAGGAATTTAGCAGGATATCTAGTATATGAGGATAGAATTCATCCTGGTTTGCCCATTTGAATTCATTGGGAGATGCTGGTTACCCTTACCATTTCCACACTTAATCTTGACCGTCAATTTCCTAGCATCCATTTTTGTTCCATATTTCCCATTCTGAGACTCATTCTTCTTGGTGAAGAAACAGAAGTAAGTACTCATTAATTTGCTCTTCTTTTTGTCATCCAATATCACCATGCCAGTTATCCTGAGCAGTGGTTCTTCTTCTGGTCTTCCTCTAAAAAAGCTATCTTCCTTGATGTCAGGTAGCATTAGTCATCAGCATTTGTCACCAGCCTTCTTCACCCTATTCTGGAACTCAGTGTTCCTAATGATGGGAGAGATCTGGACCCCTAAAAGGAAAAACCCTTGAACTTTCCCACAAATTTCAGGAACCCAGATGCCTGAGGCATCTGGCCTATCCCAGACAACCTTGATTACTTAATTAACTTACTTGCCACTTCTCAATCCCATCCAGATCTTCCCACAGTCCTTCTGTATAAAAATATCAGTCTTACCCCCATTAAATTACACATATTCTTAGAATCTCGCACTTGCTTGTGCTGGTGTCACAAATACTGCAGACTCACTAGGAATCTTGCCCACCCAGCTGGTGTCTTAATAAACTTGCTACTTGGACTGAAAGAAGGCTTGAGTGGTTGAATTCTTTGGAGACAGACCCCCGCCCTGTACCCTTGCATCTTGGGTTCCTAGCACCCTAGACTGCAACACTAGCACAGTTCTTACAGGAGTGTGCCATGATATTTCCCCCCACCTACCTGCCTTTCCTTCCATTGTCTTTTTATGTTGTCTTTATAAAACCAAGATGGTTGAAAAGTGCCCTAATGCAGTTCTCTTTAGACAGCTTTCTCTTTTCTTCCTTGTTGGAATCATTTGCATTGTTAGGATGTTGCTCCCAAGATTTTTCCATCCCTCCAAGGCCAACTTCCTTGTAGCATCTGGGGCCATGGGATCCTTCCTATCCTTTCTCTGAACTCTAAAAGTAGCTCTGCTGAATCTAGGGAATGACTCCTACCAGGGGGCAGACTGAGGAAGCTCCCCTGCTGTTCTTTTTTTGAGAGACCGGGCCCAGCTCCTTTTCACGTGCTGCACTTTCACAGGTTTGCTCCCTGGGAGATATGCCCTGGGACTTAGAGCTGATGCAGCCATGCTACCAGAAGGCAGAGCTCTATTGGGACAGTCTTCAGGGTTTGAAGGAAAGATTTGGTTTTCGCGGCACTAAAAACCTTGTCTTCAGCGCTCAGGATCTCATGCAACAGGTACCATGAAGGATCAGCAAGGAAAGCCAAGGTGAAACTCTGGTGCTGTCTGGGGGTGGGGGAGAAGGAAGCATGGAGTGCATCATGGTGACTTTCCCCACCTGTGAGTGTATCTGGGGGCTAGAAAAAGGCAGCTAGAGGTGAATCCACACATCTTTTCCATATCAAGTGCCTTTTTTTAACATTTCTATTCTTAGGTGATGGAGAATGCCGTGTACACCTTCCAACAGCTTTCAGAGCAACATGTGTCCTCAGCCACTCGCCGAAGAAAAGTTATCTGCATGCTGGAGAAGGTTAAGGGTCGTGTGTTAAAAGTAAGACACCCCTCCCCCCAGTTACCCTTGTTCTTGCTGTGACTGCCCTGCCACAGGCTTGCACTGGCTGTTCCCATGACTAAAATGCATTCCCTCCTGACCGCTAGCTCTGAAAATCTCTGCTTCCCAACAAGACTCCAACTTCTCAGCCTTCTACATGAAGCCTTTCTGGATCCTCTCAGCTGCTAGTGCCTTCCCTCCTAAATCACCTTATATCTGTTTTGAATATCCCCCTATACATATACACATATATA